>NW_008333884.1:4314941-4335295 GCF_000622305.1 Nannospalax galili | reverse complement strand
CGTGTCCTGGTCTTTGATGTTGGGTACCAGAACAGGAGGGACCAAGAACCCAATTGCAATTCCAAGCTATAGAAGACAGACACAATCAGTTATGGCCAAGAAGCAACAGACAAATTTAAAGACACTGCTTTTTCTTCTTTTGGTCTTTTTGAGACAGGGTCTCCCTGTAGGCCCAGCTGGCCTGAAACTCACTATGTAGACCAGGCTGGCCTTGAACTCACAGAGATCCGCCTGCCTCTGCCTCCCAAGTGCTGGGATTAAAGGTGTGCACCACCCCGTCTGGCTCTGAGGGTTCTTACAATTCACAGTAAATAAAGATCTGCAGCAATGGAAAGTGAACTGGTGATCATGGTCCTTGACCAATGAAAAGCGCTATTAAGTAATATTCAGGATGGACTTCAGAGAAATGGACTTTCTGGAAAGAAGGCTGGAAACCTGGAGACAGACACTGGTGCCCAGACAACTGAGGCCTGGCTCCGCACACTCCCCCTCTGATGACACTGGGTTGGCTGACACCAAAAGAGCAAATGTCTGCAAAATAATTGCCTAGATTGTGTGGATGGTTCTTACAGACTGACAGTGGATGTCATGGGTTTAAAAGGCTGTGTCACTTCCCAGAAGTGGCATGCTCTGTCCTGCATGGACAGTGTCTTTAGTAGATGCCTTCAGGGATGCTGGTGGCCAGGGGGAACTACATTGACATACTGCCTACTCTTACCTGGTTAGGCCACCTCGTTTCTAATAGACTTTGAACTCTAGCTGCTTAAATCAGAAACCTAGACTAGGAATAGCTGTCTTATGACCAAACCTCAGCATAGCCCAAAGGCTGCCCCGAGCCAGGCCTCTCCTTCCCTCCCTTGACAGCTATCCTCAGCCCATCATGTGCCTACCAGAGATGCCATCTCTAGGGACTGAGATTGAGCCATCAATTATAGTCAGCTTCTTTTTCCTATAAGGTAATAGACTCAGAAGTGAGCATGACACTATATCTAAGCAGTGAGGATAGTGTGCTGAGCTACCACCATTTGGTTCCTGTGGCTGTCCCTGGGGACAATGGTCATCTCAGGTTACTGGATCCATGCATTAGTCAGAGACCCTGCTTCAAAAAGACAGAACAGACAGACACACACACACACACACACACATACACACACACACACACACACACACACACACACACACCTTCTGAGGATTTCCTCTGGGGAAACGTAAGCTATGACCCAGTTACCATATAGACAAACTTTTGTCCCAAGCCAGTCTCCAAAGCAGGCTGAAAATAAGGGACCTCCCACATGTTAACCCCTTTACCTATATCCATCTACCCACCTCTGCATCTCTCCTTCCACCTGCATCCCTCTTCCTGCCCCTGCCTTTTTCTCTCCATCCTGGATCCTATCTCCATGTGATGGCTAAGCATACTGACCCATAATTATGTCATTCAGGGAACCTAGACTAGGAACCTCCTTTGTGACAGCCTTGTGTCAGGTCTTAGGGAGCCAGAGATGGGTAAGGTCCATACTGTCAGACATTAATACATGCATATTTATTTCCTCAGCAGTGAAAACCTACCATCATACTGGTCCTGAGAGAAATACAAGAGGACATAAGGCAGTGCTTGGATAGGCTTGGTGGTAGAGGACTTGTCCAACATGTACAAGTGGCTTTGAGCCCCCACCAGAAAAGAAAGGATATAAGCCATGCTTGTAAGGAGCAGGGCTAAAGAGGAACAGGCTGTTCATTGACCCGACTCTACCATTTTACAGATGGGGAAACTGAGATCTAGACAGGTTAATGGCTTACTCATTTGTTAGCCTGGGGCTAGAACCTGGGCCTGCCAACAAACACTTCAAGCCATTTTCTCCTGCGTGGTACTGCCACCACCCCATTTCCATGTTCCTGTGTGGCTCCCTACTACAGTTAAGTCCTTGCCTGTGGGGATCCTTCTCATTCAGATACTACAAGTCCCTCTCAACCTGGGCCTCACCAGGAGGATGGGTGCCAGGAGGCCAGTGCTGTGATGCAGAAGAACATTCTGTGGAAAGGATTCTAGATGCCCCTAATCAGGAGCCATCACAGGCTGAGAACACTCAGCTCTACCATGTGTAGAATGAAAATACAGACCCAGATTCAAACCCTAACTCCATGCTCTACTTACTAATAGTCTTGAACAGGTTCCCTAGCCTCTTCCAAGTATCTATCCTCCCATCTCCCAGATGCAGAAAGCAATGATCCCCATTCCACACAGTGGCTGCAAAGCCTCTTAGACAGCAGGCAATGAAATCTCAGTCCCCAAAATCCATGGGCCAGACCCCATCTTCAGAGCTGCATGCCTCAGAGACACCTCCTGAAGTTATATGGCTGACTATCTTTATATCAAGAACATCAGCTCCCTAAACAGGGAGCCAAGGCAACCAGGGAGCACAGGCCAAAGGACAGGAGTATCTGATGCTCCCCAGCTAACTCCACAGGCTGCAGATGGGAAGATGCCCCAGCCAGCAGAGGCAGAAGGAGGAAGCATCTTAGAGCCTGGAGGAGCCTGGCAGCATGAGACTCTCCGGTAAGCAGAAACACAGCCTAAAACCACATCAATGGACTCTCACATGAACATTTGAAAATTGCCCTGTTCTGACGTTTTTTTCTAGTTTCCTGTCTATAACTTGTCATGCTAACTACTCTTGCCTTTACTTCTCCTTCACATCTCCTATTCACCAATCAAGGACCTTCTTTTCTCCCTACAGATAAGAGTTATGCAGTTTGGGAGTCTTTTAGATAGACCCACTGAAGGGGTACCCCAATTGCCTCACTCTGTGTCCCTGTTCAGCATGGAAGAAGCCAGAACAGTCTACATCCCAATTCCCTATCCACAAGCTAGGTAACCTCTTCAGAGGATGGTATAATGAGGTAAGAATTTGCTAGGCCGTTAGTATAAAAAGACCCCAAAGAAAAGTAGCCAGTTTCTTAGCTAAAACTCACAATGTCCTTGGGCCTCTTAGTAACATACTCTGTTCCAAAGGCCAAAAATGTTGAAAATATTTGGAAGCTCTTATCTAATCCCTAAAAGATTTTAGGGTTACCTCTTCAGAGGGGAGAATGTTAGAGTAGCAAGAAGCCCTGTTTTAAAATAAAAAGAAAGAAAGGAAGGAAGGGAGGGAGGGGAAGGAAAGAAGGATGAAAGAAGAAAAAAGAAATAAAGAATATACAAAGTTGTCAGAAAAAAAGTGATGGGGAGATATGGGAGGTGTTGGAGGGGAAGGAGTGGGCGTGGACTTGATCAAAACACCTTATATGCATGTATGAAATTCTCAATAAAGTTTTTTAAAAGTTGAAAAAAAAAGAACTAATCTTTTTAGTTCCAACACTAGTGGATACAGCCAGATACAACCCCTCATGGTATCTGTTCAACTTTTTACTCTGAGAACAAACCTCCCCACATAGCCATCTCTCTGGCTTAACTGATTGGACCATGACTATGTAACTGACATGGGATAGACTAATTAGTTTCCTTTTTTTGTTTGGTTTTGTTTTGGTTTGGGTTTTGGTTTTGTTTGAGATAAGCTCTCACCATGGAACTCTGACTGGCCTGGAACTCACTATATAAACCAGGCTGACCTCAGACCCACAGAGATCACCTGCTTCTGCCTCCCAAGTACTGGGATTAAAAGCATATGCCACTATACCCATGCAGTTCTCTTTTTTAAAAGCGTATTGATAAAGCTGGGCATGGTGACAAATGCCTGTAATCCCAGCACTTGAGAGATAAAGGTAAAGATTAAGAGTTCAAGGCTAGTCTTGGTTACATAATGAGTCTGAGGGTACCCTAGCTACATGAAACCTTGTCTCAAAACAAAAATAAGCTTTATTGAGACACACTCTATACAACTTTTTTTTTTGTCTTTTTAAGACAGGGTCTCCCTCTATGTAGACCAGGCTGGCCTTAAACTCATAGAGAGCTGCCTGCCTCTGCCTCCCAAATGCTGGGACTAAAGGCATATGCCACCACACCCGGCTCTCTATACACCATTTTTAAAGTGTATAATCCAATGGTTCTCAGGATACTCAAAAAGTTGTACCACCATCACCACTACCATCCCTGTAGTATCTAGTTCCCAAACAGAAGCTTGTAAATCTTACACATTTCCCGCCCTTTCTCCTCTCCCAACAAACTCCAAGCCCTACAAAACCACTAACTTACTTTGTTTTTAAGGGATTTGCCTATTCTAGGCATTTCCTGTAAATGGAATCCTACAATATTTTTCAGTGTCTGGCTTCTTTCATGAAGCTTGTTTTCAATCCATAATATTCCATTTATAGATACACCACATTTTGTCTATTCATCTGCTGAGAAACATTCATGTTTTTTCCATATTAGGTCATCGTTAGTAATGTTGCCTTGGACTTTGGGTGCGTGTTTTCATTTCTCTGGAGTTTATACCTAAGAGAGTTGATTATTGGTCATAACTCTATGCTTTAACCTTTTGAGAAATTGTCTGTTTTTCAAAGCAGTTGCTCCATTTTACATACCCATCATGAAGATTCCAGTTTCTCCACACTCTCAACAGCACTGATTGTTATTCCATCATCACCACCACCACCACCACCATCATCATCATCATTGTGTGTTTGTATGTGCATGTGCATGAAGTGTATGGGCCATGGCAAGAGTGTGGAGGTCAGAAGCCAACATTTTGGAGTCAGTTCTCTCCTTCCACTTTTATGTGGGCTCCAGGAATCAAACCCAGGTCACCAGGCTTATACAGCAAGCACCTTTACCCACTGAGCCATCTCACTAGACCCTCATTTTGGTTTTTCATCTGTATTCCTCTGCTGTGTAATGATGTTGAACAGTTTTTCATGTGGTTATTGTCCATGTGGATATCTTCTTTGGAGAAATGTCTACACAAACTCTTTGCCCCCTCTCCTCCTCCTGCTCCTTCTTCCTCTCCTCCTCCACTACCTCCTCCTTTAAAGCTTACTCCTCCTCTCCTTCTCCTCTTCCACTTGTTCCTTCTTTTTTGAGGTGCTAGGGATGAACTCAGGGCACATGACAGGCAAGGGCTCTACCACTGAGCTACTCCCCCAGGACTCTCTGCCCTCTCACTCTGTTTTAAAATTTGCTAACTGTTGTAAGTACTTTATACATTTTATATGAATCCATTATTATATAAATGACTTGTAAATATTTTCTTCCCATTTGATGGATTATCTTTTCACTTTCTTGATAATCCTTTGCAGCTCAACAGTTTTTAATACTTGTTTGTTTTCTCCCTGCTGAGAACCCAACACAGGGCCTACTGCATGCTAGCAACCACTCTGCCACTGAGCTGCACTCCCAGCACAAGTTTTTAATGTTGATAAAGTTGAAATTACCTATTTTTTCTTAGTTTAGCTGCTTATCTTTTTAGTGTCTGAAAAACTACTGCCTTACCCACAATCTCAGATTTATACCTATGTTTTCTTCTAAGAGAATTACAATTTTAACTCTTACATTTAGGTCTTTGATCCATTTTGAGTTAACTATTTCATATAGTGTGAGAGAGGGAACCAATTCATTGTTTTTGCATGTGAATATTCATCTGTCCCCTTTTTAACCATTGTTGAACTGTTTATTAAATGGTTTGTTAGTTGTTCGTTAAAAAAATATTTTTTGCCGGGAGTGGTGGCACACACCTGTAGTCCCAGCACTTGGGAGGCAGAGGTAGGTGGATTTCTGTGAGTTCAAGGCCAGCCTGGTCTACATAGTAAGTTCCAGTGGGGTCCTGTCTCAAAAAGACCAAAAAAAAAAAAAAAACTCATCTGACTGGCCACATGCTGGTTAACACCTTTAATCCTAGCACTTGGGAGACAGAGGCAGGCAGATCTCTCTGAGTTCACGGCCAGCCTGGTCTACATAGGGAGCTCTAGGCAGACTAGGGCTACATAGTTAGACCTTGTCTCAAAAAAAAAAAAATCATCTGACCGTAGACATGAAGGTTTATTTCTGAACTTTGAATTCTATTTCATCAATCTATAATTCTAGACTTATGCCAATACCACAACACTTATAGTAGCTTCGTGGTAAATTTTGAAATCGGAAGTGCAATCTTCTAACTTGGTTCTTCTTTTTTCAAGAGTATACTTACTTGAACCCCCATGTGAATTTCAGCTTACCCGTTTCTGTACAGAAATGAATAATCTCTGCAAAGAAGCCAGCTAGGATTTTGATAGAC
The DNA here is from genome assembly GCF_000622305.1 of Nannospalax galili. NCBI lineage: Eukaryota > Metazoa > Chordata > Mammalia > Rodentia > Spalacidae > Nannospalax > Nannospalax galili. Next base: position 4,329,089 of record NW_008333884.1, on the reverse strand, counting down.
TAGCGCTTTCCAGTCCCTGGCTTAACCCCTCCCGAGCTCTAGTTCTGCTTCCTCTTTGCTTCCTTAAAGGCATGCTGGATGGGACTGCTTTCCATCTCTTGCCTAACCAGATTACACTAAATTGGGATTGTTGTTTTGTCTTGTTTTTTTGAGGCAAGGGCTCAGGTATTGTGAGCTGTAGCCAAGAATGACTTTGAACTTCTGATCTTCCTCTCTCCTAAACTCTTCATCTTCCTGCCTCTGCTCCCTAAGTGATAGGATTACAGGTATGTGCCAGCCTACCCAGTTTCAAGTTCCCTACAGTCAACAGAATCTTACAGGTAGAAACTCAACCCCACGCCCTGTAGGAAACCACCGTCTCAATAGCATTTTCCCCATGCCTGCACTCTCAACTGCCCTCCAGATACCTGGAGACCCCACTGAGGCCCCATTCTCTCAGCACTGATCACAGCTCTTCATACCACCCTGGACCCCTCTCCTTTCCAGGTTATAAACAGTACTAATTAAAACAAACAGACCCTCCACAAACCCTTGTTGCAGTTGAATTAGCTGACCCGAGACAGCCCTAAAAGAAATACCTCGCCACTCCACACCCTTCAGCAACTGGCCTCAAAATCACAGAGATCCACCTGCCACTGCCTCCCAAGTGCTGGGATGAAAGACCATAACATGCTACCACACCCAGCCAAGAGAACTTTCTTAGGCAGCATAATGACCCATAAATTACCTACACTCTTGTAGGTAGCCCCTCCCCCATGCTCCTCAATTCAACTTTTTTTTTTTTTTTTTTTTTTTGTCTTTTTGAGACAGGGTCTCCCTGTAGCCCTGGAACTCACTATGTAGATCAGGCTGGCCTTGAACTCACAGAGATCCACCTGCCTCTGCCTCCCAAGTGCTGGGATCAAAGGCGTGTGCTGCCACGCCCAGCTTCAATTCAGTTCTTTAGTTCACCAAGCTAGACTTGGAGGAAATCATTTCTTTGGTCTGTTGTTGGTGCCTATGAGGGGTGAAGAAACATTTGTTCACATCTCCCCAGGAAAAGATAAAGCAACACAAGGTCGGCCTGGGCAACTCAATGAGATACCATGCCAAATTTTACAAGTGAAAAGAGGGCATCAAAATGACTGACTGGGGCCAGGCATGGTGGCACATGCCTTTAATCCCAGCACTCAGAAGACTGAGGCAGGTGATCGATGTGAGTTCAAAGCCAGCCTGCCCCGGCACCAACTCTACAGAAAGACTAAAATCTCTTCCCCAAGCCCCGCTCACCACCTCCCACCCCCTCACCTTTCTGGGATAAACAAACCCAGTGGAAGGTCTTCTATTCTGACCCCCTCACATGCCAATCTTCAAGACTGGTTGTTCCTTGTCCAGATACTTGGACCCAGGAAAGACACAGCCCTTACTGGCAACCAAATGGGACACTTGCAGCTGAGTTAGAGCTATTAAGTAGGGACAGCCAGAGGAGCCCCTCTGAAGAGGCAACTCATTGAAGGTGATGTTTTGTGTGTTTGATGGGGAGGTCTGGGGAATGAACCCAGGGCCTTGCACATGCTCACTGAGCCCCATGACAATTTACATATGGTGGGAGAATATTTTAAGCCAATGATCAATGCTTTCTTTCCCTTCTAAAATATTCCTCCTTTTCAATTTACTCAGGCCACAGAAAGGGAAGATACAAGTTTCTTAAACTTAGTTAAGCCTCAAAAGAGAAGGAATTCAGATGGAGACCAAACAAAGGGAAAGGAATGAAGAGGAGGAGGGAAGGGAGGACAGTTGTTCCAGGACAGAGGTGGGCCTCTGCTTAGGCTTCCCACACAGACCAGCAGCCACATGGCAAACCAAAGCCTACAGTTCCCAGGCCCAACACATGTGGTGCAGAAGCTTCAGAGAGCCCTGAACTGGGCTGACCAGATTAATATGTCAGTAGCATGACTCAATAACCAGCTGATCCCACAGACATGCAAGGGTGTTTTAAGAGGTTCCAGAACAATGTGCCATTGCTTTTTCAAATAGATGGGGATTGACAGAAAGATGCCCTGTTGGAATTGGGGCTTCACATAAAAACTTAAGGGATAGAAAACACAACTATCTTTCTTACTGCTAACTGTGTGACCTGAAAATCACACCCACTAGCTACATTCCCACCATGCTGGTCCTCACTGCTCCCACTCCTGACTGTCTTTCCCTGGATACCCAGGACTCAAGAGCCTGATCCAGTCTCCTCCAGTGAAGAAGCCCCTCAACAGAGCCTGGAAGCTGACAGCCCACAGCATCCCTCTGTTTCCCACAACATAAGGGACCACATCCCCCAGGGGAACTCTGGTTTGTTGTCCAGTCTCTGACTTCTACAGAATAGGAAGTGGCTACTTACTTGACCTTCAGACCCGCCAGCATGGTCTTGTCGATCCTGCCAAGAGAAAAGTGAAAGCTTCAGTCAAAGTGGGCCTGAAGGCTCCCCTCTACATCTGTAGGGAAGAGCTTCCAGGGCTAGCCCTGCTTACCAGACTGGCAGGCCCTGCAGAGACAACTGCTATAAGGCAATTTTTCCTCCAGTACAGGAAGGAACTCCAACTGAGTTCCAGGAGGGTTGGGCCACACACACCCCTATGGGAGAGTATCCTGATTGGATTTATCTGTCAACTTGAAACAACCTACACTTATTTGGGAAGAGAAACTCAGTTGAGGAACTGCCTAGATCAGATTGGCCTGTGGCCATGTCTGTAGGCTATTGTGTAATTGTTAAATGATGTAGGAAGGCTCAACCTACTGCCAGCAACACCATTCCTTGGGCAGGTTGTCCTAGACTGTATAAGAAAGCTAGCTGAGAATAAGCCTGCCTGCCAGCCAGCAAGTGGCATCCTCCACAAACCCTTGGCTGTGAAATGACTTCTTTGGCCAGAGGATCCCCCGGAACTGAAGTTATGGACAGTAGCTGCCATGTGGGTGCTGGGATTCAAACCTGGGTCTTCTGCAAGAACAGTTAAGTGTTCTTAACCACTGAGCCATCTCTCCAGCCCCCCAAAGCTTCTTTTGGTCAGGTTATTATTTGTCACAGCAACAGAAATGAAACTAGGACAGAAGGGTTCTAGGACTCTCCGCATTTTAAAGATGAGGAAACTGGGGCTGGGAAGGGCGAGACCTCTAGCCCAGTCCAACTCCAGGGTCTGAAGCATTCTGTGTGCATGCCACAAGGGACTCCGCAGCCAGCTGCATCAGTTACTGTTAAGGGACAATCCACACCTCAATATTTCACAGTCTCAGGCTTTGGGGAGATACAAGCACCCCAGCCATAGGGACCTTCCTGCTCTGGAAGCAAGCTGGCCCCATTCTTGGGACAGAAAACAATAGCAGGCTCCAAGAAGAGCTGGCAGGTAGGTTTGTCAAGTCGGGAGGAGGAAGGATTACATTCACTGCAGACACCCAGCAGTGTTCCCCTCCCCTGCCTGCACCACCATCTCTGGCAGAGGAGGCAGTGTGTGAGATTCTATTTTTACCCCCACATATGCCAGCCCTTCTGGCTAGAACACAAGGTGTCCCCCCACCCCCCGAGAACAGTGGACAATGCTCCCCTACTGCCTAAGTCTCTTACTGATTAGAGGTCTTGGTCACCCATGTCACCATCATGACTAGTGCAACAAGCATCACTAACAGTGTTGTCAACAATTGTGTCACCATCACAACCAATGTCACCACCATTACTGTGTCATCATCTCCCATGTCATCATCATGACTAGTGTCACCATTACCCTTTGACACCATCACAATCAGTGTCACCACCATCACTAACAATGTCATCACATACTATGTCACTATCATAGCCAGTGTCACCACCATCACTAACAATGTCATCACCACCCATGTCACCATCTCAGCCAGTGTTGTCACCATCACTAACAATGTCATCACCACCCATGTCACCATCTCAGCCAGTGTCGCCACCATCACTAACAATGTCATCACCCACTCATGTCACCATCTCAGTGTCCACCACCATCACTAAGTGTCATCACCATCCATATCACCATTGTCACCAGTTTCCCCTCTATTACTGTGTCATCAACTGTGTCACTATCAATGTTAGTGTCCTCCAGAGCCACCACAACCTCCAGTGTCACCATCATGATTAGTATCACCATCACTACAGAATCATCAGCACCATCAGTGTCAGTGTCATCACCACATTTTTCCCAACACTCTTGGTGTCACCATCACTACCAGTGTCACCTAAGCATCACCATCACTACCAGTGTCATCACCACCATCTTACCATTTAGTGTCACTAAAATCTACACCACTTCCAAGATGCTCAGAACCCTGGAAAGCTCATTCAGGCCCCAGCCAGCCAGCTCAGCTCCTTCCCATAGGCAACTCTAAGGGGAAAGAAAGCAGAGAGGAGAGGAAGCCACATGGTAAAAATGCAGCTACCCAGACATCTCAGGTTGGCATGCCTCCAATCTATGCTAGAGCCCCCCATGGAGGGCAGGATCCCCTCTCCCTGAGGAATCTCCCAGCACCTCTGACCTCAGTCCCCAACCGTAGAACCAGCTGCACCCAAGCCATCTGGCCTGTCTCTTTCAGTTTCTTCCTCACTCCCCACCTGAGCTCCTTCCTTGGTGCTTCCACTTATGGTCTGACCCAAGACCCCACCACCACTCTGGGAGGCAGACCCTTCTCCCCTCCCATTCAACCAACCCACCAGAGCTCCAGATCTAACCAGGAGTCAGTGCCCCCGGCCCCGGCACACACACTCTATTTCAATGCTCATGACCAGAGCTACCCAGTGGTAACCCCTGATAACAAGCCCCTACATCTGACATCACTTCAAGGAATCTCTTTTAAGCCTTACGGCAGCCCTGTGTTATAGCGAATGCAGAAGTCCCCATTGACACATGGGAAACTGAGACTCAGAGAGGGGAAGTATCCCCTTGAAGTTCCCCAGTAGTCGAGGTAGAGCCAGCACTGGATCCTGTACTCCTCCTGTGTGCCTTGCCAGCCTCTGTCAGCTGGATCCCCATGCCTTAGTAGGCCTTGTCCCTGAGCTCACATCCCTCCCACCCAGCAGTCTATCCAGCAAGGTTCCACACTGGGGTATGGCCCTGGGAGCCTGGAGTTTAGGCAGGACTGGGAAGGGAAAGGGGGCAGTGGTTGTGGGGTTGGGCCTGGCCCCTTCAAGAAGCCAAGTCCTTGGCTCCTCCTCCCTCTCCTAACCCATTCCCACTCGACCATACCTGCCTTGATGCCCCTGACTCTCCAACTTGACAACAAACAGAGCCTTTGAAACGCTTCCTGTTTGGAAGGACCAGGGTTCCAGAAATCTATAGCTTAGTCCCAATCAGCTATGCATCCCCTCCTAGCTGATAGCTATGCCTAAAGGTGGCCACACTGCAGTCTACCCTCTTTCCTAACCTTCCACCCCCACTAAAAATGTTTGGCACACCTGCAGACTCAGTGGGCCTCAACCCATCACTACATGCAAAACACCTCAATTAGCCCACTAGTATCTGCTGAGCACGTGTGATGTACCAAGAGGCCAAGAGATCATAGGGAGTAAGATGGAGTAGGGCCTGCCTCCTGGAGCCCAGCTCAATGGACACTGTGGCTAGCACATAGAGTCCCCTAGACACACTAAGTCACCCTCCTCGCTGCCTTCTTTGCCTCTGAGGCAACCCTGAGTGACACAGTCATATCCTGGCCAGGTTCAAAACATAGGCCAGCTCTGCCTAGAGGCTCTGGAGCAGTGGGTCTAGATACATAGCACTGCTACTGGGGGCGGGACAAAAAAATACCCTAAGGGCTGGGAAGATGGCTCAGTTGGTAAAGCACCAAGCGCAAGACCTGGTTCAAGCCCCAGAACCCACATTAAAAAAGAAAAAAAATTAAGCCAAGTATGGTAGCACACACTTTTAATCCCAGTGCTGGGGAGGTTTGTAAAAGGGTGGGTCTCTGGGGCTCTTTGACCACCTGGCCTCACCTAATCAACTGAGGACCAGGCAGTAAGAATTCTGTCAAAAAAAAGTGGGTTCTTTTCCTTGATTGCTTGAGGATCATCACCACCATGATCGACACTGTAACTGCCCAGACCAGGAAGTTCATGACCAACCAGCAACTTCCGAGGAAACAAATGGTCATCAAAGTCCTTCACCCCCAAAGGCAACAGTACTAAAGACAGAAATTTGGGGAAAATAGACAAAGTGTACAAGACCACACCACAAGTCATCTTTGTATTTGGATTCTTAGCCCATTTTGATGGGCAAGACAACCAACTTCAGCACGATCTGTGTGATTCCTTGGATTATGTAAAGCAATGAGTCCAAACATAGACTTGCAAGACATGATCTGTATTCAAAGAAAAAGACCTCAAGAAAACAGTGAAAGAAACACAAGCACAGAACAAAGGAGATCCAGGATGGCAAAGGCCAATATTGGCACTGATGAAAAGTGAGCTGGAGAACGGAGAACAGCCAGAAGGACAGAGAGGCCACAGCAACTTGATCTGCCATATGATGCACTTTTCTAAGGAGAGGACTAATAAACTGTAAAAACTCCATAGCTTTGAGGTTGGGGATTGAGCTCAGTGGGAGAGCACTTGCCTAGCAAGCTCAAGGCCCTAGGTTCGGTCCTCAGCTCTGAAAAAAAAAAAAGACAAAAACTCCATAGTTCAGGGGTTGGAGGACTGATCTTATAAACCAGGAGTCATGAGTTCAAAACTCGCTGCGAAGCACTTTGTGGGGTATGCTGGCACGTGCCTTTAATCCCAGCTCTTGGGAGGCAAAGGCAGGGAGATCTCTGTGAGTTCAAGACCAACCTCGTCTACACAGCAAGTTCTAGGCCAGCTGGGGCTACAGGGAGACCCTGACTCAAAAAGACCAAAAAGAGGAGAGAGAGAGAGAGAGAGAACAGAAGGTAGATGGTACCTGAGGAAAAACACCTGAAGTAGTCATTTGGTCTCCACACATATGCTCACACATGTACATGCACACACACACACACACACATCTGCACACACATAAACACATACACACTAAGAGCTGAGCCTTGCAAAGGGGGCTTTCTGATTACAGGCCCTCTGCATGCCTCACACCTCACAGGTGTACCTGGGAGAACACAACCCCACCGCCTAAGCCCTGGCCTGTAGGAATCCCAGTCCAACCTCACACATCCATCCCAGAGCAGGAAGCAGATTGTGTGGGTCAAGACCAGACCTATCAGTACAACAGCCCTTGGCCCAGCATCAGGGACAGCCTGTGAATAGGCATCAACCACACTACCACCCCAGCATCCTCTTTTCCTCACTGTCCCATCTGCCAAACACAGAGTGACTATAATCTCTTCCCCTGCAGAAGGATGAATGGCAAAGTGCTTTCAAAGAGAGGAAGAGGTAAATAAAAAAACCAAGCCCATATGGGAGCCAGTCATTTACCAGAGAAACAGAACCCATCCCCTCCCACCACCCCCGTGTCATGTCTCCCCAACCTTCACACCACTTCCATTGGCCAGCCCAATCAGGACTCCATCAGGACCCCAGCATCCTCCTCAAGGGTGACAGTCCCCCAGGCCCAGAAGCTGAGAGGAAACAGATAAGGAAAGCCACCAGGCTGTACTCCCACCTGAGTTGTCCACAGCTGGTAAAAAAGGTCTTTGACCTCAGGTCCTGCTTGCTGGCTGTCTTAGTTTGTTCTTCATTGCTGTGACAAAACACTCTGACCAGTACCAACTTGGGGAGGAAAGGGTTTATTTGTCTTACATCTCCCAGGTCGCATGCAGTTCATCAGGGAGCCCAAGGTAGGAACTCAGGGCAGGAACCTGGAGGCAGGAGCTGGAGCACAGGCCATGGAGGAATGCTGCTTACAGGCTTGCTCCCCTGGCCCCTGCTCAGCCTGCTTTCTTATGCAACACAGGCCCACCTGCCCAGGGGTGGCACCACCCACAGTGGGCTGGGCCCTCCCACATCACTCATCAAGAAGATGCCCCTCAGACATGGCCACAGGCCAGTCCAATAGAGTCAATTTCCCGATTGAGGCTCCCTCGACCCAGGTGTGTCAAGTTGACACTAAAGCTATCCAGCACACTGGCTCTTGAGGAGACAGACAGAAGCTTAGAGCCAAAAAAGTGACTCAGAGGACCAGCGAAAGGCTGAATGCAGGGATGGATGGAGAAAGAGTGCAACAGGAGAGCACTGAACTTGGGGGGAGGCCCACCCCTCTTCTCACCACTCACTACTTTGAGAGGAGGCAGCCCAGAGGTCCCCTACCATAGGGTCACAGCAGCCCAGAGAGGGGCACACATGATAAAGGACACAGGTGGGCAAGGCAGGCACCTGCTCTGAAACTGAGTGCACATGGAGTCACACACAAAGGCACATCCACACAACCAGGCATTTCATGCATGGTCACACAGACTTACAGCCACATCACATATGCACACATATGCACACTCTCAAATAATCACAGACACCCATACAAGAACATGCCAACAGACACACACTGAACTGCAATCCTACACAGTCAGTTCCAGGCTGATATTCATCCTGACCTTCTGGATCCCTGGCAGACTGTAGTCCTAACAGTGAGGAAGGGCTCAGCCTCCAGCGCCACCTCGGGATCCTCTAAGTCCACCCAGTGACTGAAAATGCCCCCCGGATCCAGATCCCCACCAACAGCCCAGGAGGCCAACAAGACCCCACCTCCAAGTCTACTCCCATCTCTTCAGTGGCCCCTTCTGTCACCCACCATCCGAAGCCCCCAAAGGAGACGCTGCGCTTCCTGCCAAACATGGTTGCAGCTGTGGAGCCCCGGGTCCCAGAGAAGTCCCCGGGGCTGTTCGGGAGAGGGCCTGGGAGCAGCAGGTCGGCAGCCACCCACAGGGCTGGGTGGCGGCAGGGTGGCGGCAGGGCACCGCCCTCCTCGCCTGTCCCCCAAGTCAAGCTTCCTGTGGGTGAGGCTGCAGGGCCCAGAGGTGTGTCCTGCACTCTGGAGAGGCACAAAGGGCAGCTTCCTCACACCCAGAGGAACCCACAGCTCCGGAAGGGGCTCAGCTGGCAGATTGCACCACAGCTACATTGGGCAGCTGGCCCCACACAGCCCGGACTTCCTGGAAACCAAAGGAGGCCCATGGAGTCCCACAGCAATGCTTGGGAGGGAAGGAAAAAGACCCAGCTGGAAGCCTCAGGGAGCCTCAGAAGACTAAGACCCTTCACACCTACCCTGGGCTACCTGAGACAGACCTCACCTGCTGCTCCTCCATGCTCAGCACACACCAGATAAACATAAGTGGGCACAGGGCAGGCACAACCATGGGCAATGTGTACATGGACATATACATGCAAAGGACACACAGGTCCACTCAGGCATGGGTATACTCACATACAAGTCATTGGACACCTGCCATTGCATACTCACATGTGCACAGATGCATTTACATGCAGGATAACAGACTCTTACAGACAACCTGTGCACGTCTTTACCTATAAATGTTCATCCAGACATATAAAAGTGCATGCATGCTAGCAGGTATTCATATATATACAATGACACACATGTCCACACACAGAATGCTCACATACCTGGAATGTGTCATCACATGTATACACACATATACATGGACTATGAGCTGTACTTCATGGGTCCCCTCGAGGTTCTAGACCAAGCTGAAAGCATTGCCCTGCTTCCTGTGGGCAGGTGTGGGAGGAGGACAGCCCCTGTGCACATGCACCAGTGCTGACCACATCAAGGACACAATGAGGTTGTCACTGGGCAGACACTATGGAGAAGGCACGCTAGGTGGGCCCTGAGCAGGTGGCACAGTAAAGAGGGATGGAAGCTGCTCTAGTTGCCACTGCTACCTTGTCTCTGCCCCCATCCCCACTGTGTCCCCAGAAGAACCTGCTGCCACTCTCCACTGTGGCCCCCGATATAGGCCGGGAACCCCAGTTCAGGCTGTCTCCCTTGCCCACCTGTGGCCCAGAAAGGGAGGTTCAGCCTGGGTGACTTCAGGCCACACTGGCTTCCCACTCCAGAAAGCCACCATTGCAGTACCCGGCTGCACCCACTCCACACCCAGGCGATCCTTAACAGGTCCCATGGACATCCCAGGTGTTCTGCTGCCCTATCTCTCTTTAGCCTCCCTCAGAGAGAAAAACCTCTGCACTCAATTAGCCCCAGGGTCGGGGTAATTCCTGACTGGGCCTAGCCAGCCTGCCATCCACTCTACTGGCCCCAGAGATAGGCTTAGAAGATCTAAGCAGAACCTTAGACCTAATCCTAGGATGTCTCCACCTCTCCCCAACATGCACTAAACTGTAGGACAGAAGGCCAGGGTTGGGAAGCGTTTAGGAAACTGAAGCCAACAACCAGGAAGGCAGCAGACAAAAAGGACAGAGAGGAATCAAGTGTATGTATGTGTTGCATATTTGGTCCCTCAGTGGCCTGGAGCTCACCAATTACGTTAGGCTGGCTGGCCAGGGAGCCCCAGGTATCCTCCTGTCTCTGCCTCCCCAGAACTGGGATTACAAGCACACACCATGATGCCCAGCTTTTCATATGAATACCAGAGATTGAACTCGGGTCCTCATGCTTGTGCAGCATCCCCCAGTCCAGGGATAAAGTTTTAAGAGCATCATCTGAGATTCTAGATCCAGCTATGTCAGAAGCCGGTGAACCAGAGTAAACTGAGTATTCTCCTCCCCCCTCCTCTTCCTCCTCCTCCTTCTCCTCTTCCTCCTCCTCCTCCTCCTCCTTAGCAGATGCCCCATAGTAGATGAGCCTCTCCAAGAGGCATGGGAGCAACCCTTCCCTTCTTCTCCTTCTTCTTCTTCTTCTTCTTCTTCTTCTTCTTCTTCTTCTTCTTCTTCTTCTTCCTCCTTCTCCTCCTCTCCTCTTCCTCCTCCTCCTTCTTCTCTTCCTCCTCCTTCTTCTCCTCTTCCTCCTCCTCCTTCTTCTCTTCCTCCTCCTTCTCCTCTTCCTCCTCCTCTCCCTTTGCCTTATCCCTCTCCGCCTCCTCCACTGAGAAAATCTTCAGAAAAACCTTGATGAGTGAGATACATAGCCCATCTAGCGGCTCTGCCAGCTTCCTCAGCCAAGCCTGAGACTTCCTCCAGGCCAGTGCCTCACTAGGTACAGAAGCTCCAAAGTGATACAGACAGCTCCTGGGGACTGCTGGGGTGGGCAGCACATGAGTTACTACGAACAGAATTGCTTCTGCAAGCTTCTCACTTTTCATCAGTTAGAGGGAACTAATGCTGAGCCTCTGGAGTGCACACTGATCAGAGAAAGAGGTGGGGTGATAGTTGCACCAGATTTGGGCACACCCCACCACCCACATGGACCAGGTGTGAACGCTGCCCATCACATCTATGCTGAAGGAAGAGGCGGTTGACAGACACTCTTATCCAGGGCCTCCCAGTCCACAAGACATGCAGGTTTGAGGCCACCTGGGCCAAATAGCCAGAGAGGACCCAAGCCTGGGTCCAAACATCTGCAGAGTATTAGGGCAGCCTGGGAACAGGGAACAGGGTGCATTTCAAGGCCTGAGGCTGATTTCTGCCCTCTAGCTCTCTGACTCCTGGCAGTCACAAAGAACACTCATGGAACTCGGATCAAGGATGAGGAGCAGTGGCAGCCTGGGGCACTGGCAGGGAGGGACACAGAGACCCCTGCATCTTAGACTCTCTCAAGAACATCTAGATCCAGGAGCCTTGGAGAGACCAGAAAGACCCAGAGTCCCCTCAGCCCTAGGTTGTGAACCTGGAGAGGAGACGGAGGTTCCCATGTGGCTTTTAATTTCAGTCCCTGAGCTCTAGAAGCAAGTGACAACCATTCTAAAGATGTCTCTACTCCCCTCTGCTCAGTCTTCAGGCTCCCAAGCTCTGAAGCTGTGTGACCTCAAGTAAGTTACTTAACCTTTCTGGTCTCAAGTATCTCTGTTATACAGGAACCTCAGATTATGAATGAATGCAAATCTTGGCACACTGATCTGTGAGCTGTTATAATTACCGTCTACTCCACCTCCTGCCTCAGTCCCTCTCAACTTCCTGCCCCCACTTAGTGTGACCTTTTGGTTCCTCTTCTGTATGGGATGTGCAGTGATGGGGCCACCCAGTTCTCTGAAAAGGACTGTGGGTCAGGAGAAAATAGAAGCTCTATGTGAGCCTGCCTAGCACACCTGCCCCTGCCCAGCACGGCCTGGCTTCCTCCCACACCTCTGCTGACTGGGTAAGGTGAGAATAAGCCAGAGTCAAGGCAGCACCTGTTTCCAAGAGGTCACTAAGGGCTAGCCCAACCTAACCACCTAGCTCAGTTAAGCCAAGTGTCAGCCACTGAGAAAGAGACTGGAAAGCAGGATTCATACAGTGCCCACTGTACAGATAGGAAGACTAAAACCCTGAAAGTAACACATGGCTTAACAGAGATGCTGGAACAGAGATGACATGGGAGACAGCAAGCTCTCCATGAACTGGCCCTCCCAGCACCAGTCCAGATGGGCTCCATCTCTCTCTAGCTGGCTCCTCCACCCTCCCCAGGACCTACTCTGGGTCACACATCACAAGGCCCAGCCTCCCTGGTGAAGGCTGTGGGTGTTCCTGAAGGACCAGCCTAGAGAATAAGCCTGAGCCAGGGCCCCAGCCCTGGGACACAGTCCAGGGAATTCACCTATTCTATGGGTTTTAGGGTAGATAGAACCAGAGAGCTGGCTGGGACCAGGGGAGAGGCAGCACCTCCATTGTGTCCCCAGCCCCCAGGACAGGAGGGAGGACAGGGACAGTGTAGTTTCCTATGCTTGGACAGCTCAGATGGTGCAAGCTGCCAGTGACAGCTGAACAATGAGATGAGACCCTTCCCCCAGGCACAGGGATGGGCAGTCGCAAGAAGTTCAAGAAACAGATGCCCCGGAAAGGCAGCACTAAGTAGATAGTCAAGACATGCCCCCAGTCGGACACTATGGGATGGCACCAGGCTGACCTGAGATGTGGCTCTGGTCTTCACTTCACAGGTTACCTACCGCTCTGAGGCTTCAGTCTGCCCTCATCAAACTGGCCTTGCTCCCTTCATGAGCCAGAGGAGGACAAGGACAGAAGCAGAGAAGGACTGTGATCTCTAGGGGAATGCATGGTTGGTTAGCAGCAGCCCCACATGGGTGAGGGATCTCACATCTACAAGATTTCCAGCTCAGAGTTCACTTCCCTGCATGCCTGTCATGAGGCCAGGGCTAAATGTACCAGTGCACAAGTTCAGAGAAGCAAGATAGTAACAGAAACAACAGGCCCCTTGTTAAAACAGCTCCAGGAACAGGACTCAAGACATACAGGATTGCACAATTCCCACCTATTTCTTCAGGACAGCCTGTCTGCCAAGGGAGTAGCTGTAGTATATGACTGTGGGCTAGAGAAGTGACAGATTCTATCACAAAAAAAAATTTAAATAAATAAATATTTTAATTGAATTTTTGCTTTTTGTGATTTTATACAATATAGTTTGATGGAATTTAGATCCCCTCCCCTGTCCACACCTCTGCCCACTGCCCCTCATCCAATTTAATGTACTCACATATATAATATGGCCTACAGAGTCTGATTTGTGTCCCCCAAATATCCTCCAGTGTGGGTCTAGCTACAGAGCCCCAAGAGTCCCATGGCTATAAGACACTGTCTCTTCCCCTCCCAACAGTCATCAACTGCCAAAAGTTCCTTGGGTTGTATTGGGATTTCTTACCCACTTTCCCATGTCTAGACTGAGATTTTGTCTGGTTTGAGCTTGCGTAGGAGTTGTGCGTGCTGTCACCATTGCTGTGAGTTCATATGAGTACCTGACCGGCTGTCTGGAAGACTCTGTTTCCCAGTGATCATCCACCGCCTCTGGATGATCTTTGTGCCTCCTCTTCCATGACAAACCCTGAGCCTTGGGAAGCAGAGGTTTGAAAAAGTTGTCCTATATGAGCATTTTTAAATAAGAAGAATAAGGCAACACTAGCTGAGCATGGTGGTACAAAAGCTTTAATCCCAGCACTCCGGAGGCAGAGGCAAACACAGGGGTACACAGTGAGACTCGGTCCAGATGGTTGATAGATAGATTATAGATAGATAGATAGATAGATAGAAGATGATAGATAGATAGATAGATAGATGATAGATAGATAGATAGATGATAGATA
>NW_008333884.1:4309217-4314812 GCF_000622305.1 Nannospalax galili | reverse complement strand
GGATAGATAGATGATAGGTAGATGATAGATAGATAGATGATAGATAGATAGATAGATAGATAGATAGATAGATAGATAGATAGATAGATAGATAGATAGATGATAGATAAAATATGGCATCACTTCTACCAGTTGAATAATAATAGTTTAAAAAAATCTTGGGGGCTGGCTCAGCGGTTAAGAGCACTTGCTGCTTTTGCAGAGGACTAGGTTCATTTCCCAGCATCCACATGGTGGTTCACAATCACCTGTAACTCCAGTTCTAGGGGATCTGATACACTTTTCACTGCGTGGTACACATACAAACAGGCAGGCAAAACACTCACACACATAAAATAAAAATAAAGAAATCTTTTTAAAAATCTGGACTGTGGGTACAGTTCAGCTGTAGAACACCTTCACAGCATGCACAAGGCCCTGAGTTCCAGCTTCAGCATTGCAAAAAGAAAGAAATGAAGGCGCAAAGGAAAAGGAGAACTTAGAAGGCTGAGGCAGGAGGATCACAAGTTTGAGGTCAGCCTAGGCTACACAGTAAGATCCTAAAGCTAGGTCTATAACCCCTTGGAAGATTGAGGCAGGAGGATTGCTGTGAGCACAAGGCCTGCATAAGCCACAGAGACTCTTTATCTCAAAAAAAAGTATCTGCCTATGATCCCAGCACTTAGGAGGTAGAGGCAGGAGAATCCGACGTTCAAAGCCATCCTAGGCTATAAGTTAAAGGCAACCTAGGCAACATGAGACCCCGTTTCAAAATAAGTAAATAAAAGCCCGGAGTGGTGGCTCATGCCTTTAGTCCCAGCACTGGAGAGACAGAGGCAGGTGGATCTCTGTGAGTTTGAGGCCAGCCTGATCCACATACCAAGTTGCAGGCCTGTCATGTCTACATAGTAAGAGACCCTGTCTCAAAAAGCCAAAAAAAAAAATGTAAATAAAGTTTAAGGGATTTTTTTTTTATTTGTATGAGTGTTTCGCTGCATATATAGATGTGCACCACGTAGTGCCTGGTGCCCTCAGAGGCCAAAAGATGGTGTCAGATGCCCTGGAGCTGGAGTTATATAGATGGCCATAAGCTGCTCATGTGGATACTAAGAACTGAACCTAGTTTCTCTGCAAGAGCAGTGAGTGCTCTTAACCATGGAGCCATCTCTCCAGCCTTGTAAATATACAGTTTTTATAAAGACCCGAACAGCTCATTATAGAAGAATCCTATTACTTTAATTAAATATGCAATTATATTTTGGACTTTTTGAGGCAGGGTCTCCCTGTAGTCCCAGATGGTGGCCTGGAACGCACTATGGAGACCAGGCCAGCCTCTGCCTCCCAAGTGTGGGGATTAAAAGCAAACAGCACCATGCCTGGCTAAATATGCAACTTTTTTATAGCTCTCTAGACAATTTCTGAAAGGAAACATAAGCAATGGTCCAAGGGTGGTTACCTCAAAATGATGGAGTTGGAATTGCCCTATCTGAAAGGAAGAGACTTCACTATACGTTCTATGCTATTGTATTGTTATTTTAGATTTTATTTATTATTTTTGTGTGTATGAGTGTATTTCCTACAGATATGTCAGTGTGTCCATGCCATGCAATGCCCACAGAGGTCAGAAGAAGGTGTTGGATTCCCCTGGAACTAGAATTTCAGATGTTAGCCACCATGTGGGTGCTGGGAATTGAACCTGGGTCCTCTGCAAGAGCAGCCAGTATTCTTAACCACTGAGCCACTTCTCCAGCCCCTGTGGTTTTTTTGGGGTTTTTTTTTCCTGGTCTTTTTGAAACATGGTCTTCCTGTAGCCCCAGCTAGCCTAGAACTTACTATGCAGACCAAGTTGGCCTTGAACTCACAGAGATTCACCTGCCTCTGCCTCCCAAGTGCTGGGACTACAGGCATGTGCCACCATACCCGACCCCTGTGTTATTTTAAACCATGAACATCTAGTTTGAAGAAAAATGTTAAATAGACAGGGTATTTGTGTGTATATATTTGTATGCACACATGTTTACATGTGTATGGGCATCTGTGAGGGAGAAGCATGTGGAGGCCAAAGTTGGTATCAGGTGTCTTTCTTAATCACTCTCCACTGTATTTACTGGGGCAGGGTCTCTCATTGAACCTGGAGCTCAGTGAGTTGGCTAGCCTAGCTAGCCAGTTTGCCCCAGGGATCTCTGTCTCTGCCTCCCAAGGACTGGGATTGCAGGCGGCCACCATGCCTGCTCAGCCTTCACAAGGGTTCTGGGATCTGAAGTCCAGTCCTCACACTTCCATAAGTGCTTTACCCACTGCCATCTCCCCTGCTCTTGTTTTTTGGTTTTTTGGGTTTTTTTTTAAGACAGAGTGTCTCAGTATAGCCTAGGCTGGCCTGGAACTCACAGCAATCTTCTGTCTCAGGCTCTTAAGTGCTGGAGTTACAGTAGATGGTTCTCCCGTTTTAGGAAAAAGGAAAAAAAAAAAAAAAAGCAAGCCAGGCGTGGTAGCATCTGCCTGTAGTCCCAGGGAGGCAGAGGCAGGTGGATCTCTGTAAGTTCAAGGCCAGCCTGGTCTACATAGTGAGTTCCAGGACAGCTCGGGCTATAGGGAGACCCTGTCTCAAAAAGGCAAAAAAAAAAAGCAGAAGTTACAAATAAAGGCATTTCTTATTTTATTTATTATTTTTATTTTATGTGTGAGTGTACTGCCTGCATGTATGTAAGTGCACCCATGACACGCAATGCCCAAAGAGGTCAGAAGAGGGTGTCAGTCCCCTGAAACTGGAGTTAAGGATGGTTGTTAGTCACCATGTGGGTGCTGGGATTTGAACCCAGGTCCTCTGCAAGAGGAGCCAGTGCTGTCAGCACTGAGTCATCTCTCCAGCCCCTTTAAAACCTTCTTAAACTCAAGGTTCAGAGCTCAAACTGATTAGTGACTCCTGGTACTAGTCCACCCCTCCCTAAAGAGAAGTCTGTCTTCACCAAGAAAGAGGGCCAAGAGGGTCTCTCATTGGCTGATTCCAGATGGCTCTGCCATCTACTCTGCAGAGTTTGTGTTTCATTCCTGAATAAGACATAAAAGAGCTCAGAAAACACATTTTACAGAGGGAACTGACAACAGGAATAATAGCCCTTCAAAAATGCACATGGAAAGTTGAGTGAAGTGAGGAAGGCCTATTGTCCCAACTGCTGGGGCTGAGGCAGAAGGACTGCTTAAACTCAGGAGTTCAAGGACCAGCCTGAGCAACATACTGAGACTTCACATCAAGGAAAAAAAGTGTCTACCAAGAGGGCTTCTAGAATACAAGTCATGCCTGATTTGAGATTTGGGTGTTGGTTTTATAAGAATATGTTGAGTTGGTGGAAATTGATCAACATGAAGGCTTAAAATATGTGCACTGCTCTATAAGAATATTATGCTTCTGCCGGGTGCAGTGGCCCATGCCTTTGATTCCAGCACTCAGGAGGCAGAGGCAGGCAGATCTCTGTGAGTTCAAGGCCAGCCTGGTCTACATAGTGAGTTCCAAGACAGCTGGGGCTACAGGGAGACCCTGTCTCAAAAAGACCAAAAAATTATGCTTCAATATATGTATGTCCTTTGAACCTAGCAAGTCAATTTCTATTTCTACTCCATCCCAAGAGGGAACAGAGGTCAATGCCCAGCTGTTTTCAGGCCTCCTACATATAACTGTCATATCCATGAAACACTGGGAACCACAAAAGCATCCAACCTGAGGCGGCAAGTTAAAGAAATACAGCGCCTCATGGTAAGAGGATATGGGTCAGTCAGCACAACGAGAAGCAGAACACCGCATATGTGATGACCTGCAAAGTCTCAGTCAGTTTCAGCATGGAACAAAGAGTACGACCATCCCTTCCGGCCACAGTGTTCAGGAGGTAGGTTATAGGTCAGGAATTTTCTTTCTTCCTTGGTTTCCTAGGTTTTCATAGCAGACCTTGTTTTTCCAATCAAAACAAAGCAACAATAAATATACTTTAAAATAAAGGAACCCATCCCAGTACTCAGGAGGCAGATGCAGAAGGATCTCTGTGAGTTCCAGGCCAACTGTGTCTGCATAGGGAGTTCCAGGCTAGACACAGTTACAGAGTGAGACCCTGTCAAATAAAATAAAATAAAATAAAATAAAAAAGTAAACAAAGTAAAGTAAAGTAAAAAGTAAAGTAAAATAGAATAAAATAAAAAAAAGCCAGAGGAGACAAATCCATCAGTATGAAATAGGTTCTTGAATGTGCTGAGGGGTACCTCAAAGATAGAACATATGCTTGACATACAGAAGGCTCTGAGTTCAATGCCCAGCACCAATCCACATAACCATCATGTTTCAAATGTACTGTACATGAGTATTACTTGGACTTGAGGAGCTTGGGTTCAAACCCTAGGCCTATGGCTTGTCAATAATGTGACTTTAGGCAAGGACTTTAATTGGCCTTTAACAGACAAGTCTACATCTCAGACACTCCTTCTGTAAAATAGAGATAATAATTCTACCTCTTTTATAGGAATATTGAAGTGCAAAAATGGGATCATATGTGGTAAGCCTTCAAGAAGCATGTCTGGCTCAGGCATGTGCCTATAATTCCATCTCCTAAAGAAGCTGACACTGGAGGACCCTGCATTTGAGTTAAGGCCAGCCTGGCTACACAGTGAGGTCCAGACCAGACTGGACTACATAGTAAAACCATGCCTCAAAAAAGAAAAGGCACTCTGATCCCACCATTCGAGGTGGGGCCAGAGAACCATCCCCAGATAATTCTGATCTAGTAAGAAATTCTGGAATGAAATACACTATGGTGTTCCCATTATCTCTAATGGTCCTACTGGCTATCAGTAGGAAAACTTGGGTGCTGGGGACTGCCTGAAGGGGCTTCTCACTAGAGAAGATCACATTGTCAGGTCTTTGTCCTCCTTCCATCTGCACACTCCATCCGGCTGGGCCATTCCCAAACCTCCTCTCCAGTAGAGCATCTGGGTATGTAGCACATCAAGAATGGGCCAGAATGTGGGCACTAGCACCCTCTACAGGAAATTTCAGGTAGTGTACGGAAAGCAAGCAATGTCTTTGTTTCTAGGATGGCAGCCATGTTACCCCTTGGCAAATGAGCTGAGGGATGAAGAGAATTCTCAGTGTTGCAGACAAGCAACAGCAACGACTACCTGCTATCAGAACACGTGGGTCCCAGCCCCAGTTCCAACACTAAATGCAGCTGTGGGAAAAACACTTCAACTCCCTCCATCTGGGATTTTCAGCTATAAAAAGGAAAAATGAATTCAGCAATTTTTTTTGTTTTGTTTTGTTTTTTAACCTTTTATTTCAAGATAGGTTCTTGCTAAGTTGCCCAGGCTGATGGTGAATTTCTGATCCTCAGCCTCCCACATAGCTAACCAGACCCAGCTTATTCCAATTTTTTTTTTGTTTTGTTTTTGTTTTTGTTTTTTTGAGACAGGGTCTCTCTGTAGCCCCACCTGTCCTGGAACTCACTATGTAGACTAGGCTGGCCTTGAACTCACAGAGATCCGCCTGTCTCTGCCTCCCGAGTGGTGGGATTAAAGGCGTGCGCCACCACCCCCAGCTAAATTTGTTCCAATTTTGAAACAGTTTCATTATGTAGT
>NW_008333884.1:4275726-4308990 GCF_000622305.1 Nannospalax galili | reverse complement strand
ATCCCCCCACTCCACCCCCCCACCTCAGCCTTCTGAGTGCTGGGATCACAAGTGTGTACCACCTCACCTGCCAATGTCAGTCATCTCTTGAGAGCCTCCTACAAACCAGGAAAGTCAAACATTTTTCCCACCATTGAAACCTTACCACAACTATATTCACTTTTCTTGTGAAGAATTGGAACCTTGGAAACATTAAAAGACTTGCCCATGGTGGCAATAGCAGAATTCAAACCCAGAGCCCTCTCTTTAACCCCTTTTGCCATTCTTACACACAAGGCTCACAGGCAGACCTGGCTCTAAATGAAGGTAGTCTTGAATGTGACATGCCGACAGGTTGGGCTCAAGCAAACCTCAAGATTCTCCCTGGGCCACCTGTGAATGCCCAGTGGAGGAGCAGCCCCGATCTGGGCAGGGACAGGCAAGCTGGGCATAGAGCACATTTCCCTGGCAGATGAACATGGACTCAGGTGGAGGCAGGCAGAAGAGACAGAGGAGAGGTTGGGAGTTCACCCAGACACTAAAACAAAGGGCCTGACACTCAAAAACAGCATGTTCATAATTTATCAGCTGATTTCCTTGCATAAAGATGGGGTGCTTGCCTCAGGCCCAAGGCCAGAACCCACCCCCACCCACCCCCACCCCCAGCCTCATGGTTTCTCCACCAACAGCACATTGAAGAGAACAAGGCTGACTTGGAATGATACAACAAACAGAGCACAAAGGGCCTTTATCAGCTCAGTTAGAAGAGTGCTTGCCTAGCACATGCAAAGGCCTGGATTTGATCCCCAGCACCACATAAACTGCTCACAGTAGTGCATGCCTATAATCCTAGCACTCAGAAAGTAGAGGCAAGAAAATTAGAAGTACAAGGTCATCCTTGATGCCAGTCTAGGATACATAAGACCCTGGCTCAAGAAGAGAAAAAGAGGAGATAGAGGAGGGGTGAGGGGAGGGCTGGAAGGATAGCTCAGTAGCTAAAGTTTTTGCCTTGAAAGCATGAGGATCTAAAGTTCAATCCCCCAAAATCCACATTTTTAAAAACCAGATGTGATGGGGGCTGGAGAGATGGCTCAGCCATTAAGAGCACTTGCTGCTCTTACAGAGGACCCAGGTTGGAATCCCCAGCACCCACACAGAGCAGCTCACAACCACCCATAACGCCAGTTTCAGGGGATCTGACACCCACTTCTGGCCTCTGAGGGCACCTGCACACACATGGTACACATACAGACATGTAAGCCCACATACATATCTATAAACAGATCTTTAAAGAAAAAAAACAGGGGCTGAAGAGATGGCTCAGAAGTTGAAAACAGTGGCTGTTCTTGCAGAAGACGTGGGTTCGATTCCCAGCATCCACATAGTGGTTAACAACCTTCTGTAACTCCAGTTCCAGGGGATCTGACACCCTCTTCTGTCCTCCAAGGGCATTACATGACACGGTGCACTTACACACATGCAGGCATAACACTCATACAATTAAATTAAATTTTAAAAATACAGATGTATTGATACATGCTTGTAAGTCACTAAGGGCTGAAGAGGTAGAGACAGAGTCCTAGGGATGACTGGCCAGCCAGACTAGCCTATTTGATGAGTCCAGGCCAGTGAGAAACCCTGTCTCAAAAAAATTTTTTTAAGTGGATGATGCCTAAAAAACAATACCTGAGGTTAAGCTCTGTCTTCCACACACATGTACAAACATATTTGTGTACACTTATGTGCACCTGTACACACATGAACATGTATACACGCGAGAAAGAGAAATCATTTTCAAGTTCCTCCTCTCCCCATTATGAGCCCCTCCCTTGGGAAGGCTCTACACATACTTCCCAGATGAGAAAAATGGGGCACAGAGGTACTAACCCCTACACTTGAGGTGAATGGCCCTGGCAGACTGTATTTTCCAAAGATAGTACTACCATCCATGTATGCTTTTTTTTCCTAGACAGGGTCTATAACCCAGACTGACCTCAAACTCACACTCACAATCCCCCTACCTCCACCTCCTGAGGGTGCGTGCCACCACACCCACCTACACTGTTCTTATGTAACAGGCCTCCCTAGCCATCTGGTACCCTTGGGATTACATTAGCCTACTTTACACACCTGCTTAAAGTTATCTGTCTTCCTCTCTGAGAGTTGCAGTCTATGCTCCTGTCCTACAGATCTGCATTGAAAATGTGGGTACCTCAGAAATAATACCACATCACTTCCAAGGCTGGATAAGAAAAGCCAGACAGCTTCTACATGGCTTTCTTGGAACACTTGCTCCTTAACCCAGTCACCCTCCTGTGAAGAAGCCTAAACTATTACACAAGGAGAGCACATAGAACAGCCTGAGAGGAAAGGAGCCACCAAGCCGAAAGGCAGCATCAACTGTCAGACATGAGCAATCTGGACAGCAGGTGATTCACCCCAGGCCTTAAACCACCCCCAACACTGGATAGAAATGATATGAGTGTTCCCTGGCAAGCCCTGTTCAAACTGCAGATTCATGAGCAAAATAAATGTCACCGTTGTAAGCCATAAGCTTCTGGGTGGCTTTGCATGCAGTATTAGGTCACTAGAGGAGTGGCAGAGCCTGAATTTGAACCAAGCAAACCGGCTCCAGACCCTTCACCTTTGTTTGCAATAGGTCTTGCTATGCAACAGGCAATGCCAAGGAAGAGTCCAGGGCTTGGGTCAGAGTCAGACCTATCTACTTTCCTTAACCCATTCATTCATCATATGTTGACATTTCTGCTGTATTCCAGGCTCTCTGCTAGTTTTGAGATTTAGGTGACTAGACTGGCACATCTGGGCTCCGGGTAGGAGATAAGGAAGTCAGATAACTTTAAGCAGGTATGTAAAGTAGGCTAATGTAATCCTAAGGGTACCAGATGGCTAGGGAGGCCTGTTTCAGGGGGTAACCCTGGACGGCTCTCTGAAGGGGAGATGACAAGGACGAGATGAACACAAAGAGCAGAAGGAGCAGCAAGCAGTGGCACAAAAAGATCCGGGCTCACAGTCCAGCTCTGTCTCTTCCTAGCTGGCAACCTTGGAGAAGTGACCTCCGCAAGAAAGCAGGGATGCTCTTAGAAGTCACCTCCTAGATCTGCCATCCTCTTAGGTGAGGACTGCCAGAGAACAACTAAGCTATCACATGCACAGCAGCAGGAAGAGCTGCATACATAAAGTTTGAATGGTTACAGTTTGAATTCTGCAGAGGTTAAAGCCCCCACCCCTGAGACCGCTTTGCCTCCTATCAGAAACCACACTAACCAAGGATACTGGGGAAGAGTAACTTCAATGGGGTCTGAGAGCCTGCTCAATGCTGCACGGGTGCCCAGCCACTAGGGCAGGTCATGTGGATAGGAGCAAGAGTGCTCCCAGGGTGACACACAGGCCCTTCCACCCACCCCTGCAGTCATCCTGAGTCATCCCCTCAACCCATGCTTATGCCAAACCCCTCAGAGCTCAGGAGGACAGGGCTGGAGGTTAAACTGGTCATCTCTCTTCAGGCACCATCCTTAAGGCAGTGGATACCCACACATCCCGAGACAGAGTAGCAACTTTCTCATGGCAGAGAGAGGGCTGAAGTAAGAAAGGCTAGAGAGAGGGCAGAACTGGGCAGGGCAGAAGACTCAGAGAGCTCATGGAGGGCAGAAACCCTGCCAGTCTAAAGTATCACCTGTCACCACACTCTCCAGAACCCTGGAGAGGGTCTAGTGGGTAGCTGTCAAGGAGATCCAAACACTGGTACCAAAACAAACCCCATAGCACAGTGCACAGACATGCCAGCAGCCACATGGAGTCACGGAGATACACATGCACCAACCCAGCAGCAAGGACTCCAAGACACACAAGAGCACGGAGCACACACACACGCACTCGCGCACAAGCACACCTCAGTCTGTCTACCTGTCTGCCACTCCTGCTCTGGCTCACTCCCAGACACTGACCAGCAGGGCCTGGCTATACCTAGATCCTACAGGTGCCCATGCCTGGTGTTATCTGCTGACCCAGACCTGGCAGAGCTAGGCCAGCTAGCCCAGGCTGACCCAGGAAGGAGACTGACAATCCTATATCTGAGCCAGGGAAGGATGAGAGGTGGCCTAGCCTTGAAAGAAAAATGCAAGTCCAGAACCAGAGCCTAGGCAATGCAGAGGGCTCGGCACAGCCTCTGTCACAGGCCAAAGCCTCAAAGCACAAGCCTGGCCTTCCCAGTCCACCTGCCTTGAAGTCCCTGAGGCTGTTCTGCATCAGGAGCAGATGGATAGAAATCCCTTATTCCATGTGGGGTGTGGTAGCGCACACCTTTAATCCCAGTACTTGGGAGGCAGAGGCAGGTGGATCTCTGTGAGTTCGAGTCCAGCTTGGTCTACATAGTGAGCTCCAGGTAGCTTGGGCTACAGGGAGCAGGGAAACACACACACACACACACACACACACACACACACACATACACAGCATAGCAGCTAAGATCAGACATAAAGCAGAACTTCCCACTGAAGAGGCACCAAAACACTGATCCCCCCGCCCCCCCTTATTTTTTTTTTTTTTTTTTTTTTTTTACAAAACTTATTAGAACAGAATCCATTCTCAATTGCAGAGAACAGACTAGTCTTTAAATGAGTGCAGCACCACCCCAAACTCTGTGAGGTGTGACCTTGCTGCAGGCAGAGGGATCGACTAAGTGACCTCTGTAATGCCAGCCCGAAGTGTCTATGTATGAGCAGGAGGCTCATGGATACCTCCCTACTGTGTGATGGGAGAGGGCAGGGAGACCAGAGCCACCTGGTACCATGGCAACAGGCCTTGGCTAAGGTACATCCACAACTTCTTCCTTAGCTGACCATAGCAGAACCTAAGTGCTTGCAGACAGACCTCCCCTGTCAAAGATGGTAGTGGCCCAGGAGGCACAGTGGGCTCATGGGAAAAAGGAAAGTGAGGAAGCTGGACGGTCCCGACCCTGATATACAAAGCCTGCTCGGCTCATGCTCTACAACTCCCTCGAGTAACACTCAACTGCTGCTTCCCTGCCCTTCTCTCCTGCCACTCTCTCTCCCTCTTCCCCAGGCCCAGACTGTGCTATGCCCAAAACACCTCTAACTCTGGACACCACGACTGCCAGCTCACCCCAGACCTGTCTTCTGGCATCTTGGCTACCTCCTGCCAGTCTGTCCTGTCTCCCTTCCTGTTCTGCAATTTCTCTAACCATCCCCCATTCCCTGCCCTGTCCTCCCCACTGACTGCAGCCCAGACCAGTGCCCACGACCATCTGCCAGTTCTAACCGCCAACATCTACCCTCCCTCCACTCCTTCTTCAAGCACCTGCTTCCAAGTGACAGCTCCCTCTTCCTCCCCTGCCCACTTTGGAGCTCCTGTGTCCTCCTGGGCATCACTGGCTCTAATTTGAAGACTGTGAACCAGATCCATTCAGGCCTGGGGAACTGGGCCACATACCCAAAGGCACCAACTGGGGCAGGAGTCTAGTCCTTGAGTCCCAGATTCCACAACCAGGAGGGGTTTTAGAGGTTGCCTATCCAGTCTCCTCCACCAGAGTGATTGAAGGTCTGCACCACCAGGCCCCACTGCCTTCCCAACTTCACAGAACTGCACCCCAACACCCATTGCTGTGTTAAAATTTTCATGGGAGCTGGAGAGATGTCTCAGCAGTTAAGAGCACTGTTGCTCTTGCAGAAGACCTGGGTTCAGTTCCCAGGACCCACATATTGGCTAACAACCATCCAGAACTCCAGTTCCAGGGGACCCAACGCCCTCTTCTGACATCCGTGGGCACTGCACAACATGAGTGTACTTACACACATGCAAGCAATACACTCATACACATAAAATAAAAAGGATAAATTTTTTTTTTTGGTCTTTTTGAGACAAGGTCTCCCTGTAGCCGCAGCTGGCCTGGATTCCCTAATGGAGACCAGACTGGCCTCAAACCCACAGAGATCCCCTGCCTCTGCCTCCCCAGTGCTGGGATTAAAGGCGTGTACCACCATGCCTGGCTAAAAAAGGATAAATTTTAAAATTTCAATGAAGAGACATAGTGGTGGAGATAAGAAGATCAGGAGTTCAAGGCCAGGCTGTGCTACATGAGACCCTGTCTCAAAAAAAAAAAAGAAAGAAAGAAAGAAAGAAAGAAAGAAAGAAAAGAAAAATAAGTTCAACAAACCCACGCACAATGGTACCTATGTATAATCCCAGCTACTCAGGAGGCTAAGGCAAGAAGGTTATTAGTTCAAAACCAGCCTGAGCTACACAACAAGATCTTGTCTTAAAAAAAAAAAAAATCACAACACCCAGGTAAGGAAACTGAGACTCAGGTCATGCAGTGTGTTGAACACCTCAGGTATCACTGCAAAGCCTCTTGGCCCACCTCCTACTCCAGCCACCGCTGCCATGATCAATGCCCCTCCACTTGGGGCAGCATCTTATAGGTGATATACATCAGTACTGCAAGAGGCACAAGCCAGGCCCTCTTTGCAGCAGTAGTGTGGGTCTCCACAGAAAACCACTGAGCCTCATGCATGTACAGTCTGGAAACATGAGAGAGTTAATAGCCATGGAGCACAGAGCTGCTAATGGTTTCTCTCCCTAATAAAGCAGTTCTGAAATGCAGTCCTAGGCTCCTGAGGAGACCCCCAGGAGAGAGAAAAGCAGTAATAACGGCCTTTCTCTCCTGCACACCCTCTGCCCCTGCCCTTGCTTCTTGAGATCACTTCTGAAGTAAACCACTGTGAGCAAGCCTTTATCCCAGTCATCCCTAGGGGACAGAAGGGGCACAGAGAGTGGGTGGTGGAACTGTGATTCACATCCAGATCTTCCTGACAACAAACTGTCACCAACAGGGTCACCAGGAGAGGAGTTAAGCCTTCATGCTTAGCCACTGTGCCAGGCTGCCACCACCACCATCCATTTTCTGGAACCTCTGTGACTCAGCCACACTTGATCAGATTTTCTTTTTATATGTTTTAGTTTTTGGAAATTGCTTTTGGTTTGGGAATTTTGATTTCTGGTTTCAGAGATAGAATCTCACTTGGTAGCTCAGGTTGGCCTTGAACTCATGACAGTCCTCCTGCCTCAGCCTTCCAAGTGCTGGGATTACAGATGTCAAGCTACCACACCTAGCTGACCACATTTGCTCAGAAGGAAATTTGGGAAAGAGGGAGAGGAGGGCTGTGAAGGTGCCTGTCTCAGGAGGATCCTCTAGAACAGAGACTACCTCCTGCTGAACTATAATACCTGGGCTGATGCTGATTCCCATCAATTGTGCCCTGACCCTACCCATCTGTCCCTGCCCCCTGGGGGAGGGGTATCCAGCCTTCTATCCTGCCCATCCTGGTCCCCCAGATCCCTTCTTTCCCCAACTCCTCAACATCTAGTGAGGGAGGAAGGACCTGAGGCAGCTTCCAGAGCCTGAGCAGACACATCTAGCAGACATACAACCCTGGAATGGGTCAACCCAGCACCCTTAATTGGAGGTGATGTCACAGCCTCTCACAACTCCTGTCAAGACCTAGGGGAGATCACTGGCCAGGACCTCACAGGCCCTGAGTCACTCCCAACCTCTAGGCAGCTAGTGAGCTTTCTGTTTACTCCTTGCCTACGGCAGGAGGAGCAGACAACAGAGCCTTCTCCTCGAAGGGAAACTGAGGCTTACAGGGCTCAAAGGATGGTCCTAGGGTCACAAGGCACCCCCCCCCAGTACTGGGCCCAGGACAATCCTAGTATTCCCTTTAGAGGTGACCCTGATGAGGGCCACTCAACAGAAGCAGACCCCTGAATTCAAAGGCTAAAACTCACTAGCATGTAAATGCCCTTCAGGTTTGTTAAGGGTGAAGGAGAGCTATAGAGGAAAAAGGGTGCCCCTACCAGCTCCCAGGTCCAGACAACACGTGTAAGCAAAGCCAGAGTTCAAGTCCAGGCTCCCTCCTTCCAGTGAACACAAGCCCTGGACCCCCAACGGAGGCTTCCACCACCACACCCACCCAAGGCTTCTAAAATGAGCATCAGGCTGGAGGCTGGCCTTGCCCCACAGGTCCACAGAGGTCCTAGCTTCTCTCCCTGCAACAGGCACAGACTGGAGGGACGACCGGCTGGAGTTTCCTGCTCTTACCAGGGAAAACAACAACACCTCCCCACCCCCAGCCTAGCTACAGGGTCCTCTCAGGTTCCCGGCTTCTTTCCTGCTACCGCCACCTGTAAACACCCACGTCTGACCCCCATCGCCAGGCGTCTCTCTCCAGACTCCGACAGGGGGATGACCAACATCTCACGCACACACGCCCCTCTGCATGGTGTGTGCCGCGCCCGGCAAGGATTTCTGAGGACAGTCACCCTACCTCCCAGACAGAACCCAGTGCGCCCAACTGCTCGGTGCGCAGAGCTCACCCGGGCCATCCGTGCTTTGCAACACACGCATCCACTCCAGCTCCACGCTCAGTCACACCCAGGACTCGCGTCGGGATGCAAGCCGGCTATGGAATTACAACGCAGCCCGGAACCACTGACCTTCCCACTGCCAGACGTGGACGGAACGTCAACAGTCCCGCCGGCTCACCCCACGCGCGCGCGAGGGCCAGCGCGGACTCCACGGCTCTCCATTCGGACGCAACCCCCTCCTCCGCTTCGCGGGGTTCCCTCGCAGCCCGCCCAGTCGCGTGCACCGTCACCGCGATGCGCACGCGCGCACACCGACCGGCACAAAGCTGCGCCCTGCCGCCGGCGCGCGGCCGCTCGCACACCTGGCGGGCGCGCCCCCGGCCTCCAGAGCGCGCACACGCAGCCGCAGCCCGCACAGCCCGGAGTCCTCGCGCCGCCGCCGAGCGCGCGCTCCCGAAGCTCCCGGTGTCCCCGCCGCTCCCAGCTGGGTTTCAGCGGTGCCCACAGCGCAGCTGCCGGAGATGCTCGTGTCACCGGTGCCGCCGCCAGGGAACTGCCCGGGGCGGCTCCTCCAGCACAAAGGCGCAGGGCGGGTCAAGAGCGTCCAGGGGACTCGGGGCACCGGAGAAGGAAGAAGCCCACCTGTCCGCAAAGGGTCCTGGAGGACAGGACAGGTGGCAATGAGGTTCTCCGGGAGCGCATAGCGCGCTATTGGAACTTGGAATAGGGGACCCTAAGGGACTGCTGAAAACTCTGAAACTGGCTCCTGCCTGGGTCCTGAAAACCTAGAGCTTTCCGTTCACTCCTTCCACAGACATCCCCACCCAGCTTCTGCCAAACCTAAGATGCTCTTGAACTTGAAAGGGGTTGAAGGAATGAAGTGCTTCTACTCAACCTTTGGGATGTTCCAGACTCTTCCTTGGTGACTATGGCTTACACACCCCTCTGACGGAAGCTCATTCCCTAGAGGCAATCTAAGCTCTAAAAATCCCTTTCTTTAATTGCTCCGAAATCTTCCTTATGCCTGGTCAAGCTCACTCTGTTCTGGCCACAATGTTCTAGAACATACCCTACACTTGCTGTTTCCAATGCAGGGATACATTCTTATACCCACAGCCTGTGCCCTCCTCTATTCAACAGCACCTTCTCCCTATGGCTGCCCCCTTGTGAGTTCAGGACCACTTTACCCCTCTTCAACGTCCCCACACAGGCACTGCTCACTATCCCCATGTCTTGTTTTGGACTTTCCAGCAATCTGATAGGCTTGGCAAACTATGATGTCTATTTTGTGTCCTGATGGTCTTTTTCTCCCCCTAGATTGTGTGTCCCATGCAGGCTGGACCCTTGACCTGACTCAAGAGTGTAATCACAATGGATAAGAGGTAGAAGGAAAAAAGGAAGGCAGGGATGGGCAGGCCATGGTGAGAGTCCTGAAGTGCAAATTGTGGCTGTTGGAGGGTAGCCTCTTGGCACAGGTTTCAGCAGAGGAAAAGAGCTTGGTCTTCTAGTGGAATAAATGGACAAGCAGCATTAGATGCTTGTCCTCAGCACTCCAACCCCAAGATTTCAGTACTGCATGGCAGACATGGTTCAGTCAATAAAAGTGCTCAATGCCAAGCCTGATGAGTTTGATCCCCAGGACCCAGATGTTGGAAGGGGAGAAGCTACTCCTGAAAGGTGTCCTCTGACCTCCACCTGCCCATTGTGGCACACACATACCATACCCAGGTACACACACACACACACACACACACACACACACACACACATACACACACACACACATAAAATAAGTGCAATTTTGCTGGGCGTGGTGGCACATGCCTTTAATCCCAGCACTTGGGAGGCAGAGGCAGGTGGATCTCTGTGAGTTCAAGGCCAGCCTGGTCTACACAGTGAGTTCCAGGACAGCTGGGGCTACAGGGAGACCCTGTCTCAAAAAGACCAAAAAAAAAAATTTTTTTTAAAGTGCAATTTTAAACGGGTGCCTACTTTGTTTTGGTCTGTGACTAAAATAGATCCAAAATACCTACTCAATCAGCACCGCTCAGACCTTCTTCAGGTGCCAGATATGGACAGGAATTAGGCTAACTTTGTTTTCACCTTATCCCTGTTAAGCTATCCACAGTCATCACCTTATCCTCCAGCGATGTTCCAAGGCCCCAGCCCAGTGAATCCTGGAATCAAGCATGGGGCCCAACTCTATGCAAACCGTGATTTTTTTTTTTTTCTATAAAGATGTCCTGAAGGCTGGGTGTAGTGGCTCACACCTTTAATCCCAGCACTGGGGAGGCAGAGGCAGGCGGATCTCTGCGAGTTCAAGGCCAGCCTGGTCTATATAACAAGTTCCAAGCCCATCAGGACTATGTAGTAAAACCCTGCCTCAAAGCGAGGGGAGGGAAGCTGGTGAGATGTTAAGAATACTTGCTGCTGTTACAGAGTACCCAGGTTCAGTTCCCAACACATACCCACAAGCTCACAACTATCTAGCTCTAGTTTCAGGGGACCAGCACCCTTTTCAGGTTTCTGCAGGTACCAGGCATGAATGCACACATACATGCATGCAAGCAAAACACTCATGACATAAAGTAAAAATAAATACATCCTTTAAAAAAGAAAGAAAATGCCAGATGTGGTGGCACACGCCTTTAATACCAGCACTCGGAAGGCAGCACAGGTAGAGTTCTGTGAGTTCAAGGCCAGCCTGGTCTACAGAGTGAGTTCCAGGACAGCTGGGGCTACAGGGAGACCCTGTCTCAAAAAGACCAAAAACTAAAAATAAAGTAAAAGAAAGAAAGAAGAGATGTCCCAGACTTACAATGCTTCCAAATCAATGCTTTAGGGTGGTATAAAACTGAGAAGTATTCAGTAGCAACTGTACTTTGAGTATTTTGTTTTGTTTTGTTTGTCTTTTTGAGACAGGGTCTCCCTGTAGCCCCAGCTGGCCTAGAACTCACTATGTAGACCAGGCTGACCTTGAACTCACAGAGATCCGCCTACCTCTACCTCCCGAGTGCTGAGACCAAAGATGTGCACCACCATGCCCAGCTTGAATTTTATCTTTTTCTAGACTGGAGATTGGCCATCAGATATTCTCCTGAGATGCTAGGCAGTGGCAACAGCTCCCCATCAGCTACCCCTAGATCCTAAGAGTAAATGGCTGATACACTACAGTGTACTGTGCTGCCTGCATCTTTTGGATACAAGTATTCAGCAAAGTACATGAGATAGTCGAGGAGATTTTGCTGTAAAATAGGCTGAGCTATGATGTTCAGTAGGTCAGGTGTATTAAATGCATTTAATATTTTCAACTTACAGTGAGTCTGCTGGTATGTAGCCACATTGTGAGTTGAGTATCTGACATATACCAATTATGAAGTTTCTTGAGAACTTTCATTTTTTTCCCTTAAAGGAAGTACTTTATGACTTTTCTTTTGTATATCAAAAGTACAGTATCACTACTCTGGCACTTTGGGGGCCATTAAATAAAATGAGGGTTACCGAAACATGAGCATTAAGACGTCAGGGCCATGGTATCTCATGCCAAGACAGCTGCTAAGTGACTGACAGGCAGGTAGTATATACAGTGTGAAAACACTGGGCAGAGTGATCATCCACATCCCAGGTGTGACAAAGAAGAAAGGAACAAGAATTCATCAGAGTACCCAGAGTAACACACAGTTTTAACCTTATGAATTGTTTCTGGAATTCTCCATTTGCTACTTTAGACTGTGTTTGACTATAGGTAAATGAAACTTCAGATAAGAGGGGGTCACTCTACTAAGTTCGGACCTACATTTCAGCATCTAGGACATCTTGGGTCCCATTGCTGCCTGCTGAGATGATGCCCAGTTTCCTGACATCAGCAATGTTACTAACATATGACCCATATCCTTCCTCAAAGCACCCATAAACACGACAAGCAGGACTCCAGTAACAGCCCATTCATCCATCTTCTTAGCTACACCATCCCTTGCCCACATTCCCCTGTGTCACCTGCAACATTCTAATGAGAAATAGGAATAATTTCTTCCAGAAACCACAACCACCTTCTCTCACTTCATCACTACCAACACAATTTCTAATCTAGCAAACTAATGAGATCAACAATCTTTCCCTAGCAAAGTGGGTTCTCGGGGAATTCACTCAGTGCTGATAATCATCCAGCTCATCCCTAAGTGTCCCCAAGCCATCTCTTTAATAACAGACTCTGAAAGTTCAACTGGGACTGATGCTTAGCCCGTTGATGTGTGGCTTGTGGGTGGCACCTCCTCCCTCTTTGTAGAGATAAAAATCATCCTTCCTGCCTCCAGCCCTCAGGTGTGTGCCTTGCACAAGAGAGTCGGTGAACACTGTACCTCACTAGCTATTACTCACCCCTGGGTCTCAGCTTCAGCATCTGAAAAATAGGGGGAACAACAGTCCTAGGCCAGTCTATGCTACAAAGAGAGACCCTGTCTCAAAACTGAAGGAAAAATAATAGCTAAGGACATAGTTCAGTTGGCAAAGCCCTGGTTGGATCTCCAGCACCACATAAACTGGGCATGGTAATCCAAGCACTGGGAAGGTAGAGACAGGAGGACTAGAAGTTCAAGGTCATCTTTGGCTATGTATGGTGTTTGAGACCAGCCTGGGTTACATGGGATCCTGTCTCAAATAAAATAATAGTAATAACAATAACAATATTATATCATAAAAATTAGTATGGCCACTGAGCTATAGCAGACTCCTCTTCAAGTCCCCTGTGCTGTAGCCTTTCCAAGGATAAGTCCAAAATTATTTCAAATTGTTTCATTCTGCTGCCTTCCTCCTCCAGGACCCTGCTTGCTCCAGTGACCTTAAAAAACATCCTTGTTCTCTGGTTCAGAATGCAGAGCAGTTCCACTAGCTTCAGACTGCCTAGCAGGACCGCCCCCCCTCTTCCAGCTCCTCCCTTGTTAGTTTT
Source organism: Nannospalax galili (assembly GCF_000622305.1). Classification (NCBI taxonomy): domain Eukaryota; kingdom Metazoa; phylum Chordata; class Mammalia; order Rodentia; family Spalacidae; genus Nannospalax; species Nannospalax galili. The sequence continues at coordinate 4,295,663 of NW_008333884.1, read as the reverse complement.
TGGAGCCCACCTCAGTCTCTGGACTTACCTCCTACCAGCTTTCCCATGAGCGCAGAGCTGACACTATGTTCATGTGTCACTCAGTGGCTATTGAATAGACTCTTTCCTTGGGCTCGCATGGTGCTAGGATACAAGGAAGAACAAGGTGGAAAAGTCCCTGCCCTGCCACACAGAGCTTCCAACCCAGTAGGGGATAGAGACAAGGACAAACAGGCAATTAGATATGTCACGCAGTGGTGGGGGCTGGAAGGAAAGGAAATAAGCCACCTCATATCAGACGGCAGTTGGCATGCAGAAGGGCTTTGCAGGTGGCCTGAAACTAAATCACATTATATCCTTCCTGTCCATGTCTCATTAGTGAGAGTTCCAGGGTGGCCCATCAGCCTCCTCTTTCTCTATAAGCAATCACAACCATACATTTGGAATTTGGGGGTGGAGGGGCTAGTATTTTTGTTTTTAATATGAAACAGAGTATCACTACATAGCCCAGGCTATCCTCAAATTTAGGGCCTCCTGTCTCAGCCTCCTGACTGCCAGGATCACAAGCATGCACGTGGCTCAGAATTTCATTTCTGCACTTCGTTTTTGCACACTTCCTTTTGCACACTTCCCAATACTTTTGCACTAAGCTCTTGAGATGATTTTCTCTTTTCTTGATTTTTTTTCTGTATTAAGGATGGAATCCAGAGTCTCACACATACTAGGCAAGTGTTCTATCTCTGAGGTATATCCTCAAACTTTTTATTTTTTAAAGATTTATTTTAATTATATGTGTATGTTGCGGGGGGGATATATGCACATATGTAGAGGTGCCCAAGGAGGGAAGAGGCATTTAGATTGCCCTAAAGATAGAGTTATAGTTGTGAGCCACCAGATTTAGATGCTGGGAACCAAACTTACGTTGTCTGGAAGAACAGAAGTACTTGCTCTTAACCACTGAGTCATCTCCTCGGGCATTTAATTTTTATTTTGAGACAGGGCCTCACTAAGTTGCCAAGGCTAGCCTAGAATTCACTCTGTAGCTCAAGATTGACCATTTGATCCTCCCACATCAGCTTCTTAAGTAGCCATGATTACAGGTGTGTGCAACTACATCCACCTCTTTAAGCTATTTTAAATCCATTCTTTGGAGTCTAGGCATTTCTCTAAATACCAAGACTTCCTAAATGCCCTGAGTCACCTTTCCCAGGGTTCCTGGCTCTTCATTCAATCCATTCTTCCTCAGCCAGATATGGTGGCCTCCAGCTACTCAGGAGGCCAAAGCAAGAGGATCACAAGTTCAAGGCCAGCCTGGACTACAGAGTGAGTTTAGGGAAAGCAGAGGTAGCAGATCTCTGTGAGTTTGAGGTCAACCTGAGACCCCATCTCAAAAAAATGAATGAATGAATGAATGAATGAATGAATGAAAAAAGTAAATAAATAAATAGAATTAATAGGCTGGTTGTGGTAACACTGGTAGGCAAATGCTAAAGAGGTAGAGGCAAAAGGATCAGGAGTTCAAGGCTTTAAAAAGTAGAAAGCAGCCGGGCGTGGTGGCACAGACCTTTAATCCCAGTACTTGGGAGGCGGAGGCAGGCAGAGCTCTGTGAGTTCGAGGCCAGCCTGGTCTACATAGAGAGTTCCAGGCCAGCTGGGACTATACGGAAACCCTGTCTCAAAAACACAAAGAAAAAAAAAAAAGTGGAAAGCAGGCTGGGAATGTACTTAATGGTGGAACACTTGCCTAACATGCACAAAACAGGTTCAATCCAGGATCTCTCTTGCTGCTCCCGATAGCTTCTGAAATCATTGATTAGACAGGAGGGAGCTGGTGTGCTGCTCTTGGCTTCAAGGAACCCTTGGCAGGTGTCAGGAGAGATGAAGTCTCCCATCATGCTGAATCTTATTCCTGGGGCCCGTCTGGGAAGCTGTAGTCAGATAGAGCATGTACTCCCCAAATCACACTCTTCTCTTCCCTTTTCATCTGCCCACTCCAGGATGGGAAGACTGCAAGGCTATAAGGGTTTTGCTAATTTAGAAGTCACTGTAAAGAGGTTTTGATGGGGACAGTAGGGGGAAAAGGCTACGGTCAGGTCTATCAGGGCCTTAGGAAGGCGTATGGTGGCAGCAGGCTGTCCTGGATGCTCCCGTTAAGATGCTAACACAGGTCACACCTGTCTACACTGATGGAGGAAGAGTGGGCAGGGGACTGGGGGCTGAAGTCTGAGTTGGGAAAAGCTCTCACCTTTCAGACTCAGGATCTCAACTGGATTTTCTGGCATGGAGGAGGAAACAGACAAAGACAGCAAGGCTGCCTCCACCCAGCGCAAAAGAGGACTGCAACCTGCCAGTCACTCTCCCTCTTTTAAAAAATTGTGTATGTGTATGTGTGTGTATAAATCCAGGCACATGCATGTGTAGTTTTCCCCTCCCACTCTGTGATCCAGGAATCCAACTCAGATCATCAGGATTGCTCAGGAAGCACTTCTACCCACTGAGCCATCCCACCAGTCCCATCATCCCTCTTAAAGAGGGAATCAGCTGATCTACAGACCTGAGATCTCTCTGCAAGTGTCACATACTGAAGACTCATGATGTCCTGCAGGTAGGGAATATAGTCAGGCCCATGTTACAGAGGAGGAAGCAGAAGCAGTGAGTTAATTCAACTCACTCCATGCATTCCTGATTGGCAACCAGGCTGATAAACCTTTTTCAGGACTCTTGGCATGGGGGGCCAAGTTTCCCACTGTGGTTTTGTGGACCAATATGGGCTAGATGCAAAGGCACTGACAGGAAGCCTGGACCCAACTGAAGAATAAAGGGACAAGCAGAAGGTCCCTTTACCTGGAAGGAGACTTGAGGTCAGCTCGGCTGAGAATTCGGTGCTGCTGAGGGCTGTAAAGCCACTGGAAGGCTGCCAGCGTTCTCTCCTCAATTCAGAATCGCCCTTCCTGCACATACCTGTGGGCAAGACAGGAGAGTTAAGGGAGGGCCAGGACTCTGAAGAGCTCCTTTACACAAGAGACATCCATAAGCAAATAGTCCTCCCCTCTGTCCATCTGCCAGAAAAGCCGCTTTGCATAGACCACATCAAAATGGTCCTGAGAAGGAGGCAGCTGTATGGACCAGTTTCAACTCAACAACAGAAAATCTGTCTGTCTAGAGGTTAGCCACCTAAAGTGGAGAAGAACCACTTGGAAGTGTTGTCGCTGGAGGTATGTAACTAGAGGTCAGGAAAGAAGTTCAAACATTGGAAAAAGGTCTATCCTGCAAGCCCCCTAACAGGGCTAAGACAGTGGGCATGGGGTGTGTGTGTGTGTGTGCCTGTGTGTCTGTGTGTGTATGTATGCATGTGTGTTTCATGCATGTATACCTGTGCATGTGTGTGCACTCACCCATACATGTATGTGTAGAGGCCAGAGCTCAGTGTTAGGTGTCTTCTATCATTCTCCACTTTATGTTTTGAAGCAAGATCTCTCACTGAACCTGGAGCTCACTGATTGGCTAGACTAGCTGGTCAGAGCCCCACACATACAATCCCACCACACCACCCCTCATCCCTGTTTCCACATCCTCCAGCCCTGGTTACAATACTGGCGATACAGTCTCAGGTCCTCACTGTTGAGCAGTGAGCACTTTCCGCTGCTCCATCTCTCCAGCCCAACGCTGAACTTTTGACTCTCAGCAGGACTGCCCTGGAGCAGGGCTCAGGAGTCCATGTTAGAATTAGTCTCCATGACTTCACAGTTCTCTCACAGGGTCCTGGGATGGGCAATGTGAACACAAAGGGAAGGAGGTTTCTCTCCTATTCTGGCCAACCCCTCCCAGTAGAACCATACATCCAGTCATTAATTAAACATGTATTGAATGCCTATATAAAGGAAAAAAACAGGCATAGTCCTTTTCCCTCCAGGGTTTACGGTCCCACGAGAGAGAAACTATCCAATAATCAAATAAACATATCATGAGCCAAGCATAGTACTGTATGCCTGTAATCCCAGTACTTGGGAGGCAGAGACAGGAGGATCACTACAAGTTCAAAGTAAGCCTGATCTACATATCAAGTTCCAGTCCAGCCAAGGCTACATAGCATGATCTCAGAAAGGTAAAATCAAGCCACACATGGTGGTACACACCTTTAATTCCCACACTCAGGAGGCAGAGCCAGGCAGACTTCTGTGAGATGGAGACCAGCCTGGTCTACAAAACAAGTTCCAGGCTAGCTGGGGCTACAGGGCAACCCTGTCTCAGAACAAAACAAAGAAAAATGGTGAAAATCAATCATTACCACAGGCACTCTCCTGTTTTACCATGGGAGAGCCAATTGTCATGAGTCCTCTGGAAAACCTGACACCTGTCTGCATTCTAAATAGTGTCTGTTAACCCAGTGAAGCCTCTTCAGAGATTTTTATCCAGACTCTAGCAGGTGGACCAGGCTATCTGTGGACTGTTAATAATAGCAAAAGACTGAGAAGACCTGACCCTCCCAATACCAGTAGGAACCAGTTAAATAAATTATGATAAATCTATACAGTAAAGCCATGTACAGCCATAAGAGAAGTTTTGAATGATGGTGTTCTTGTATGCCATCATGTCATGAGCTCAAAGATTCAATACTAAGAAAGAAAGCAAATCAACTGCAGATCAGTATGGGTAACTGATGTTAGAAGGAAGCGGGAAGGGAATAAAGTAGGAATTTATACTTCCTTATCTCATACATACATGAACTCTGGAGACACAAAACATAATAAAAGTCATCTCCTGGGTGTGTGAAATAGGGTGAGTGAAGGCATGGGAGAGCGATCTGGTAGCAATGTAACTTCTCATAAAGGAGAGCGGTTGCCTATCCTGAGAGAGAGAGAGAGAGAGAGAGAGAGAGAGAGAGAGAGAGAGATTGCAAACTGGCCTAAATGCTATGGGAAAAAGTTGTACAGCTGTTCTATTGCTCAGTGGGGCCCATGCCATTAGCAGAGGGGAAGGGAGATTTTCTAGGGGATGACACCCTGGGGGATGCAGGTGGGGCTAAGTTCCACAGTTCCAGGAGGACTGCCCTAGTCCACTCAGGCTGCTGTAACAATACCATGAACCTAGTGGCCTAAGTGACAGACATCTCCTTCTCACTGGCCTGAAGGCTGGCGCACAAGTGCAAGATCAAGGCACATATCTGGTGAGGGTTTCTTCCTAGTTGGCAGATGGTCACTTTTCCATTGTATCTTCACAGGACAGAGAGAAATTCCCTACATACCCACACTTTTCTAAGAGAGGGTCTCAGACCAGGGAGATGGCTCAGCAGGTACTTGCTATATAAACCTGGAGACCTGGATTTGATATCCAGACCCCAAGTAAATGTGGAAAGAAACAACCAATCCCATAGAGTTGTCCTCGGACCTCCACATGCCTATTGCGAAACTCTGCGTGCACACACACACACACACACACACACACACAAATTAAATTTTTTTACGTTCATCTTTTTGAGACAGGGTCTCTCTGTAGCCCCTGGAATTCACTATGGAGACCAGGCTGGCTTTGATCTCACAAAGATCATCCTGTCTCTGCCTCCCAAGTGCTGGGATTAAAGATGAGTATCACCACACTGCTCTTTTTTTTTTTTTTTTAGTTAAAAAATTACTGAGCTGAGCATGGTGGCACATACCTTTAATCTCAGCACTAAGGAGTCAGAGGCAGGCAGATCTCTGTGACTTTGAGGCCAGCATGGTCTACAGCATTCTAGGCCATCCAGGGCTACATAGTGAGACCCTGTTTCAAAAACAAACAAATAAACAGACCAGAGTCTCGTGTAGCACAGGCTCGCCTCAAACTCACTAAGTAGCTGAGGATGACCCTGAATTTCTGAACCTCCTGCTTCTACTTCCCAAGTGCTGGAATTACACGTGTGAGCCATCACATCCAGTTTTATGAGGTGCTGGGATGGGACCCAGTGCTTGATGCAGGCTAAGTAGGCACTCTACCAAATGAGCCACATCCCCAGCTTCATGTCTCTTCTTCTATAAGGACACAGATCCACAAGAGATCTGCAAGATCTTTTCTTTTTAAAAAAATATTTATTATTTTTATCTTACGTATATGAGTGTATTGCCTGCATGTACGTGAGTGCACCCATGTCGTGCAGTGCCACGGAGGTCAGAAGAGGGCTTCAGATTCCCCGAGAACTGGAGTTAAGGACAGTTCGTAGCCATCATGTGGGTTCTGGGAATCTAACCCCAGTCCTCTGCAAGAGCAGTCAGTGCTCTTAACCGCTGAGCCATCTCTCCAGCCCCAAGGATTCTAACCTCATGACCTAATCACATCCCAAAGGAACCACCCACCACATTGGGCAGTTGGGATTTTAAGCTATGAATCTGAGGGGAACATATACGCCCAGTCCATGGCAAGGGTTTGCTAGGACAGAGAAGTCATAGTATAAGGGCCACAGCCAAGGGATCAGCTCAGGCAAAGCTAGAGGGCAACACGGGATGCTTTTGAAGCTCTGAAAGAAGGCAAGCATGCTAAGAGCAAGGACTGAGATTGTTCCTGTGTTCTCTCAAAGTGGAGCATGTGGTCCCAGTCTGCCTCCCTTCACTGTCCCAGTGGGCATTCAGGAAGATCAGGTTAGGTGCTCTTGAAGGGGTCCAGGGGCATGTCTTAGATAGGACAGCGCTGGAGATGGAAGGTTATGGGAGGACTTGCCATTGAGCTGAGGAGGTATCAAGGCAGGGCCTTCTATGAAGAAGGCACAAGTGAGGGAAAATTATCAACAGGAATGGTCCCCAGCTTCTGGTTCATGCAGGAGACTGGCTGCAATGCCAATCACTCCAGATGAGAACATCTTTGGGAGAGAAATTCATGGCCTTTGTTTGGGACATGAACTTCCATTGTGACCTGCTTCCTACCCCAAGATGACTCCCCTCCTATAAAACCCACTTTAAATGTTGCTTCCTCCAGGAAGCCCAGTGTGACTTACCCATCTGATTCTGATACCAGTTCCCTGTCTTCCCCAATCCTTAGGCTCCTCAGATCAGCCAAGAGTGACATGTTTCTGCCATCTTCATGGGAAAATTAATAAACTAGTAATCTTGGCTGCCTTCAAGCAGGAGAAAGAGTGGCTGGCAAGCACTAGAACAGCTTTGGTCCCTTTGGAATGTGAACCATATGACAGTATTATATCTTCAAAAGTGAATAGTTTATTTTTTACTTTTATTCTTTTAATATTTTATTTATTATTTTTCTTTTATGTGTATGAGTGTATTGCCAGCATGTATGTAAGTGCACCCATGTCATGCAATGCCCGTGGAAGTCAGAAGAGGGTGTTGGATCCCCTGGAACTGGAGTTATAGAAGGTTATCAGCCACCATGTAGGCTCTAGGAACCAAAGCCAGGTCCTCTGCAAGAGCAGCCAGTTCTCTTAACTGCTGGACCATCTCCCCAGGCCCCGTGAATAGTTTGTTTTTAACATAAGGCCCTTTCTTATCATGATATCCTGGGTTGTAAAGACCAGAAAAAGACTAAGAGTACATCCATCTGGCCCAACAGCTGCATTTTATAGATTAAGGTGCGGGGGCTAACACAGGCACAGGTCCAAAACCCAATTGTCAGGCCACATATCAGGCTGCCCTTGATCCCATCACACCTAATAGGCCCCAGGCTGAGGGAAGAGTGGGCCTACTCAGGAGCTGTCCCCTACTCCTCTCCATGCCTCTCCTCACATAATGCTTCCTTCTTCCTGTACCACATCCTCCAGACACACAAGGGAAGGGGCTGTCTTCCACTCAGCAAAGTGGCTACCTGGCTTTAAGGCATCTCAACCTGGGTTCCAGCTGTGGGTGATGGATTTTGCCCCTGTGAGCCACAGATAGCACACCCATAACGTGAGAGCAATAGTAATACCTACTTTCAAGTGTTGTTGAAAGGTTGTTAGGGGTTTTTGTTGTTGTTGTTGTCTATTGTTTGTTTTAGTTTTCTGAGACAAAGTCTCATGTAGCCCAGACTGGCCTCCAAATCACTACATGGCCTGAGCAAGCCTTGAATTTGTGATCTTCCTGCCTCTACCTCCCAAGTGCCGGGATTGCAGGCCTGGGCCACACTGGCCCTGCTTGGTTCTGGGTCAGCCTTTTCTGCTGCTACATGTTGTCCTCTCCCCATGTGTACACAGAGCCCTGTTTCCCTGATCCCTTCCCCCCCCCCTCAAACATGCCCTGCCTTTTCTCACCTGGGAGTGCTCCTAGCTGAACTGCCCTCTCTCCATGTCTTCCCCAATCTACACTGCTTAGCAATCTGTCCCCAGACTCCCAGCCAGAACCCAAGTCACAAAAGTTCTGGAATGCTTTGCCTAACCTTACAGCACTGTGATTGCTCAGCCTGCGTGTGAGTTCCTTATGTGCCTGTTTTCCGACTAGAGTGCAATAACTGGGTCCAATCAGGCTCTGAGATCCCTACAACATTGTCCAACAGCCTCTGATGTTCAAGCCAGCCTGCCATAAAAACACAGTAACAAAGGTAGTAAGCTCATTACAGCCTTGGGACTGCTCTACACACACTATCTTCATTAATGAATCCAAATTACTAACTTAGAAAGTGTGTTTGCCAAAGTAGATCTCACTGAATATAAGGAAAAATGGGCCAGCCATCCCTAAATGTCTTCCCTGTCACCCTGCCATGTATCTGAAATCCCAGTAAACAGTACTTAAAACAAGATTACCTACTATTCAGGGTCTATCGAGTGTGTGTGTGTGTGTGTGTGTGTGTGTGTGTGTTACTAGGGACTGAAATAGCTTTGTGCATGCTAGGCAAACACTCTACCACTAAGTTATATTCTTAACCCCAGGGCCAACTGTTCAAGCTACTGTCATCCAAAACTTTAGCTGTGGGTCAACAAGAAGGCTCAGTGATTAAAGGCACTTACTGCCAAGCCTGACTCCTTGAGTTTGATATCCAAGGTCCAACATGGTGAAAGGAGAGAACCAACTTCTACCAAGTTTTCCTTTCACTTCCACTTGTGCATCAAGGCACACATCCCCTCTCCAAATAAATAAATTAAATAAATAATAAATAAATAAATAAATGAATAAATAAATAAATAAGTAAATAAGTTTAGCAAAAACTAGTTTGATACTTTCTTCCCAGAAGATTGGAGACCTGGTACTATATCTGAATGTGTCCTTGAGTTCATATGCTGAGCCCTCAGGAAAGGAGTTAGTGACCTTCCTAAAGAGACCTGGGAGGGCTAGCTAGCCCCTTTAGCACATGAAGACTCAGAAAGGGCTTCATCTATGAGAAAATGCACCTCCACCAGATGCTAAATCAGTTGGTTCTTTGATATTGAACTTCACCGTCTCCAGGACTGTGAGAAATACATTTCTGTTGTTTATAAGCTTCCTGGGACACCTGGCCCAGGCAGAGCTATTTGCATGGGAATGCACGTGAACACTGGGAGAGGTCAGGAAGACATGATGCTCCCCTACAACAACTAGGGAAACAGACTTCCCCACATGCTCAGATCCCAGAACCCCTGTGACAAGGTGGGACTCCCAGAGCAATGCTCTTCCTAGAACACAATCTTCAAATTGCCAAGAAAGACATGCAACAAAAGCAGCAGATAGCCATGGCTGCAGCAGTTCTGAGCTGCATTGAGAAGTCTGAACAACATCCAGCAGAATCTCCCTGGTATTCCTCCAAGGGTGAGAAGATGGTGCCAGGACAGAGATGCAGAGCCTGGAAGGCAATTCCTGGACTGAGCTGTGTCTGAAGCCATTACTCCCAGGGTAGCTCAGGAAAAGGAACCAATGTATTTTGGGGTTCTGGTTTTCATTGGTTGGTTGGTTCCTTTGTTTCACCCAGTTCAGATTCAGGTTTTTTTCTCATTTATAAATAAAATATTTCTAGCTTGGATCAGGAAGATGGTTCAGCACATAAATAAATACACTAGCTACAAAAGTCTGACAATGCAAGTTCAATTCCTGGAATGCATATAAAAATCTAGGACTCCTGCTGGGTGTGGTAGCCCATGCCTTTAATCTCAGCACTCAGGAGGCAGAGGCAAGAGGATCTCTGTGAGTTCAAGGCCAGCCTGGTCTACTTAGTTCTAGGCCAGCTGGGGTTGCCAGAAGACCTTGTCTCAAAAAGACAAAAAAAAAAAAAAAAAAAAAAAAAAAAAAAAAAAAAAATCCAGGACTCCTGTGGTGAGAAGGAAGACAGAAACAGGAGAATCAGGGGGGTAGAGAGATGACTCAGTTGTTAACAGCACTGGCTGCTCTTACAGAAGATTCAGGTTTAGTTCCCACATGGTCGCTAACAACTGTCTATAGCTCCAGTTCCAGGGAATCCAACTCCATCTTCAGGCTGTGGGCACTGCCTGATACAGGTGCAGTTACATACATGCAGGCAAAACATTTAAACACATAATAAACAAACAAATAATAAATCTTTAAAAAATGGCAGTCAGTTGCTAGTAGAAGTTAGAAAGCCCCTTGTTACCCACATCATGTTGCTGAAGGTTCTGCAGAACAGTCATGGTTGGACTGTAGTTTGGTGGTAGAGTTCTTGTATGTATGATCCCCAGCACCACACACACCAAAAATTCAGTGTTCAAGAGCGTTCAGTGACTCCCATTGTGGCTTGACAGTCAAGCCCTACTGCCATCTGGCTCTTCTCTTTCAAGCCAGGCTTCACATTCTTCTCCTTCAAATGTTTAAGCCCCTGCTGACACCACCAACAATATTGTCAGGAATGCATCCTGCACTTTCCAGTCAGCAAGTATCTTCACCATCTTAGAATGTCCCTTTCTATCCCATCTCTGCCTGAAAAATAGTATCATTCCAGAAGCTCCTTTTATTCTTTTTGTTTATTTGTTTGTTTGGTTTTGGTTTTGCTTTTTTGAGACAGGGTCTCTCTATAGCACCAGCTGGCCTGGAACTCACTATGTAGACCAGGCTGGCCTTGATCTCACAGAGATCCACCTGCTTCTGCCTCTCAAGTGCTGGTGCTAAAGGTGTGTACTACTATACCAGGCCTTATTTGTTTGTTTGTTTTAATATTTTTTTTTAATTTTGTGTGTATGAGTGTATTGCCTGCATGTATGTAAGTGTTAGAGTAGCAAATAGCCCCATAAGTTTAACTGGTCAAGACTATAAAATCTCTAGTCTATCTGTTGGAAGACCTACATTTCCAGTTCCACTGGCCAATCACCTGGTGATAGAACCACCCCTGGGAAGGCAGGTTCACCTTAAATTATGCTAAGTAGATGGGTGGAATACCTGGTGTGTTAAAGAGGTAGTGAACTTTTCCTGCCTGGAATCCCACCTCTCAGGGCAGAGCTTCTGGATCAGCCACAGTCATGTAGTGTGTAAGTCTATGTGAATTCTTCAGAAAAGTGTATTTTTCCTTTTCTTCTCCATATTCCTTTTCTAAACGTGCTTTCTTTAAGGCTTCAGGCTGCCCCTGGCATCTTGTATTTCTTTACTTTCTCTAAGGCTTCCTTCTCCCAGCCACATGGCAGCCAGCCAGCCATGTGCGTGACCCCCATGCAGGCACTAAACCTGCATGGCTTCATGGCTTTCTTTCCTTCTCCCCTCCATTCTCCTCCTCAAGGCAGCTGCCAAGATTACCAATTCGCCTGCCCTGAGGATTTTTCTTTAAAATTCTAATAAAATTGTAAAAGCTTCTATTTAGGTCCATTCTTAAATTCCTTTTTTTTTTTTTTTTTTTTGGTTTCCCTGTAGTCCCAGCCCAGCTCTTAAAGTCTTTTATGAATGAGACTAAGAACCCTCAAGGAGACCCTTTTTCTACCTGTTTCATAAGTCCACCTATGTTGTGCAATGTCCATGGAGGTCAGAAGAAGTCATTGGATTCCCCTGGAACTGGAGTTACAGACGGTTGTTAGCCATCATGTGGGTTCTGGGAATCAAGCCCAGGTCCTCTGCCAGAGCAGGCAGAGCTCTTAACTGCTGAGCCATCTCTCCAGCCCCTATTTGTTTGTTTTGTGAGACAGGGACTCATTATGTAACCCTGGCTGACCTGGAACTTGATCTGTAGACCAGGTTGACCTCGAACTCACAGAAATCTGCCTGCCTCTGCCTCCCAAGTCCTGGGATTAAAGTCATGTACCATCATACCTGGCTAGATAGTTTTTAAAATGTGTGATGTGCGCGTGTGTGTGTGTGTGTGTGTGTGTGTGTGTGTGTGTGTGTGTATGCACACCATGTGCATACAGGTGCCAGAGAAGGCCAGAAGAGGGTGTCAAATTCTATGGAGCTGGAGTTACAGGTGGTTTGCCCTGAATGTCTGGCCAGGCTGAGGTGATTGGAAAGTAAACAAAAAAGAGGAAGAGTAAAGCATTTGAGCAAGACCAAGTTTCGGATTCTGACTGTGACACATTTGCTGTGTGACCTGACATGGGTGCTGAGAACCAAACCCAAGTCCTTTGGAAGAGCAGAGTGCTCTTAACTGCTGGGCCACCTCTCCAGTCCCCTCCTTTGACTATAATTGCTCTGAAGAATAACTGGGTGGATGCATTACCTGAGTTTGATTACCACAGAGTCACCAGAAGTGCTCTGACCCTTGCTACTATGGATATTGACACTTGTATTCTGGGTACACAATGCACCAGGCACAATGAGTCCAGGGAAGTGGGAAGCTACTCCAGAGATGCCCCTGCCCCTGGTGTGGGAGGGAGGGTAGGTTGGGATGGGGTGGACATCCTTTGGGCCTTGGGTCCTCCCATGGCTGAAATGAGCCAAGCAGGCTGCCTTGTGTTTGAAGTCCCACCAAGCAGAGGCCAGACCCCTAGCAGCCCTGAACATTCAGACACAGGACACTGGGGACCCGGGTTCCCCAGGAGAGGAGGGGCGCCAACCTGCGCTGTGGCTCCTCGGAAAACCCCCACAGTCTGCAGTGTCTGGTAACCTGACACCGGGCAGACTGACTTCCCAGCTTGGGAGGGACTGCGGTGGGGAGGGGGGGGCGGTAACCGCCCATCTACACAGGGATCCCTTCCGTTTTCTGTACCTCATAGGCCAGCTTCTCTGAGCTTGGGTCCCCAAAGTGCCCGCCCTGACAGTCCCTGTGAAGGTAAGCCGGGCATCTCTTTGAACAGAAGGGTAGGGCTATGATTTGTGCCCTGTTTGAGACTCAGGTCCAGACTCTATCTTGGGCAGCAAGACTGAAGGTAGGCGGGGACACCCCCCCATCCCCCCCACACACACCTGCACAAATGGGAAAGCTGGGATGGGATGGAGAGGGAACCCTACCCGTGTGCCTTTGGAAGTAGACCTGGGGTCCCTCCAAAACGCGGAGTCACCGACAGGGTCTCTCTGGTCTTTAGATCTAAAGTCCTTCTAGGGTCGCACGCCAAGTCCCGGCAAGCAGAAGCCAGGGCTCCCTGGCAGCCCTGAGCATTCAGACACTGGGACACCGGGGGACGTGGCTCCGGGGCAGGTCTTCCGGGAGAGCCGCTAGGACGCTGCGCAGGGACGCTGGATGGCTTGGATCTGACAGTCCAGCACCTTCGTCAGCCTGGTCCCCACGGCCTCTCAGCTCCGGAAGAAACTTTGGGCGGTCGCCCCAGCTCCTTCCCAGGCTGGTCCAGCCTAGCAGAGCCTCGCTGCCGCCCGCTGCCCACTCACCAGCGCACCAGCTGCCAGCGCTTCTCCCCCGGCGCCCGGCGGCCCTCCATGCTTCCCCGGCCGGCCGCTCCCCGCACGGTGGACGCTCGGGGTGCCGCAGGGCCTGTGCCCAGCGGGTGCTGGCGGGGCGGGAGGAGGCTACAGCGGGAGCCGGGGCAGTGCGGACCCGGTGGGAGTTGGCCGCACCTTGCAGAACAGCAGCGTGTCAGGGGGTTGAAGCCTGGAGTCAGGCTCTCAAAGTCCTGCTGAGAAATGCACTTGCTGAGTAATGAGCTATTCGTTTAATCCTGCTATGCTTTGCCCCCTTAAATCATATGTTCTACTTACCAAAAAAAAAAAAAAAAAAAAACAAAAAAAAAAACGCTTAATGAGGTCCCACTTGTTGATTGCTAACCTTAATTCCTGAGCAACTGGTATCTGATTTAGAAAGTCCTTTCCTACACCTTTATCTTATACGTTACTGCCAATGTTGTCTTCTAACAGTTTCAGAGTTTTGAGTTTCACATTGAGGACTTTGATCCATTTGAAGTTGACTTTTGTGCAGGGTGAAAGAATAAGGATTCTTCAGGTGGAGATCCAGTTTTGTCAGCACCATTTGTTGAAGATGCTGTCTTTTCTCCATTGTGTGTTCTTGGTACCTTTGTCAAATAACAAGAGGCTAAAATTGTGTGTACTCATATTTGGGTCTTCAATGATGCTCCATTGATTTATGGGTCTATTATGGGTGCCAGTACCATGAGGTTTTTATGACTATAGCTGTGTTGTGGGAGGGGGAGGGGAGGGGAGGGAGAAGGGGGAAGAAGAGGAGGAAGAGGAGAAAAAGAAATGTTTAGGGATCACCCACCAGGACAACTCAGATTCTGTTTTGTCTTTTTGGGTCATCAAGGCAGGAAACCCATGTGCTTTGCAGGAGGGAAACTGCAGATGAAGAACAAGTCTGCTTCCCACTGTGAAATCCTGGAAACTAACCTTCCTTGTACAGAAAGGTTGAAACCTCCTTGTACACCTCCAGGAGCATAAGAAAGTTTAAGGTATGGAAGGACAGGGTGCTGGGGATGTGCTTGCCTAGCATACACAAAGTTCCATCTCCAGTGGTGATACACACCTATAATCCCAGCACCCAGGAGGTGGATGAAGAAGGGTCAGAAAGTCAACATCATCCTCAGCTACATAACAAAGTCTGAGTTGAGGCCAGCCCAGGATACAAGAGATTCTGGAGAGAGGGACAAGTGCAGTTTCAGTGACTGAGGAAACTAAAGCTTGAGCCCAGGAGTTCAAAGCCAGCCTGGGTAACATAGTAAGTCATTTTGTTTTGTTTTGTTTTTTGTTAATACCAAGATTACATAAACCTTGAGGATGCCCACCCAGGCTTCCCACTGTGTCTCAACTAACTAGTGACAGGAAGAGCTGGAGATGACGAATGTAACCAATACAGGAGCACCTCACCAGGGAAAGAAGGGAAGAAAAATAGACAGGGGGGTTGCACCTGGAGTGTCTAGATGGGGCTGACAATTTCCTTTAAGCATTCTTTCTCTAATCTTGTCTAGCAAGATTAACATGGAGACCAAGGAAAATGAATACAAAGTCTAAAGTCACCTCTGAAAGGGAGGATGCCTATGTGTTCTGTATGGGTGTGCTGACGCACACCTGTAATCCCAGCACATGGAAGGCTGAAGTAGGAGGATCACCTAGAGTTTGAGGCTACTCTAGTGAATTCTGGGTCAGCCTGGGCTATGGTGTGAGACCCTGTCTTAAAATAAAAGTATAAGGGATGACTGGGAGTGTAGAGCACTTGGTAGAGTGATTGTCTAGCATGCAGAAAGCCCTGGGTTTGATCGCCAGCACTGCATAAAACCAGGCATGGTGAGTCATGCCTTGTAGGCCCAGCATTTGGGAAGTTGAAGAAGAGTGATCAGAAATTTGAGGTTATCCTTAGCTACATAGTGAGTTTGAGGCCAGCCTAGGATGCATAAGACCCTGTCTCAAAAATAAAAAGGGAGGGAAAAAGGCAAGAAAACTTTGGGAAGAGAAATTAAATATAGTGGGAAAAGGGCTTTTTGGTTTTTAAATATGAACACATTTTGTTTTTATAGGTATTTTTTAAAAAATAAGGGGATGGGGAGATGGCTCAGTGAGCAAGATCACTTGTTGTCCAAGCATGAGGACCTGAGTTTAAATTCTCAGAACCCATTTAAAAAGCTGGGCAGAACCCCTGTGATGAGACAGTGCAGAGGGGAGGAGGGGCGGAGATAGGAACATCACTGGGCTTGCTGGTTTCAAGCCAATCTCTAGATTTGGTATGTAACCCTATCTCAAGGGAATGAGGTGGAGATTGATAGAGCAGGAACCTGACTTCCTCCTCTGGCTTCCCTGCATGTACATGGTAAACATACCCATGCACACACACAGGCATACACACACACACACACACACACACACTCACATATACACACATGAACACAAAAGAATTATGTACAACATGTACATAATCACCTGGATGGTGAAATTATGGGCTCCATCTTTTTATTAAAAATGTAAAAGTCAGCTGGCTTGGTGGCACATGCCTTTAGTTCCAGCACTTGGGAAGCAGGGCAGGTGGATCTCTCTGAGTTCAAGGCCAGCCTGGTTCACATAGTTCCAGGCCAGCTAGGGCTACAGGGAGACCCTGTCTCACAAAGACCAAAAAAGGTAAAAGTCAGGGTCTAGGGAGATAGCTCAGTAGAGATGGCTGCATGAGAATGAGAACTCGAGTTTGGCCCCTAACACTCACATAAAAGCCTGATGTATGTCTGTATTCCTAGTGCTGGGAGGCAGAGTCAGGCAGATTCTAGGGGCTTGTTGGCTAGCCAGGTTAACTGAAACAAGCTCCAGGTTCAGTGAGAAGACATCATATTTATGAAAACCCTAGAAGAGGGGCTAGGGATGCAGCTCAGTGGTAGGGTGCTTGCCTAGCAGGCTCAAGGCCCTGGGTTTGATCCCTAGCACCCCCAAAAGAAAAGAAAAACTAGAAGATAATACCCACAGATAATACAAGTTGCATTAGTGCAATGACATAAAGGAATGTTTTTGTTACTATGTTCTAACCTTTCTAAGCAGAGCTCTAAAATGTCTCTAATAAACCATAATATTAATACATGATATTAATATGATACATGCCTCCTTAGCATAGTATATAGTGCATCAGTCACATAAAAGAAGCTGTGAGCCCAGTGTTGTGGCCATGCCTTTAATCCCAGCACCAGGGTGGCAGAAACAGGTGGATCTCTGAGTTCAAGGCCAGCTTGGTCTACATTGAGAATTCCAAGACAGTAAAGTCTACATAGTGAGATAGGAGGAGGAGGAGCTGGAGGAGCTGGAGGAAGGGAGCTGGGGGTAGGAAGTGGTACACTTAAGACAAACTATATACCATGGTGTGTAACAAAGCTAGTGGAAAGTTAAGGTATTAAAGAGAAAAAGGATTGTAGCTACTGTAGTTGAGGAGCCAGCTGCCCAAGATCAAGGAACCTGACCTGAAATGGAGAGATTGCAGGCATAGGCAAACCCTGTGGGGTCCTTTTTAATACATGTCAAGTGAGATCAGATAGAGTGGGGTGGGTTGGGGTAAATAAGAACAAAGTAAAATAGCCAGGTGTCATACCTTTAATACCAGCACTTGGGAAGCAGAGGCAGGTGGATCTCTGTGAGGTTGAGGCCAGCCTGGTCTACTTAGTTTGTTTTAGGCCAGTTGGGGCTACAGGGATTCCCTGGTCTCAAAAAAGAAAGAAAAAAAGAAAGAAAGAAAGAAAGAAGAAAGAGAGAGAGAAAGAAAGAAAAGAAAGAAAGAAAGGGAGAGGGGGAGGGAGGGAAGGAGGGAGAGAGGGAAAGGAAGGAAGGAAAGAAGGGAGGGAGGGAGGGAGGGAGGGAGGGAAGGAAATGATGTGTATAGTGAAATAGCGGTGGTGGGACAGGGGAGCTCCTGATCCCTCAGCCCTGAATGGACGAGTATGTGGACAGGTTTGAGGCAGAAGAGCTATTTCTGAGGCTCAACTGTGGCCCATCATCATCATCATCATCATCATCATCATCTCCTAGTGGCTCAAGATTGCTCAGAGACTCCTGAAAGTCAGAGCTGAGATGCATTCAAGGCCTCATACACTTTGACCATTGCCTTCCCCTAGAGTCCATGACCCCTACTTCAAGTATATCTACGCTCATCTCTTTGGGAAGGACTGACGATGCCATGGTTACAAGCTTTCTTACCTGTGACCTAGGTGGACTAGGGTTATAGTCCTGGTTCTGCTGCTTCCTCACTGTGTGTTGTTGCGTGTAATCTCTCTTGAGCCACCTTTTCTCCACCTGAAAATATGAATTACCTTTGCAATAGTACTTCTCAGAAGTTCTGAAGAGATTGCATATAGATAAAATGTTCCACTGAAAATAATGGGGCTGGAGAGATGGCTCAGCAGTTAAGAGCACTGGATGCTTTTGCAGAGGACCCAGGTTTGGTGCCCAGCATCCACATGACAGCTAACAGCCATCTTCCGGCCTCCACAGGCATTGCATGCAGGTGATATACTTACAAACATGCAGGCAAAACACTCATATATATAAAATAAAAATAATTTGGAGGCTGGAGAGATGGCTCAGCAGTTAAGAACACTGATTGTTCTTGCAGAAGACCCAGGTTTGAATCCCAGCACCCACATGGCAGCTAACAACTGTCTGTAACTCCAGTTCCAGGGGATACGATGGACTCTTCTGTCCTCCGTGGGCATTGCATGACATGGATGCACTTATCCACATGCAGGCAATACATGCATATACATACAATAAAAACACCAAGGAAATATTTTAAAAATCAATAAAGACAAACATTTCATAAAGAATTATAATTAAGAATTATTTAGACAGTATTAAGAATTTATTTAAGACACAAGGAAAGAGGTGTATTACTCTTTGTTATGTATTATGCCTTCAGTAAGTGCAGAACACATGTATGTGTGCATGCCTTGCTCTGGAAAGTTGCAAAACTAAAACAGATTTCAAGAGAAACATACCCCCCGCCAGCTGGGGCTACAGGGAGACCCTGTCTCAAAAAGACCAAAAAAAAGAAAAGAAAAGAAAACATTTTAATGTAACTTTTTTATTTTAATTCCTTTTTTTTGTGGGGGGGGGCTCTTTTTGAGACAGGGTCTCCCTCTAACCCCAGCTGTGCTGGAACTATGTGGACCAGGCTGGCCTCAAATTCACAGAGATCCGCCTGCCTGTGCCTCCCAAGTGCTGGGAGTAAAGGCATGTGCCACCACGCCTGGCTCAAAATGTTTACTTTTCTTAACTTAAAAAAAAACTTTATTGAGAATTTCATACATGCGTATAAGGTATTTTGATCAAATCCACACCCACTCCCTCCCCTCCAACACCTCCCATATCTCCCTATCACTTTTTTCTGACAACTTTGTGTACTCTTCCTTCCTTCCTTCCTTCCTTCCTTCCTTCCTTCCTTCCTTCCTTCCTGCCTTCCTTCCTTCCTGCCTTCCTTTCTTTTTTCTTTCCTTCCTTCCTTCTTTCTTTCTTTCATTTCTTTTAAATGGGGCTTTTTGCTACTCTAACATTCCCCCCTAAAGATATAACCCTAAAATCTTTCGGGGATTAGATAAGAGCTCCCAAATACTTTACACATTTTTGGCCTTTGGAACATAGTATGTTGCTAAGAGGCCCAAAGACATTTTGACTTTTAGCCAAGAAACTGGCTACTTTTCTTTGGGGTCTTTTTTACACTAACTGCCCAGCCAATTCTTACCTCCTGTTCTTATGACACCATCCTCTGAAGAGGTTACCCCCAAAAAAATTGCCAATAGGGAATGCGATGCAGACTGTTCTGGCTTCTTTCATGCTGAACAGGGACATAAAATGTTTACTTTTAAAGTGATATATACACTTTTATATGCTTTTTCTTCTGTTTTGTTACAAATTTAATTATAAAAATAGATTATTTTATGTGTATGAGTGTTTTACCTGTATGTATGTAAGTGTATGTGCATGCAATGTGTGTGGAGGTCAGAAGAGGGCATCAGGTCCCCTGGAACCAGGGTTACAGACAGTTGTTATCTGCCATATAGATGCTGGGAACTGAACCCAGGTCCTCTTCAAGAACAGCCAGTGCTCCTAACCCTTGAGCCATCTCTCCAGCCTTGTCTTAGTTTGTTTCTCCACTGCTGTGACAAAACACTCTGGCCAATACCAACTTGGGGAGGAAAGGGTTTATTCAGGCTACAACTCCCAGGTCGCAGTTCATCAGGGAGCCCAAGGTAGGAACTCAGGGAAGGAACCTGGAGGCAGGAGCTGGAGCACAGGCCATGG
>NW_008333884.1:4255999-4274957 GCF_000622305.1 Nannospalax galili | reverse complement strand
CCACTTACTGGCTTGCTCCCCTGGCCCCTGCTCAGCTTGCTCTCTTATCCAACACAGGCCCACCTGCCCAGGGGTGGCAATACCCACAGGGGGCTGGGCCGTCCCACATCACTCAACAATCAAGAAAATGCCCCACAGACATGGCCACAGACCAGTCCAATGGAGGCAATTCCCCAATTGAGGCTCCCTCAACCTAGGTGTGTTAACACTAAAGCTATCCGGCATAAGCCCCCACCCCAAAGATTTTAAACAATATTTTAAAAATTCTCTGGCACGTGTGAAGTGCTCTTTAAATGATTATTACTGCCAGGCATGGTGGTGCACGCCTTTAATCCCAGCACTCAGGAGTCAGAGGCAGGTGGATCCCTGTAAGTTCAAGGCCAGCCTGGTCTACATAGTGAGTTCCAGGAGAGCTGGGGCTACAGGGAGACCCTGTCTCAAAAAGACCAAAAAATGATTATTACTATTATAGATATGGTCTTCTCAATGTTTCTGGGCCTCCTCCAACCCCAGATACACTGCTGTGCAGCCAGCTTCCTCCCCCATGAGGTGGCCCTAAGAAACCTGGCCTTCAAGTGCAGTCCCTAGCTTCTCGCTCCTCCATGGTAATTGCTCAGCTCTGCTGTCTTAGTCACTCTCAGGTATTTCTTGGGTGCTTTGTACATCTTATTGTTTCTCGTGTGGATATTTTTCCAGGCAAATGTGTTGCAAGTTTCCAGAGGGCTGCTGTAGAAGGCTTTCATGTCCATCAGAGCTTGATCAAATGCAGGAGTCCACAAGAAACACTTCTGTCGAAAAGCTGTATCCTCCACAAACAAGCAGGGTCACTTCTCAGTCAGGGTTCTGTGGTTGCTGACTTCCACTGATAAAAAGCCAGAGTCCCAGGATTCATCTTTATATAGGACAAGGAAAAGAACATCTGGGTCTTGGTCATAGCAATCCTGTCATCCTATCCACATGCACTTCTCACCCTTGTATACACCACACACACACACACACACACACACACACACACACACACACCCCACACCATACATACCCTTCACTTGTTTCACAAACACTACACTTTTACAAGGATTCTGTTAGAGATGTTATTTTTCCCAATTTACATAGAAAGAAGTACAGTTGAGCCTGATGTGGTGGCTCACACTTGTAATCCCAGCACTCAGGGCTGCTGCAGGATCACCACAAGTTCCAGATCAACTTGGATTACAGAGTCAGACCCTGTCTCAAAGAAAGAAAAAGACAGAGAGGTAGTGCAGCAGTTACCTTATAGAGGACCTGGGTTTGGTTCCTTAGCACCTACATGACGGCAAACAACTGTCTATAACTACAATTCCAGTTCCAGAGGATCTGATGACCTCTTCTGGCTTCTTGGACACCACATAGAGTACATATATACATGCAGGAAAAACATTCATATACATAAAGTAAGAATTAATTTGAAAAAAGGTCTGGAGAGATGGCTCAATGGTTACCCAGGTTCAAATCCCAGCACCCACATGGCAGCTAAGAGCTGTCTGTAACTCCAGTTCCAGGGGATCCAACATCCTCTTCTGACCTCATGGGCATTGCACGACACAGGTGCACTTACTTACATGCAGGCATAACACTCATACACATAAAATAAAAGTAATAAATAAAATAGTTTTTAAATTAATTTTAAAAAATAAGAGAAGGGGCCAGGTATGGTGACTCACTCCTTTAATCCCAACACTCAAAGATAGGCAATCCCTGTGAGATCAAGGCCAGCCTGGTCTACATAGCAAGTTCCAGGCCATCTGGGGGTACAGGGAGACCCTGTCTTAAAAAGAAGGAGGTGGAGGAGGAGGAGGAGGAGGAGGGAGGCGCTAAGAAAGGCTGAGTCGCCCAGTTAATGACAGAGCTAGTGTCAGGGTTTCAGACTCCTTCATACCATGTATTCTTTGGGGAGATGCACATGCCATGGCATGCATGCATGCATGTGGAGATCAGAGGATAACTTGTCTATTCTATCCTTCTACCATATGAGTCCTGAGGATTGAACTTAGATTGCCAGGTTTGGTAGCAAGTGAGTCAAACTCACTGGTCACATACCATGTCTTTTGGAGCACAAAACATATATTTCATTATTCTGACTGATAGTGTATAACATTGAGGACAGATAGGTGGTTCATCAGAACCTATATTCTTGCTGGGGACACCCACAGCCCAATAATACTGTCTGGGGTTAAAGGCGTGTGCCACCACACCTGCCAAGACTTTATTTTTAACAAAAATAAAGGACTTCTGGAAATTTGACCCAGGAAGAAAGGTCATTGAGCATTTGACTGGCAATGGAGCGGGATCCAGACCAGTCCTTTGGTCTGAGTCCCTGAAGCCTCCTTCCTTCAGTGTGATGAGGCAGGAGTAGAACTATAGGGAGCTCTGAGCTGCCTGCCACTCATTCAGTTGCCATCATGTGCACGAATGCCTAATGAGCACTCCTGTAGTAAGCAGTTTAAAGTTATTAATTCTCTTTATTCTCTCTACAACCCAAAGATCTTATGAGCTATATACACCATCATCGGTCTAGAGGAGGGGAAAGATACTGGTGGAACCAGGAGCCAAGCAGAGCACTCTAGAAACCTATTTCCAGCAAAAACGGCTCAACACCAGTGCCTTGCTCTTGTGAGAGACTTCAGAGTTTAAAGATCTTCCTTGGGTTCTTGGGCCTCTCACGTACAGGGAAATAAGGTATTTATCCACTGGAACCAAGGGAAATGAGGGTGACCCACCCAAGGTCACACAACTAGTGAGAGGTCTGGCGCAGCTTGGCTGCCGCCTAGACCAAGAACAGATTTGCAGACCTGCGTGCATCTTGCCCCTGCCTCAGTCCTTCCCCAAGGCGGCACCACTGGCCCTAGCGGCGCCCAGGGCGGCAGAACCCAGAGCAGATCTCGGCCTGCGGGCCTGGGCGCTGTCCGCGGTGCTGACCCGCCGCCGCGCCCTATCTCCGCAAGTCCTTGTCCTGGGTTCCCTCTGCAGCTCCCAGCTAAAGCCAGCTCGGTGGATTCGGCTGCCTGCCGGGGTCCTGAAGCCCGCCTCACGGGGCTCCCCCAGATCCGGGGGTTCCCCCTCCCCCGCCCGCGCCGCCAGCCTCCCCTCCCCCAGCCCCGCCCACGGCCCCTCCCTTCCCCCTTATCTCTCCCGCCCCCCCACCCCCCTCCAGCTCGTTCGCCAGTTCCGGTCACGTTGCTGGGTGTTTACGCCGGGAGCCCGCCCCGGACCCCCGCCTCGGCCCGCGGAGACCCTCGGAGCCCGGCCCCAGCGCCCCTCATCCTCGCAGCAGCTGATGGCGCCGCAGCCCGGTCGGGTGCTGCGGAACCCCGGGCGCAGCTAGCGGGGAAAAAGCGCTGCCCGCGACCCAGCGCGGCCCGGCCCGGCCCGGCCCACAGCTCCCTCAGTCCCGCAGGTGAGGAGGCCGGGCAGTGGGCGTCGAGGGTGGGCGCAGGCCGGGCGGCTCGGATGGGGAAGAGCGCGGCGGAGCTCGGGCTCCCGGGGAGGGCTTGCGCGCAGCTGGACACCGCAGCGCGCGGGAGGCGGCAGGACCGCAGGCGGCCGGCAGAAGTTGTCCTCCACAGCGAGACCCCGGCCCTTCCCAGAGCGGCCCACGCCACATCCTGCAGCCTCCCAGCACAAACGCCTTTCTTTCTGCCTGCGCTTCCTGTCCTGGCTGGTACCTCTCTTCCCTGTTCTCCTTGGTCTCCATGTCCCCCGCGCCCCAGCCTGGTCTGGGAGTCAAATTCGAGGTATCAACAGCAGAACACCAAGATTAAAAGGGATGACGGGGGTATCCAGCTTCCCTCTACACCCCACTCCCACGTGCCAGAATCCTCAGCGTGCTCAGGTTGGGCTTGCAGGATCTTCAGTGGAGCAGGGAGCCAGAGTTGAGGGGTGTTGGGGAGGAGGGACTCTGGACTGAGGAAGATCGCAGGTCCTTGGAGAATGAGGCTACTGCACTAGCCCCGCCTTGCAGACAGAGTCTCAGACATTTATCAAAGGCCAAATCTTGGTTCCAGACTCTTCATAAGGAGAGCCAAGGACTTAGGGTAGCAGGGTAATTATTTTTTAATTTGTGTACTCCCTTGTCCTGGTGACTCCCAGAAAGACTCAACTCTAATTCTCTGGGCTTCTCTCCTCGATTTGCTGTATGATTGCTTCTTGCAAGGGATTCCCAGAGTCAGAATTCTGCCTGCAAAAAACTTATTACCGAACACAAGAAGAGGTCAGATTTCAGGAGACAGAAACAGGGTTGGGTGTAGAGTGAGAGGATGCCCATAGTTACAGGAAGAGTTCATCTGGAGAGAAGAGATAGAACCCAAAAGAGTAGTTTAGCCTGCAAATGTGAAGTGTGATTGCATTGTTAGAGGCCCTAAATTCCAGAGGGAGCTCCTGGTAGCAGGTCTCCTAGGTACCAGGCACTGTAGTTTTGTATATTGAACAAAAGCCTTTGCTTCTCTGAAACTGTTTCTTCATCTCTGGAGGGAATAGACTAACAGGATCTTCAGGGTAGGGTTGTTGTTAAGCTAAATAAGTTAACATGTGTAAAATGCTGAGAACAGTGCTGAGACTTAGTATTTGTTAGCATTATTGCCTGTGCTTTGGGGCCTCCATCTAGAAAGGATTCCGAGATCTGCTCTCCTCTCACCCCAGGCCTCTGAGTCAGATGATGAAGAGAAATAATGACAAAGAAAAATAAAGAACATATCGATTCATTTATTTACTCATTTATGACCTTGCCTTTCCTACTCACATACCTGTCCTGACTATAAGAACAACAAAACGTAAGTTTAATGTTTGCCTTATGAGAAGGTGTACATCCTTAAGAACTTTAATAAAGTGTAGGTATCAAGTGTTCAGAATGGTATAGAGATGTTTGCTGACCTGTAAACATTTTCAGTACCGAAGAGAAAAGAAGCACTAGGAAAGAAATAGAAACTGGGACAAGACAGTCAGTCAAGGCTTGAGACATGGCACAATGAAAACTCCATGTGAACTGAGAGCAAGAGGCCCCGGCGCTGGTCCTCTCCCAGCCTCCTGGCTGGCTTGAAGGAAAGATGGGACAAAAGAGTTCTGGGGAATGTAGAAGAGACTGAAGGACGGGGTGAAAGGGATTTAAACGTCTTAGAAAAGTGTTGAACTTCATCTAGGTGTGGTGGCACATGCTTGTAATCCCAGCATTAAGGAGGCTGATGGCAGGAGTATTACACATTGGGCAGTGGCAGAACACCTGCTTGTATATACAGTTCAATCCCCAACACTGCAAGAATAATAAAAATAAACAAATTAAACTGGGGATGGTGGTGCATACCTGTAATCCCAGCTCTTGGGATTTCTGGGGCAAGAGGATGAGTTGGAAGTCAACCTAGGCTACACAGTGAATTCTGGTCCATCCTGAATTACAGAGTGAAACTATTTCAATCAATAGCAACAATAATAATAGTGAATTAATTAAGAAAAATAATTTTCAAACTTTTAGGCACCAGAGAACTTTTCTCCAGTGAATTTTTATGTACAAGTTCATCATAAAAAAGATGGCGCAGCCAGGTGTGGTGGCGTACGCCTTTAATCCCAGCACTTGGGAGGCAGAGGCAGGAAGATCTCTGTGAGTTCAAGGCCAGCCTGGTCTACGTAGTAAGTTCCAGGACAGCTGGGGCTACAGGGAGACCCTGTCTCAAAAAGACCAAAAACAAAAGAAAGATGGCTCAGTGGATAAAATCGTTTGCGTACTTGACATCCAAGACTGACAGCCTGAGTTTGATCCCTGAATCCCACAATGGAAGGAAAGAACAAACTCCTAAAAGGTGTCCTCTGACCTCCCCTCATGTACTGTGGCATATATATGCCTGATCTCCCCATACACAATACCCACATTCTCTTTCAATAATAACAATAATAATAAGGGTTGGGGATTTAGCTCAGTGGTAGGTTAGAAAATTAACATGGGAAAGAAGCAGGAATACCAGAAGAAGGAGGGAAGCAGAAGCAAAGGAGAAGTGGTCAGGACAAGGACAGAGGTGAACGGTGTGAGACTCCACATCTAGGGCTGGCTGTAGGGAGAAGACAGAGCTGGCAGCTTTAAGCTCTCAGGTGCTTTAGGCTGCCAGCCTAGACCAGGTCTAGAGCACGAGCTTCTGTGCCCAGCAGTTCCAGGACCACATGTCTGTTGTGAAAACCAGCCGTTTTACTAGCTCAGGTCTTCTGATGTGCTTCTGACTCCTCGGCCACACAGAGAGCTCTTCCCTGTCCCTAATTTCCCCTTCCCCACTCCATCTCCTGCCCACTCCCAAACAAACCACACAATAGTGTCTAAGAATGTGTAGTTACCAAGATCGTTTGTGACCCAGATTTCTTCCCCAAGAAGAAACAGCAGCCTGCCTACTTGGAAGGCAGTGCCCGTCCAGGAAAGGACAGAAACAGCTGCTTGGCTCAGCCTCTTGTGGCCGGGGTCCAGGCTCCAGGACTGTGTGGGAAGGAATCCACTCTTCACAGTCATTTGCATTATAGTGAGTGGAAACAGACATTTTCTCTCCTACCACAGGTCCACATCCCTTCATTTTCCAGGTGTGCACACAGCACCCACACAGATATGAGACATCTGGGACTTGGGATGTTGCTCCATAATAAAGCGCTTGTCTAGCATTTGTGAGATCCTGGGTCCCATCCACAGCATCACGGATTCTCACACAGCCATGCACATGTGCATTCCTTGAGGTGCACATATACAGGTCCAGCACAGACATATAGTTACACACAGACATATAGCTTAGCTGGTTCTCCTTTCTCAGGTCTCAGAACATTAGGCAGTCTGCCTGACATCCATTTCTCCTTGCTTGAGGTCTCCTGGGCGTGTCAAAGCTAATAGGTGTCCATCTTGATCTTACCTTTTCTGTAAATCTGCCCTGCCTGCCATCAGTCTACTCACTCCCACAAATCCACTCACTTGTATATTCTGCAGATATTCACTGAGTGCCTCCTCTGCCACATACTGTGCTAGGCACTAGGGAACTGGGGAAAACAAAGAAGAAGTCCTCCGTCTTCTGTTGCTAACAATCTGGCAAGGGAAACAGACAGTAAATAAAAATCCAATACACCCATGTGCCAGTAAATGCATGGGAGAAAAATAGTGCAGAGTAAGGGAGTGGAGAGTGACACAAGTCTTTTTACTTTAGGGAATCAGAGAAAGGCTCTGAGGAGGTGACATCTGAATGGAACACTGAATGAAGGGAGGGAATGGGCCCTGAGGTGAGATTGGTAAAGATCATTCCTGGCAGACAGTTCATACAAAAGTTCCCAGGGGTGTGTACTTGGAGCTGAAAGGAAGCCAGAGTAAGGCCTGGGTGAACAATGGTCAACAGAAGATGAGAGCAAAGACAACCAGAGGCAGATTGTATAGGCTTGGTTAGGACTTTGTTTGGGTGAGGGTTTGGGCCCACACATAATCTCAGCACTGCAGAGGTGGAAGCAGGAGAAGCACAAGCTTGAGGCCAGTTTGAGCTACACAGCAAGACTGTGGCTCAAAGAACAACAAAAGTGAAGAAAAGTGAAAAATGAAAATAAAAAATGAATAAGCTATCGAGGAGGGTCACTAGATAAGACACTTGCTGTGAAGCCTGATGACCTGAGGCCAATCCTGAGGATCCACAAGCTAGAACAGGAGATCCAACCCCTGCAAATTGTCTTCTAACCTCCACACATACACACAAATAAAGAAATGTAATTTTTTTTGGTCTTTTTGAGACAGGGTCTCCCTGTAGCCCCAGTTGGCTTAGAACTCACTATGTAGACCAGGCTGCCTTCAGTCTCACAGAGATACACCTACCTCTGCCTCCCCCCTGCTGGGATTAAAGGTGTGCACCACAACGTCTGGCAGAAACGTAACTTTTTTAATGTGGGGCTGGAGAGATTGTTAAGAGTGCTTACTGCTCTCACAGAGAACCTGAGTTCAGTTCCCACTCCCTATAAGTGGCAGCTCACGACTGCTTATAACTCAAGCTCCAAGGGATCGGGCTCCTGCATGGAAAATAAGAGAGCAGAAGGTGGAAGCCAGAAGCCAGGCTTGAGGACACTGCAGTGGTCCCAGAAGGACATTGGCAGCTTGGCCTGGGGTGATAGTGACAAGTGACGGATTAGGGATAGTTTTCCTATGTAGCCCAGGCTGGCCTCTAACTCAGAATGTTCCTATCCCAGCCTCCCAAATGCTGTGATTACAGCTATGTACCACCACTCTCCGCCATAGTGATCTTTTAAAGCAGCAAGGACTTGGGAGATAGCTCAGTCTGAGGACTTAAGTTTAATTCCCCCTAACTCACAAAGAAAAGCCACATGTGGTGGCACATGCTTGTATCCCAGTGCTGAGGAGGTAGAGACAGACAGATTTCCAGGGGCAAAATGGTCAGCCTAGCCTAACTGGTGAACCCCAGGCCAGTGAGAGACCCTTTCTAAAAAAAACAACAGAATGGTGCCTGAAGGACAATACTTAAGTTGACTTCTGGCCTCCACATGCATGTATGCAGGCATACATATGTACCCACACACATGCACCTGTACACACATGAACATACAGACACAAAACTGCAAATCATAGGGACTGAGGATGTAGCTCTATTGGTAGAGCACTTGCCTGGCATGTATGAAACTTGAGATTTGAGCTGCAGCACTGCTTAAAGAAGGGGGGCTGGAGAGATGGCTCAGCAGTTAAGAGCACTCTTGCAGAGGACCTGAGTTTGGTCACAGGGGCTCATGCCTGTAGTCCTAGCACTCAGGAGGCTGAGGCAGAAAGATTACTGTGAGTTCAAGGCTTCCTGAGCTATATAGCAAGACCTCAAAACCAATAATAACAATCATAATAATCTTAAAAATTAAATAAAAACAGTTTTTTAAAAGGCTGACAAGATAGTTCCACTGGTTAGGGCATTTGCTACCAAGCCTGCTGGCCTGAGTTTCATCCCTGAAACACACAATACCAGAGAACTGACTCCCACAGATGTTTCTGACCACATGTGTACAGTGGTGTGTGTGCATGCACACACATAAAACAATAAATAAATGCAAAAAAAAAATTTTCAAAGAAAAAATAAGAACTGGAAAGATGGCTGAGTGGTTAAGAACGTGTACTGCTCTTCCAGAGGACCCAAGTTCTGTTCCCAGCAACCACGTCTGACAGCTCATAACTACCTGTAACTCCAGTTCAAGTGGAATCCAATACCTTTGACCTCCAAGGATACCACACTCAGACACACACATACACATAGTTAAAAAGTAATAATAACAATAATAAATAAGCCAAGTGTGGTCATATATGCCTTTAATTGCAGCACTCAAGAGGCAGAGACAGGCAAATCTCTGAGTTTAAGGCTAGCCTGGTCTATATAGTGAGACCCTGTCTCAAAAATATAAATAAATAGAGCCAGGTGTGGTGGCGCACACCTTTAATCCCAGCCCTCAGGAGGCAGAGGTAGGTGGATCTCTGTGAGTTCAAGGCCAGCCTAGTCTACGTAGTGAGTTCTAGGCCAGCTGGGGCTATGGGGAGACCCTGTCTCACGAAGACCCCCCAAAATTTATATACATATATAAAATCACTATTTCTAAAAAGCAGGAGTTTAATACATATATATATTGGGGGGGATCTTTTTGAAACAGGGTCTCCCTGTAGCCCCAGCTGTCCTGGAACTCACTGTGTAGACCAGGCTGGCCTTGAACTCACAGAGATCCACCTGCCTTTGCCTCCCGAGTGCTGGAATTAAAGGCATGTACCACCACGTCTGGCCTTGAGTTTACTATATTTTAACTGGGTTTTCCATTCAGAATTCATTTGAATGGCTCCCCTGCTAGGTCAGGCTCACTCTGAATAATCATTTTAACTAATTCAAAGTCAGTTGAATGGAGACTGTAGCTACATCTACAAAACTCTTTCACCTTGTTTTTTTGTTGTTGTTATTGTTTTTAATATTTTATTTATTATTTTTATGTTATGTGTATGAGTGTATTGCCTGCATTATGTGAGTGCACCCATGTCGTGGAATGCCTCAGAGGTCAAAAGAGGGCTTGGGATTCCCCTGGAACTGGAGTTAAGGACAGTTCGTAGCTGCCATGTGGGTGCTGGGAATCGAGGGTCCTCTGCAAGAGCAGTCAGTGCTCTTAACCGCTGAGCCATCTCTCCAGCCCCTGTTTCTTTGGTTTTTGAGATGGAGTCTCCTTATGTGCCTAGGTTCATCTAGAACTCACAGACTCAAATGGTCCACTCTTCCCAATAGCTGTGCCCACAGGCAAATGCCACCTCACCTGGCACTCTTCACTTTTGTACATGAGCCCATCACTGACTAAAACCCTTCGCCTGTGTAGCCCACCCCCACTCAAGAGAGTGGACTAACACAGGCATGGATGACAGAGGCTGGGAAACTTAGAGACACCTCATTATTCTGTTTGTCATAAGTGCTCAGCCTAAAAATCACTGACAAACTTTCCTTGATTCTAAGCCCAAAATGGGTCTCGTGGGCCAGGGATGAAGCTCAGTGGTAGATGGCGCCTGCCTAGCATGCACAAGGCCCTGAGTTTCATCCCCAGTGCTTACGGCTACTTTATCCTGTAGGTGCCTCTCCTGGGACTTTCCACAGATTGTACTTAACACAGGTGTTTGACACACTGATTGGTTCTCTTTTCTTCACCCTTTGAGTTCTTGAGAGCAGGGACTTTAGTGTGTTCATTACTGTGTCCTATGCCCAACCAAGTGCTTGGCAACATACCAGTGAATGAATGCATGAATGGATGAATGAATGAATGAATGAATGAATGAATAAAAATGTAGACTAAGTTAAGGCAACCTGCTCAAACAGTGGTGGGAAGAGAAGAAATAGTATACCATTAAGTTATAGCCTATATTGAGCACTTTTTTTCATTTTGGTTTGTTTGTTTTGAGACTGGGTCTCCTATAGCCCAAACTGGCCTTGAATTCACTGTGTCCTAGGATGACCTTGAACTTTCAGTCTTCCTACTTAGACACAAGTGCTGGGATTGTTGTTATGCACCACCACAACTACCTAGCACTTCATATTTTTAAAAGTATTTTATTATTTTTATTTTATGTGTATGAGTGTATTATTTATATTTTATATGTGCACATGTGTCTTGAAATACCTGCAGAGGTCAGAAGAATGTGTCAGATCCCCTGGAACTGGAGTTACACACGGTATGAGTGCTGGGAATCAAACCCAGGTCCTCTATAAAAGCAGTCAGTGCTCTTAACCACTGAGCCATCTCTCCAGCCCCACACTTCACATTTTTAAATCTCATTTAATCCTCAACAGCTATCCTAGGACTGCGTGTGTGTGTGTGTGAGTGTGTGTGTCTTTTTTTGAGACAGGGTCTCCCTGTAGCCCCAGCTGTCCTGAAACTTGCTATGTAGATCAGGCTGGCCTTGAACTCACAGAGATCCACCTCCCTCTGCTTCCCGATTGCTGGGACTAGAGGTACCACTACACACAGCCATGGAGTGATAATATTTTTATCTCCATTTTACAGAGGGAAAAAAATGTCTCACAGAGGTTAACTTTCTTGACCAAAACCACACAGCTAGTAACCAAAAGAGCCAGGATTCAAACTCGGGGCTGTTCCTAGTACAGTTTTGGGTACTGTCTTTGGATTCAAGAGAGTAGGCCCAGACCTGTGGTCCCAGCTACTTGGGAGACTGAGGTGGGAAGATCACCTAAGCTTAAAGCTTGAAACCACCTAATGCAATATAACAAAATGCCATCTTGAAAAACAAAAACAAGTACATGGAACCCTGTCCCCAAAGCAAGAAAACAAATAAAAGGGGCTGACGAGATGACTCAGCAGCTAAGAGCACTGATTGTTTTTGCAGAGGACCCGGGTTCAATTCCCAGCACCCACATGGCAGCTAACAACCATCCATAACTCCAGTTCCAGGGGATCCGATGCCTTCTAACCTCTGAGGTGCACAACATAGATGCACTTACATATATGCAGGCAATACATTCATACAAATAAAACAAAAATAATAAAGTAACTTAAAAAAAAACCAAAGACTTGGCTGGAGAACTAGATGTACCCCCCATCTATGCTTCAGTCACTTCAGTTCCAGGGAGTGTGCACTACAGTCTGTGCTGTGCTGCCTGAGGAGTGGTTGGCAAAAGTGGGATCGTGTGGATAAAGTCTCTTGACCACACAGATGATCAGGAGTACCAGGGACAAGGGCCCAGACAGAGGAGCCAATGAAGAGAGGTTCTCAGGTAGACCTGCTTGATGCTACAAATGAAATCTCACATGGAAGTCAGTCCAAAAGGGACCATTTGCTGAACAGAGCTGTCCGTCTCTCTCACTGCCCCAGGAAGTCCCTGGGTAGGTGGATTCCTGTCCTTCAGAAGTTTAGGGAGAACCTGTACATGACTCATGGTAATTTCAGCAACTGAGAGACTGAAGCAGGAAGATTCCTGCTGAGAGTTTGTAGCCACTTGGGCTACATAGTGGGCTACATTGCAAGACCCTATTTCAAAACACAAGCAAACAAAAAGTTTAGGGAGAGGGGCTGGTCATATAGTAGAGTGCTTGTCTAGCATGTGCAGAGCTCTAGGTTAAACCCTAGCTCTGGAGGGGGAAAAACCCCAAGTCTTTAGGGAGAGCCATGTATAATAGCACATGCCTGTGGTAACTTGGAAGGCTGAAGCAGGAGGATCATTTGTGCCTAAGAGTTCAAGGCTAGGCTGGGCAACATAATGTAAGCCTATACCAGTCAATAAATGAATGACTGGATGGATGGATGGATGGATGGATGGATGGATGGATGGATGGATGGATGATTGATTGATAGATAGATAGATAGATAGATAGATAGATAGATAGATAGATAGATGATAAATAGATAGATGATAGATAAGGAGCTTAGAGTTCATTGGCAGAGAAGGTATGGGCTCTGAATCTCTCAGTCCTAAGAGACTGTTGCCTCCACCTCAGCTTTGCCAAACTGCTGATATCATGGAAGAGTCACAGGAAGGGAAGAAGGCAGAGCCAGAGACAGACAGACAGACAGAGAGGGAGGGAGGCAAGCCCTTGCATGAGTAGGATTCAGGTGCACACATCCCTGTCTCATCTCCGAGGCTTATGTTCCCACTGGGCTTCATGGTATTGGTCTTCTGATCACCCGCTCCCTTTCTTCTTTTAGAGAGGGTCTCCACCTCCTGCCTTCAGCCCACACAGGTAATGTTAATAAGAAGCTCCTGGACTTTCCCTCTCCTCTCTGAGCCAAGCACAGAGATGCACAAGACACTCCAAAGGTAGAGACAAGAATGTGGAGAGTTCAAGGACAGCCTGGACTACCTATCAAGACCCTGTCTCAAAAAACAAAAAGGGAAAAAAAAATCCATAACTTAGAGGAGCCCCAGTGCTGAGATCTATGTAGGTGTCAGAACTGGGACAGACTTCAGGATTCATCACCCCACAGCTCCCTCATTTTATCCATGGAAAGCTGAGCATTCAGGGAAAAGGCTGGCCCCAAGTGATACAGCTAATGAAGGCTAGACCCTAAGTCATCTGCCTGATTTTGCTGACTTTGCCTCTCCATTTGTCTTCTCGGGAGCAGAAGAGACAGGAGAGTGAAGCCAGGCTCCCTCTGGGCCTCTGCTTCTTAGTCTGGTAAATGAAATAATTAAACTTCCCTGCCGACATGCTTGCTCATGAAGCATGAGTGAGTCAGTAGAGGAGACTGATGGTGACACAGTCCTCTCCCTACAGGCAAGAGGACACCACAAGGGACCTGAGGGTGGGGCAGGGCAGATGGACTCTGAAGATGTGGGTTCACCTTGTCCTCCACCCAGGTGGGGCACCCCCGGCCTGGGTTGCCATGGATACCATGTCCCTGGAGCATCAGATTCAGAGTGTACAACGCCACATCAGCTTCCTGAAAAAGGAGCAGATGGCCCTGCTGCGAGACCTGCACCTGGAGATCCTGAGGCTGCAGAAACGCTGCTCAGGTGAGGCCAGCAAAGGCTGGGGGCTGGGGAAGGGGAGGGGTCACATCCCTATCAGCACTGCCTCTGATGGGGTACTCTGCATGAGGCCCTGTGAACCTCACACCAATCCTCTCAAGTCTCTTTCTGGATGAGAAAACTGAGGCTTGAGGAGGTAGAGTAAGAGCTAAGCTAGATCCAGTAGTGCACGCCTGTAATCCTAGTACTTGGGAAGTGGAAGAAAGAGGATCAGGAGTTCAAGACCAGTCTCAAATACATAGTGAGTTCCAGGCTAGCCTGTACTACATGACAGCCTGCCCCACCCTCAAAAACAAGTTTTAACTGAGGACTCTGCTGAAATAGTGGATCAGACTGCTCAGGAACCATTTCTTGTCCTTTTGAGTCACTGTTCTTTGAGCACCTCTCAGCCCAGATGGTGTCTCACCAAAAAGCCCAGATGGGGAGACACAGGAAACCAGTGGATAATAATAAGGTAGAGCAGAGGTCTGAAGGTGTGCAGTAATAGAGCATGTGCCTAGCATATGCACAGGGCCCTGGGTTCTATACCCAGCATTACACACATAAAAATAAACAGTAGAAATTAAAGAGGACCAACAGGAGTTCACAGTCAGGATCACATTGAGCTTGAGAGGGTGATAAAGAAGACAGAGACCCCTCCACCCAGAAGGGGACATGTCACCTCCAGGAGGTGCAGTAACATGAAGACCTACTGATAGAGAACAGGGGAAGGGAGTAAAGAAAACATTCCAGATTAAAAGGCTCAGCGTAGCAAGGGCAGAACACAGGAACCCCAAATGACCAGGAAAAGTTGTTTGCCTGGATAAAGCTCTGCTTAGAAGAGCCTGGTGAGAAATCCAGTTAGGTCCAGATCCTGGAGGACCCCGACAAACACAGAGACAGCTGACAGTTTGGCTTGTCCTCTTGGGCAGTAGACAATCACGGAAGGGCTTTGAGCAGCTGGATGCTACTTCATCCCCATTTCTGGTCTGGCCACTATGGGAAATGCTTTAGTTGTTTCTGTTGCTGTGATAAAACACCATGACCAAGGTGACTTTTAGGAGGAAGAGTTTATTGGGCTTACAGTTCCAGAGGGATAAAAGTCCAGAAGAAAGCTGAACACTCACATCTTAAAACAGGCACAGAGAGCAGAAACTTCAAATGGGACAAGGCTATGAACTCTCAAAGTTTGCCCCCAGTGACATACTTCCTCCAGCAAGGCCACACCTTCTGAAGGTTTCATGGCCTTCCCCAAACAGTACCACCAACTGACCAAGTGTTCACATACTTGGAGCCTGTGGGGAACACTTATTCAACCTGCCACAGGGAAGGTGAATGGTGGCCGAGGGAGGTTGGATACCGGTGGCAGAGCTCATGAAGAGGTCCAGGAGAGAGGTAAAGGGCTAGTGAAAAGCAGCTTGAAGGAAAAGGGCCTGACGACTGCTTGCATCTGTGGGCAGGGCAGAGGCAGACAAAGGATGAATGGAATTCCTGGCCTGGCTTCCACTCTTGAAGCTGCAGCCTCAACTGTCCAGGCCTTTTTCAGGGGTGACTGTTGCCCAAGTACTCATGTAGCTGAGTCGTGAAGTGCAGACTTTTTTAGCTTTATTTGTGTGTGTGTTTGTTGAAACAAGGTCTCATGTAGCCCAGGCTGGCCTCAAACTCCTTATGTATCCTAGGATGACCTTGAATTTCTACGATTTTTAACTTTTTTTTTGTCTTTTTTTCTTTTTTTGAGGCATGGTCTCCCTGAACTCGCTATGGAGACCAGGCTGGCCTCGAACTCACAGAGATCCCCCTGCCTCTGCCTGCCAAGTGCTGGGATCAAAGGTGAGCACCACCACGCCCAACTAAATTTTTTTAAAAAAAATTTATGTGTCTGAATATTTTGCCTGCATATATGTAAATATACTACATGTATGCCTAGCCCCTGGAGGCCAGAAGAGGGCTTCAGATTCCCTGGAACTGGAATTAAGGACAGGTGTTAGCCACCATGTGGGTACTAGGAACCAAATCCAGGTCATCTGGAAGAGCAGTAAGTGCTCCTAACCACTGTGCCATCTCTCTAGCCCCGAGCTTGAATTTCTAATCCTTCTGCCTCCATCTCCCAAATACTAGGATTACAAGCATGCACCATCATGCCCAGTTTATGTGGTGTTGGGGATCAGGGCTTCAGGCATGCTAGGCAAACACTCTACAACTAAGCTACATCCCCTGCCTACTTTTAATTTTTTTGAGATAGGTTCTCACACTGTAGTGTAGGCTGGCCTCAAAATCACAGCAATCCTCCTGTCTCAGCCTCCCAGGTGCTTGGATTACAGGTATGAGCCATCATACTCAGCTCTTCTGTAAAACCAATAGCTCATGGGATGTCTCAGTTGGGAGGGTCCACTTTCTTTATTGTGCAAGTGATAAACTGAGGCCGGGGGGGAGAGAGAGAGAGAGAGTCACACAGTGTATGTTAGTGGCATAGCCAGGATTAGAACCAGCAGTTCTGTAGCTTTCTAGACGTTCTCTACCTCCCCATTGCCCAGAGGAAGAAACTAAGGCCTAGCAGGCCTGAGTTACCCACCCGTTTCTCACACTGAGACACAGGATGTGAGCAGACCTGACTCAGCCACCTCAGCCTCCTCTTATTCTACACACAGACCCAGCCACCGTAGTCCACCCCAGGCTCCTGGCCATCTCCACAAAGACCAAGGGCCACAGGCCAGCCTGGGGACAGGGATGGCTCTGGAAAGACTTCACACCACTTTTTAGTTGTTCATCCTGTCATCTACCAGAGGAAAATAAGAATTCTAAAGTCTCACAACGGGGCCCCTCCAGTCTTCTTGCTTTTCCCTACCTCTGAGGACGTGGGTCCCTCCACTCCAGACACACGGTAGATCCCATGACAACATGACAGGCAGGATCAGAGGGACTCCTGCCTTTTCCCCCTCTCAGGTGAGCCTGGGCCTGCAGACTCTTGGTTATTGATGGAGATAAAAATAACTCTGAGCTGGTCTGGAACTGCCACTCTGTAGGCTGAAATGACTGGATCAGGGAGGCACAGAGAAGGCAGAACAACCAAGGGGAAAATAGAGGAAGGATATTGAAGAGGGATCCAGGCAATAAGGCTGCCTGGAAAGCCAGCTGAGGACTCAGAACAAGGGCCTTGGAGTTGGGAGTATGTTCTGGGCTGGTGGAGAGCCTGGAAAATGGTGAGGCTCTGTGCTTTCATTGATGACCTATCCCTAGGCTAAACTCTATTTTTTTTTTTTTCTCATTGCATCCTGGCATCAGACCCTTGTAAGAAAGGTTCTCTTTTTTGTCCCCATTTTCCGAATGAGAAAACTGATGAGAAAACGGCTAGGAGAAGGACCATTACTGGCCCAAGTTCTCATAGTGTATCTGATCACAGCATGCTTATATAACCCATGAGGACCCTGAGCAGATGATGGATAGAGATTTTGCTATAATACATAGGGGAGTGGAGCCCAGCTGAGATTGTGTGCTAACTCTAAGTCCTATGGTTAATAGTTGAAAGAACCCAACCCTTAGAGAGTTAGTGGCAGAGCCAATGTCCCTTGGGCTACTTCATAGGTCCTGGAGGAGGGGAGACATTGGTCCCCAAAAGCCCCAGAGGTGGCAGCATCAGAGGCCTCCCAGTGCCCCCTGGAAAGTTCAGGCTTCGGTCATAGTCAGGGCCCTGGCATTCTGGGCTCTGCCTCTCAGCAACACTTGGCTTCCTTGGAGAAGGCATTTCTAGCAGTCCATCATGAGGGGAGAGGAGGACCAGGATGGGCCATAGGCCTGTCTGTGTAGGTGCTACTGGGAAATGGTCTCAGAGGTGTGCCACTTTCTTCCTTTGGGTTTGAAACCTCACCCTGAGGTGCACACAGGTGATATGGAGTAGGCCACTATGACTTCCAGTTCCCCTCTCCCATTTTCCCAGCACCCCCATCCTGTCAGAATTGGAACCCAGAACCTTTTGGCATGCTAAGCATTTGCTGTAACACTGAGCTACAGTACTACCCTCAGACCCTGCAGTTGTTGAGCCCTGTTGGAGTTGGGGATGGGAGGTGGGGCTGGAGAAATGATCAAACACCTGCATGAGAAGTAGAGCATTTGGGGCAGCAATGAATGGTCAGTAGGAGGGAGAAAAAGCCAGAATAAAGCAGCTCAGGAAGAACCTATTCCTGGACCTGTGCGGGGGGTGGGGGGGTGACATTCCTTAGCTTGGGTGCCCCTTCCTTTCAACACCAAGCCAAAACCTGCTGCAACTTCCATCACTAGATGGCGCTGTCCTTCTTAAACAACCCTCTCCCTGCCTGGTGGACCATATGGTGAAACTTGTCTTGGGAAACAGTGCGTATCTCCAGACAGCAGTGCAGGCACAACAGTACTGCCACAAAGTTAGTGATGCACAAGAGTTCAGAGGCAAACAGCTTCTACCCATTTCCAGCGCCCCCAGACAGCTCTGGGCGCTGCAGCATCCATTGACTGAGCTCTTAGGAATCAAGGCCTCATGCAACAAGAGCCCTCCAGAACCATCCTCCCAGGTGGCATATCACCCCTAGGAACAAGCCAGGCTCCTCTGTCCACAGAGGCAGACCCTGTCCCCAAACCCAGGCACAAAACTTTCCCCAGAAAGATCTCTGAGTTTAAAATTACCAGTCCCAGGCTGTGCCCTCAGCATAGCTCTTCCCTTTGATGGGTTGTATAAAATAGCTGTAGGAGGTGGTATAGATGGTGTCTGAGGATCTGTCATTGCCACTTGCTTATCTGTTATTTCCTGGTACACCCACACAGCCATTTGTGTGTGCACATACACAAATCCCTTTGTTCTCTTCCCTAGAACTGACCCATGACCTGGAGATGAGAGAGGTCCAATCTCACCAGCAAGGTAAGAGAAGGCTCTGAGCTCTGGTGGGGAAATAAATACATAAGGCCCAGCAGGTTAAGTTTCCCCAACCCTT
>NW_008333884.1:4252436-4255942 GCF_000622305.1 Nannospalax galili | reverse complement strand
CCCCAACCCTTTAAAAATTTTATTTATTTATTTATTTATTTATTTATTTATTATTGTTATAGGTATGTGATAGGGTGGGGGGACACATGTGGAAGTCAGAGGACAACTTTCAGGAGTTAGTTCTCTCCTTCCACCATGTGGGTTCTGGGAATCAAACTCAGGTCATCAGGCTTACCCTTACCAATTACCCTTGCCAACACAGTTTTTTTGTTTGTTTGTTCATCTGTTTTGGTTGAGGGTTTTATTGTTGTTTGTTTGGGGTTTTGTGTTTGTTTGGTTTTGGTTTTGGTTATGGTTTGTTTTTTGATACAGGGTCTTCCTGTAGCAGGAGCTAGCCTGGAACTCACTGTAGACCAGGCCCACCTCAATCTCAGTGATCCACCTGCTTCTGCTGCCCCAAATGCTGGGATTAAAGATATGAGCCTTCCCATGCCTGGCTAGTTTTTTGGATTTTTTGAGATAGGTCCTCATGTAGCCCAGGCTAGCCTCTAACTCAATGTAAAGTCAAGGATGACCTTGAACTCCTGCCTAGACTTCCCAGGCATATTACCTCATTTATGCTGTGCTAGGGATCAAACCCAGACCTCCTGCATAATAGGTACTTACTCTGTCAACTGAGCTACATCCCTGTGCCTTCTTTTCCTTTTTTGTTTATTGAGGGGTGGGAGAGGGGGTGACACTGAGTATGAAACCCAGGTCCTTATACTTACTAGGCAAACATTCTACCACCGAGCTTCATCCTCCGAGCTTCATCCTCAGCTCCCCCCAACACTTTTTGAGACAAGGTGTCACCAGACTGGCCTTGAACTTGTGATCTTCCTACTGTAACCTCCTGAGTAGGTGGGATTATTGGCCTGTACCACCAGTCCTAGCCTTACTTTTAAATTTATTTTAAATGGAGCAGAGGGGCAAATAAGCACCAGACTATAGGATGTCTGAGAACTAGGATTCAGTGTTACCCACATTTGTGAGGTATGAAGCACATTACCTGGCTTGGAGGGACTCCTAACTGTTTAGCTAAAAATAAATCACCCCAAAATAGTTTTTCTTGAACTGGTGAGATGGGTCAGTCATAAAGTCCTTGCCACACAAGCAGTGGGGTCCCAAGTTTGGATCCCTAGCACTCACATAAAAGCCAAACACAGTGGTACACACCTGTAACCCCAGCACTGGGGTGGTTTGTGGGGCATGAAGACAGGAGGATTCCTGGAGCTCACTGGCCCACAAGCCCAGCCAAATCGGTCAACTTTAGGTTTAGTGAGAGACCCTGTCTCAAAAAATAAGGTGGAGAGCAACAGAGGAAGACACCAACATTGATCTCTGGCCCCATACACACTCATGCACACATGCACATGCACATACAGACATGAACACATGCATACACACACTGTACACACATGCACACCCACAAAATAAAAAGCTGTAGAAGTGCAGATTTTTGCCTCTTTGAGACAGGGTCTCCCTGTAGCCTCAGATGGCTTAGAATTGGATATGTAGACCAGGCTGGCCTTGAACTCACAGAGAGCTGCCTGCCTCTGTCTCTCGAGTGCTGGGATTAAAGGTGTGTGCCACCATACCTGGCTAAAGTGCAGATTTTTTTTAAATAGTCTTTCTTGGGCTGGAGGTATAATACGCTCAGTGGTAAGTGCCTGTCTAGCCTGCTTGAGATCCTGAGTTCCATTTCCCAGCAGTACAAAAAAATCCACATATTTTCTACAATTTTATTTATGTTGTATGTGTCTGCTTGTCTGTATGTGCCTCATGTATGTGTAGTGTCTGTGGAGGCTAGGAGAAGGCAATGGATCCCCTGGAACTGGAGTTAGAGGGAGTTGTGAGCTGCCTGATGTGGGTGCTGGGAACCAAACCCAGGTCCTCTGCAACAGTAGCAAGTGCTCTTAATCACTGAGCAATCCCTCCAGCGTGTGTGTGTGTGTGTGTGTGTGTGTGTGTGTGTGTGTGTGTGTGTATGTGTGTGTGTCCCCATCCTCTTTGCCAGGCTTGGTCGCTCAAGAGGCAGAAAGATCACTGCAAGTTCAAGGCCGGCCTAGTCTACACAGTGAGACCCTTGGGACTCTGTCTCAAAAAAAAAGAAATTTCTTGGCTAGGAGACTGTTTTTGTGTTAAGATATTGTCTCACTCTGTTGTACCTGATGGCCTAGAACTCACCGTGTAAACCAGACTAACCTCAAAATTGTGGCAATCCTTTTGCCTCAACTCCCAAGTGCTGGTATTACAGTCATGAGCCACCAGGCCCTTTCCAGGAGAGTTCTTAACTGACCCCCTGCCATACTGATGTGTTGGTTATTCATCAAGATGAAAAGCTGGGAACAAGAAAGTCTGGAAATTTTAAGATAAAATGTTAGGAATCCAACCAATTGCCTTGTGTAGCTAAAGATCACCCAGGGTACATGGCAACACTTACAGACTTGAATTAATTCTGCCCACTTCTTCATATGCCTAGGTACTTGAAGGACACTCATCCTAGACTGCAGATGAGGATTACCTAATGACAGTAGTTTTCACCACTATTATCCTTCCTTTGAAAGGACTTTCTTCTCTGCCTGGCTCTAATGCATATCTAGGGTTGACTCCTGCTCAGAGGCAAAGGCAAAATCTAAACCAGTAAACCAAAATAACTCCATGAAGGAAACAGGAACACTAGCCATCTCTCCTGTGCACACACCCACAGCTGTTCCAGCCCCTTGTCACAGCTGGCTTCCTGCCACAGAGCCTGTGCATAAGCTGCTACCCCCAGGCATACCCTTCTTTAGGAAAGGAACTATTCATCTTCCAGAGCCTAGCTTAAACCTCTCCTGCCCAGAAGCCTTCACTGATCAGATCACATCCCCCTGTTACAGTCAGAGCACTGAGTTGCCTCTTTCTGGAACATGCCACACTGGCAATGTCACATTTATTTATAATTATTTCCTCTATCCCTCCTACTGTACTGTATGCTGCGTGAGAACGTGGGCCCAAAACAGTGCTCAACAAATTACTTACAAATGAATAAACCATCAGGAAGGGCATTGCGTTTAAGTTGGAGAATGGGAGGACAGGTGCAGATTTTGGAAGCCTGGCTGAAGCATGAGGTGGGAGGGGAGAGCACTTCGGGAGGTGGAGGCCAGCGAGGCTGTTGTACTGTCCTTGGGTGGGTGTCATGCCCTGGGAGGCACCATCACCTCTCTCTTCTCCCTCCCCAGAGGAAGTATCCCGGGAGCTGGAGAGCAAGTGCCGCGCGCTGGAGTCGCAGCTGGAGGCGCGGACAGCTGCCAACGCGGAGCTGCGGCGGGAGGTGGCGCAGCGCGAGGCCCTGGTGTCTGCGCTGCGCTGCAGCCTCCGCTCCGAGGAGCGCCGCTTTCTGGAGGAGCTGCGGCGCCGCAGCCACCGCGCCACCGTGCTGGGCACCGAGCTGCAGAAGCACACCGAG
This sequence comes from Nannospalax galili, assembly GCF_000622305.1. Taxonomy (NCBI): domain Eukaryota; kingdom Metazoa; phylum Chordata; class Mammalia; order Rodentia; family Spalacidae; genus Nannospalax; species Nannospalax galili. Next base: position 4,252,515 of record NW_008333884.1, on the reverse strand, counting down.
GCGGCCGCTTACCTCTCCTGCCAGCTGCACGCGGCGCGCCAGAGACTGCAGGCCCCGGGCGCCGCCCCCGAGCCCCGGC
>NW_008333884.1:4244751-4252038 GCF_000622305.1 Nannospalax galili | reverse complement strand
CAGCGAGCACGCCGCCCTCCCGAGGCGGCAGCCAAGGGCCCGAGCCGGGACTGGGCCGCCTGGGACCGCGCAGCCGGCGCCCTGGACGACGCCGACCCCATGCCCGACCCCGCGCTCTTCCTTTATCCCCGGAGGCCGCAGCGGCCCGGCGCCCGCGGCCCGCGACACCCGCCACGCCAGGAGCCCCTGGACCAAGGCACCCCGCATCCTGGGCCCTGCGGGAGCCCACCTGCCGTGCCCAGCGCCCCCGGGGACCCCGAGTAAGGGCGGAGCTGGCGAAGGCAGTGTGGGAGGCGGGCCGGCCTGGCCTGGGACGTGGCCGGGTCCAGCTGGCAGATCCCCAGGCTGGGGGCAGCCGCTTGAGCCCAGGGAGCGGGCTTAGGGGGCCCCCAGCTCCCGGACCCCCTCCAGCTGCCCCCTGCCTTGTGTATTGACCAACATTTCTGAAGCTTTGAGCTGTCCCCTACTGCGAGGGAGATCTTTTGCAGGGAGCCGAGGGATCGCACCTTTTTTGTGAAGGAGATCTTGCAGTTAATGACCCTGATGGGGTCCCACCCTGCCACTGGGAAGGGGGAGGGGCGTGGTCACTTCTGTCCCTGGAAAGCTGACAGTCCTCTAGGGGACGGGGTTGGGTGTTAAAGGAAGGCTGGACCTGCCTACGGTAAGAAACAGAGTGGCACTTGGCACCTCCTAGGCCTGCGAGCTCCCCTTCCCTGCTTCTTACCCTTCCCCAGCCCTTCCAAGCCTTTTTGCTCCTGAGAGGCAGGCTAAGGAGCTGGCACATGTAGCTAAATACCCCAGTGATAAGTCCTTGCCGGTGAGCACCGAACACTTTAGCACTAGTTTAGAAGTCACGTCCTCCCAGAGCCCCTGGGTGGGAAAGTTGCGGCCGGAGGGCAGTCGAACTTACAGAAAACAGCATGCATAGACAGACCCGTGGAGCAGAGTAGGTCACTGTAAAGGACCCAACTGGTTCTTCCTAAAGCATGGGGGACATAGAAGATGAGCAAGCTGGGGCTCAGACTCGGGAAGGGCTTTGTGCCTTTCTGCCTTGGAGAGGCCCCAGTCCTGTTATTGGTGCTAATCTTACCCAGCTTCCTAAGCAGCTAGTTGGCTGCACCCAAAAGCCAGAAGGAGGGCCTGGCTTTTTGGAAGTGATAGCTATCCTTAGAAATGTTTTGCTGGGAAGGAAAGTGAAGACAGGTGTGTCTCCCGCTGGAAAGGTCTGTAGTAGCCTGCTGATGGTGGGTGGTCTTATGGCCTTCATCCCTGCCTTTCCTTTCTTCCCAGCTCCCCTCACTACCAAAGTCAGAGTGCAGTTTCAGTCTGGCTCATTGTTCCCACACCAATTCCCCAGAGCCCCACTCTTTCCCCCTTGGTTTGATCCTGCTTTGAGCCCTAAGTGCCTGTGAGGTCTTCCAGGGGCTACTGAGGGAGGATGCCTCTCCTCTCCCAGACACCCGGTCCCTAGCAGGACCTGGCCCTGACTGAGGCAGCACATTATGTGTGTCACCCAAGGGCTGGAGATGAGCAGTCAATCTGTAGTTGACAGACTTCTCCAGTTATGATTGCCAGGAAGAAAAAAGAACTCCTGGCTATTGTCCTCCACTCTGTAAGAGGAAACAGAAATTTGGCAGGAAGCAAGAGTCAGTGAGCACATTCCCACCTGATCATGCACACAGCCCAGTCCCAGTTGTGCCCTTCCCTGAAGGACAGCTGAATCCACTGAGCAATAACCAGACCTGGTCTGGGTTGTCCAACTCCTGGGAGGTGGGTAGCAGAGTTGGAAGCCCGGAGTCTTTACCAGGGCCCCAGCCTCTATCCTCCCTGTGGCCATACCTGTGCCACTTCTCCCCTTATGCTTGTGTGACTCACTGCCCTATCCTGCCACCCTCCCAATTGGAACCTGTCTGTATGAGGGCATCTCTCCCCTCTACTGGAGGTGCCCAAAGGACAATGGGAGAGGAAAGGCCTCTTTCTGGAGGTTCCTGCACAGATGTACATCTCCCATAACCATACTTTTGGGGGCAAACAGGGTGACTTTTGTTACGTTGATTTTTCTAGAGAGATGGTGAAGTCCCTTTTTAGCCACCTACCCACTAAAAGCCATAGCTACCCTGCCTGGCTTCCCTTAAAACTGTAGCAATAGCCCTCTTCCTCTTCCCTCAGGGGTGCCCAGAATATTCAGCTGGCCCCTCCATACCCAAATCCCAGAGATCCCGCAGTAACTAGCCTGCCTCTCCTCAAGTGACCCCATCAGCACCCACCAAATCCTGTCCCTCTTTCAGCAACCAGAGATAATGATGCTTAATTGTTTGTGGGGTGCTTGAAGATTCCCCAGGTGAAAGGGTCTAGGGATGGTTGACCCACAGTTGAGATTTTTGGAGGTGACTGGGAAAGGAAATAATGCAGCTCCTTATTTAGTGTATGTGGCAGGGGCGATGGGAGGTCCAGGCAGATACAGGGTTCCAATGTTAACAGAATACCCTTCCCCAGAAATAACAGGAGGATTTCTTCAGTGGTCTACAGGCAAGACCAAGGTCATCAGCCTTCCAGCCTGGGACAGCCCTACCCTTAGCTTCTACCACCTTCCTTCCTAGGCTTGGGTGTAGGGACCCACCTGGTCAAAAGTCCCAGCTACAATTCTGGAATGGATGGGTGACTGAGAAGGAATGAATCATTTCATCTCTCTTCTCTGCTGCACACATCCCCAGTGAGGGAGGGAGAGGGTTCATGTGAACACTCAGGGTCCCTAGTGAGAGGGCTCCTGCCACACTGCAAATGTAGACAGAGGCAGGAGAAAAAGCTATAATGGAGCCCCTCCACATTCTAGAATCCATGCAGGAATAAGTGAGCAGTGTTGTATAAGGCTCTGTATCCCTTGTCCCTGTGTCCCTGCCATGGTAACCTGTTCTTTGGGGGACCAGTTCAGGGTCAAAATGTGACAATCTGTCCCCAGTACAAGTAACAGGATAGAGTCTGCCTTGATGGAGGGGAAGGAGGCCAGAGGGTGTGGAGCAGCTTCTCACTTTGGGGGCCAAAGGACCCCTTAGCACCCTCTCACTTATGTGCCAGCCTCACATGGGAGACATGCAGGGCAGATGGATCCTGCTCCAAATTCTCTGTTGGCTGTGCTTTTTAATCCAATGCTTTTTGGAGTGTATTCACTCACCTACAGAAATAGAGCCCTGTGCTTTAGGGGTGACTGTCGTATGCCTTATTCTTAATAAAATGTTTGAAAAACATGTAAGTCAGTTCTCTTCCTGTGGGTCTGTGGTCATCTGCCTGTTAGAGTGTGAGGGAAACAGTGGCTTGGGAGTCACTAGGTAGAGTAAGCTAGGGATCTGATACTCAGGGTCCCCTCAGTAGATGTTCCTCAGGGCATAGGGTGCTCTCTGAGGTGGCCTGGCTCTCTGCCAAGGCCTGCTGTCCTCTTCATGTATCCCCAATCTAAATAAACATGAATGATTCAGATCGTGGAGGAGGGCTCCTGAATAGGCCAGGGAGGGATAGATTGAAAGGCTCCCATGCCTGGAATTGTCCATTGTCCTGGCCTATAAAGGATCCTGAGCTTCTTGCATCTTTAGTCATGCTGTTCTCCATCTGCAAGAAGCCCAGCATCCTGGAGATGCACCCTTTCTCATCTGTACTAATGGGAATCATCCTGGGACCTCAGCTTGAGTAGTTTAGCACTCACAGACACATGTGAGTCCAAACCAGAATATTTTCAACAGACGTTTATGTTGTGGACAGCTGGGGAAAAAAAGCAATAGCTCTCCATTCCAAGGATGCAAAGGCCATATTGTTTCTGTGTGCAACTCTCTTGATAATAGGAGCCATCTCAGTCCATTTGAGGGGAGGGAAGTCTGAACCCATCCATGTGGCTTAAATAAGGTAGGTGACACTGGGTTGACAAATAGGCACATTAGTCATTGAGTCAACCATGGGACTTTTGTTGGAACCATACCTTCGGCATGCCATCTTAGGTGCTCTAGCTGTGGCAATGAACAGTATAGGACTATTGACAAACTCTGGCAGCTAAAGTGCTAGTCTTAGCCTTGGAGAGTTGATGGGTCATTTACCACTACAAAATGAAGTCATGAAGAAGGGGGCTGGATGTGGCTCCGTTGGTAGAGTGCTTTCCCACAATGCACAAAGCCCTGGGTTAGATCCCCAGTACTGTCTAAAGTACCTATAATCCTAGCAGTGTGTATGTGGGGATGCCTGAGTATAGAAGAGGTGGGGACAAAATGACCAAGGTCACCCTCAAAAAGATAAAGGAATGAAGAAATAGCCGGTAAAGTCATTTGAATCCCCAGGTGTCTGACGTCCCTGATGTGGACCTGTTCATCCATATTTTTGCTTCTAAGCCATCAGCATTAATTTGTGGGGTTTTTTTCCCTTCCCCCATTCTCCTCCTCATCATCCTCTTTTTCTTTTGTGATTCTCGGGATTGAACCTAGCAGGCCTGGTACATGTGCTCTACTGAGCTAGACTCCCAGGCCTTTTTTAATCTACAATTTTTATTTCTATGAATTTTTTATTAATGTTTAGTTATCATGGTGTTTGTTTGTGGGGGTTTTTTTTGTTTTTTGTTTTTTGTTTTTTTTTTTTTTTTGGTCCAGGCTGGCCTTGAACTCACAGAGATCCGCCTGCCTCTGCCTCCCGAGTGCTGGGACTACAGGTGTGTGCCACCACGCTCGGCTTGTTTTAGTGTTTTGAGGTAGAGTCTTATTTATGAAACCCTGGCTGGCCTGGAGCTCATATGATAGTTGAGGATGGCCTGGTACACTCAATCCTCCTGCCTCTGCTTCCCAAGTGCTGAGATTATACCACTACTCTGGTGTTTTAGTTAATTAATTTAGTTAGTTTTTCTGAGATAAAGTCTCATGTAACCCTATCCTGGCCCCAAACTTGCTATGTGGCCAAGGATGACCCTGAACTTCTGATCCTCCTGTCATTTTCTCCTAAGTACCTATTATTATTCTTTTTCTTAATATTTTATTTTTATGTGTATAAGTATATTGCCTGCATGTATGAGAGATGGCTCAGCAGTTAAGAGTACTGACTGCTCTTGCAGAGGATTCAGGTTTGATTCCTAGCACCCACATGGTGGCTACAAACTGTCCTTAACTCCAGTTCCAGGGAATCCAAAGCTGTCTTCTGACCTCCAGGGCATTGCATGACACAGGTACACTCACATATATGCAGGCTATTATTATTCTTTTAAAAAATCATTAATTTTTTATTTTTGTTGTTTTTTGTCTTTTGTCTTTTTGAGACAGAATCTCCCTGTAGCCTCAGCTGACCTGGAACTCACTATGTAGACCAGGGTGGCCTGGAACTCACAGAGATCCACCTGCCTCTGCCTCCCGAGTGCTGGGATTAAAGGAGTGTGCCACCAGGCACGGCTAAAAAAATAGTTAATTTTTATGTGTTTGTGTGTATGCCTAAGGGTGTATATGTGCACCACTTGTGTGCAGGCAGTTGTGAGTTGCCATGTTGGTGCTGGGAACTGAACCCAGGTCCTCTGGAAGAGTAGCACATGCTCTAAGCCCTATTATTATTCTTTTAGAGACAGATCTCAATATGTTGCCTGGGCTGGTCCCAAACTCTTAGTTCAAATAACCCTCCTACCCCAGCCTCTTAACCAGCTGGGACGAAGGGCACAGCTCACCACACTCAGCTTCTACTTGCTATTTTGAACTCAGTTCTCTGCTTCAGTCTCTGAGACTCAGGTTTGGTTCCAGGATAGACTAGGACAAGGACCTGTAGCAGGTCCAGAATACATGGCCCAGGACTACTTTTGTTCCAGGTGTCTTATTTCCTGGGGAGCCTAGGGGACAGAAGGCCAAGCCCTGGATAAAAATCTGTCCAAGACTCTTGAGTCTCATGTATAGTTTGAGAAAAAGGAAAAAAGAAGGGAGAAAGGCCAGGCATGGTGGGCACGTCTTTAATCCCAGCACTCTGAGATAGAGGCAGGTAGATCTCTGTGAGTTCAAGGCCAGCCTCATCCAGGCCAGCTGGGGCTACAGGGAGACCCTATCTCAAAAAGAGAAAAGAAGAAGAGGAGAAGGGAGAGGAGGAGGAAGAAGAGGAGGAAGAGGAGGAGGAGGAGGAGGAAGAATTAGAAGAAAAGGGATTGGTCTTAGGGTCTAGGTCCCTGGGGTTGCTTGACTAAGCCCAGTTCAGAGCCACAGTTGGGGTGGAGATGTGAAATGTCAGCACCAGATAACTCTCAGAGATCATCATGCAACCCTCTCATTTTACCAATGGGGAAACTGAGGCCCAGAGCTTCTTCCTGCTGTCATCCATTCTTCTTGGCAGTTCTTGCCTATAGAAATTTGGAACAGAATAAGATGGAACATTTTCATTCTTTTGGGTTCCCAGAGTCAGGCCAGAAAGATAGGGGACTCCCTCCTGCAGTCTAAGGACTTTGGGTTCCAGCCTCACCTCTCCAACCACCCAGGAAATTCTACTGGGAAAGAAGGAGGGAAGTGGGCAGGACCAGCTGAGTAGGTATATCCATCATAACAATAATTAGGAAAATGGAAGGCTTTGAGCAGGCTAATTACGTGGGCTCAGCTTAGATAAACCTCCCTTCTGTAGCATCTTTGTGGGGGCCTCCAAAATGGGGAAACTGAGATGCCCAGGCAGCCTAGAGAAGGAAGCTGTGTAACAGGAGCCTGAGAGGAATGGGAAGGGAGCTACTAAGGACTAGTGGTGGATTCTAAGGCTGGAACTTACACTGGATGGGGAGAAGGGCTTCTTGCCTTTTTTTTTTTTTGAGATGGCTTCATGTAGGCTGGCCTTGAACTCCCTGTGCTCTGAGGTTGACCTTGAACTCCTGATCCTGTTGCCTCCACCTCCCAAGTGCTGGGATTTCAGGTATGCTCCACCATGCCTGGCTTCCATTGGCACCTTTGTGGACTCAGGCTGGTGGATCTCAGCTAGGCATTATGAAAATGATCTGAGGCTCTGGACAAAGGTCGACGCTACAGCACACAAAGGAAATATCTACAAGGAAGGCTGGGTATTATAAACAACGGTGGGGATCAAAGGTAGCACTCTAAGCCAACAGCAAAACTCCTCATTCCAGTTCCATGGAGCCCTAAAAAAAGATTGCTTGGTATTCTCTACATCTGGATCACCCACTTAGCCAACAAATGTGTTAAGCACATACCTTGCATCAGGCTCTGGAAAGATGCTGAGGACACCCAGAAGACTGAATTTCAGGCCAGCCTGCACTGTACCACAAATCCTGTCTCAAACAAAGAAAAAAAAAAA
>NW_008333884.1:4242567-4244738 GCF_000622305.1 Nannospalax galili | reverse complement strand
TAGAGAGATGACCCACCATAGTGCCCTTCTATTCATTTAGACACAGCATCACTAGGGAAAAGACAGGAGCCACATCAGTTTAATCTGAGGACGTGACAGAAATACCTTGCTCCTTTCCCAGGCCTGCTTGGCAAAAGAACGGCTTCTCGTCGCTGCTCAGCGGTTGAGACTCAATGGTCAGCCTATCACTGTCCACGACTGTAACAGAAGCCATTGTCATTACAACCGTGCTATCACTGTCCAGCTTGAAGGAGCAGAATTAACAAGAATCTACATTCAGACCAACCACTCACTCTCAGTCCACAAGATGTGGGAACACAGTGAAGGCCCAGGTGCCTTTTTGAGGGCACAAATGTTAGGCCATCAAACCTAAGCCTGATATTACAAGAAATATGGAAGACGAAAATTATGAAAAAGGGAAGAACTGGTTATATCTTTAAAATAGTAAGATTCTGGGGATTTCACATGTCTTACAGCAGCTTGCTCCCAGCACACCAGGGTAGCCAGACACTATGCACAGAGCACTCATCGGTCATGGATTTACATGACAGATGCCGGGGACACTCTGGTGAATGAGGAGGCCCCAAGGAAGTTTGAACTTCACACACATCTTGGCTCATTCAAGAACTAAAAGATGCCTATTCATGTAGGATCCTTTCAAAAGTACTTAGCTACAGACTCAACAGGACAGAATTCCTTTTATTGGGTTCTGACCCTGTGTTCTCTCTACACTGCTGAGTCCAAGGCCAGCGGAAACTGCTGCCGTTTTGGATGCAGGCAGTGAACGAAGGAGCCACGACACCACAGACTTTTGGCTTGGGCGAAGGAACTGAAATGTTACCAGGCACTGAACTGACTTGTAAAAATGAAACAGCTGGAGGTTGAGAGGAGTTATCAAGAATTAAGTTGGGACAAATGTTTCTAGATTAAAAGTGAAGGTGCCAGCTAGTTAAATGAGTGAATTTGAGGAGGAAGCCAACTCCAGAAGCACGCTCCGGATGTATCAGTAAATACACAATAATGTAAAGTGAGATGTTAGCAACGAACCACGGAGCTTCAATACAGGAAAGCAGATCTAAAAATCAGCTTTTGGGGAGAATAGCTGGTGGGTGCAGCAAAGGACACAATGAAGCCTCCTAGAGAGTTGTCAGAAGGTAAAGGACACAGGTCAAGGCTTCATATGCAGTGTAAAACCCAGCTGTGTCTCTTCTCTCAAAAGCCTGCTGGTAAAGCACTTCCACACACGTCCGATCCTATCTTTTAAAATCCCCACAAGATAAAGCTCTAGGACATGGAACAGAGTGCAGGTGCACGTGGGCACCTCCCTAGGCTCATGCCTAACTCCAGGGGCAGTGCTAGTGCAATCCTTCTCGCTTCTGGGAATACATTTAAAAGCTGCTCTCGTACTGAGTTAACAAATGAGAAAACCAAATCTCTGGAGGAATGTAAAAAATAGACACTATACTTAAAAACCACTAACACTGTTTTGTCTTTAAAAAAATCTTTTTAATTTTATGTGTATTTGTGCACCTGAGCCCAGGTACCCGAAGAGATCTGAGGAATTGGCTTGCTTCCTGCTGGAAGTGGAGTCATAGGCATGTGTGAGCTGCCTGACGTGAGGCCTGGGAACCAAACTTGGGTCCTCTGGAAGAGCAGCACCTGCTGAGTCAGAAGTAGTTCTAAATTTCTTTTTAAAAATTATTTTATGTGTATGAGTGTACTGCTTGAAAGTAAGTGCACCCATGTCATGCAGTGTTTGGGGAGGTCAGAAGAGGGCGCTGGATCTCCTGAAACTGAAGTTACAAGTGATTGTTATCTGCCATGTGGGTGCTGAGAATTGAACCCAGGTCCTCTGCAAGGGCAGTCAGTGCTCTTAGCCACTAAGCCATCTCTCCAGTCCAAGCCTGAGTAAATCTAAAGTACTTTGATAACTACTTCCTCTAACAGCTAGGTGAGTTTTTGTGTTTGTTTTTTTGTTTTGTTTTGTTTTGTCTTTTTTGAGACAGGGTCTCCCTGTAGCCCCAGCTGTCCTGGAACTCACTAGATAGAGTAGACTTCCCTCGAATTCACAGAGATCCGCCTGCCTCTACCTCCCAAAGTGTTGGGATTAAAGGCATGTGCCACCATGCCCAGCTTCATTTCTCTTTTAAAGATAAACTTATAAGTAAGTA
>NW_008333884.1:4241849-4242439 GCF_000622305.1 Nannospalax galili | reverse complement strand
AAGGTCGACGCTACAGCACACAAAGGAAATATCTACAAGGAAGGCTGGGTATTATAAACAACGGTGGGGATCAAAGGTAGCACTCTAAGCCAACAGCAAAACTCCTCATTCCAGTTCCATGGAGCCCTAAAAAAAGATTGCTTGGTATTCTCTACATCTGGATCACCCACTTAGCCAACAAATGTGTTAAGCACATACCTTGCATCAGGCTCTGGAAAGATGCTGAGGACACCCAGAAGACTGAATTTCAGGCCAGCCTGCACTGTACCACAAATCCTGTCTCAAACAAAGAAAAAAAAAAGAATCCCCTGGTCTCCTTACCCAACAATCAAACATGTCAGTTAGGCCAAGCCAATTTCAGTTTATGCCTCTGGTTCCAAGGTCGTTATTATTATTGCTGCTGCTGTTATTGTTATTGTGAGATAGGGTCCCATATATCCAGGCTGGCCTCAAATTCGCTATGTAGTGAGTTATATGACTCCTCCTGTTAGGAATCAGAGGGGCTTCCAACCATAGCTGTACAAGTTAGGCAAAATTCTTCAAAATACTGGAGTTTCATGGAAACAAACTAAGTACCCATCAGTTAGAGA
>NW_008333884.1:4238414-4240364 GCF_000622305.1 Nannospalax galili | reverse complement strand
AGGAACTTCTAATACTCCAAGGAAATGTGGAAATACAAGGTTTTCCCTGATCTCTTGTACTCAAATCCATGAGCATCTCACAGCAGCAATAGCAGCAGAGGCTTAAGTGGGGCCAGAGCAGGTCAAAACTAAGGAGGATGAACCTTCCTCTCAGAGTTGCAATCAAATGGGAAAAACCAATTATTCGGGTTTTCTTGTTTTGTTTTTTTTGTTTTGTCTTTTTTGAGACAGGGTCTCCCTGTAGCCCCAGCTGTCCTGGAACTCACTAGATAGAGTAGGCTGGCCTCAAACTCACAGAGATCCTCCTGCCTCAGCCTCCCAAGTGCTGGGCTTAAAAGTGTGTACCACCACACCCTGCTTTAGGTATTTTTATCTGATAAAGAACCTCTGGCCTGAAAGTTAGGATAGAGTGCTTGCCTCCTTGCCTCACAAACATGAAGCCCCATGTTTGATCCCCAGCACCAGAAAAACAAACAAATCAGCTACCACCAAGAAAACACAAAGCAGAGCTGGGGAGGGAGCTGGAGAGATGGCTCAGCAGTTAAAAGCCTTTGCTGCTCTTCCAGAGGACTGTCAAGTTCAGTTCCAGCTCCAGGGGATCCGACACCCTTATGCGCCTCCGCGCACACAATTAAAAATAAAAATAAATCTTTTAATAAAAATAAAATAGGATTAGGGAGATGGCTCAGTTAGTAAAGTAAAAGTCAGACACAGGAATCAGCCCTTGCAATCTCAGTACTGGGGAGATGGAAATTGGGTCTTGCTAGCCACCCAGTTTAGCCAACTGTTATGACCTTGCCTCAAAAAAAAAAAAAGTGGGATGAGGGTGGGATGAGGGCTGGCAAGGTGGTTCAGCAGGTAAAAGCACTTGCCATGCAAGCCTGACTGACTACAGGAATTGAGTTCAATAACTGGAACTCCCATAAAAGTGGATGGACAGAACCAACACTACAAAGTTATTCTCAGACCTCCACATGGGAGATATGGCAAGTGTGCAACCATATACATACACATGTAATAAAGTTTAAAAAAAATAAGGGGGAGTTGGGCATGGTGGGACACACCTTTGATCCTAGCTCTCAGGGAGGCAGACAGATCTTTGAGTCTGAGGCCAGCCTGGTCGACATAGCAAGTTCCAGGCCAGCCAGAGCTACAAAGTGACATGGTGAGACCTTTAAAAAAAAAAAAGGTGGGTTGGAGTAATTGAGTAAGATACCTGATCTCCGCGTGGACATGAACACATAAACATGTATGCATACACATGCAAATTTATGCCTCTGGTTCCAAGGTCGTTATTATTATTGCTGCTGCTGTTATTGTTATTGTGAGATAGGGTCCCATATATCCAGGCTGGCCTCAAATTCGCTATGTAGTGAGTTATATGACTCCTCCTGTTAGGAATCAGAGGGGCTTCCAACCATAGCTGTACAAGTTAGGCAAAATTCTTCAAAATACTGGAGTTTCATGGAAACAAACTAAGTACCCATCAGTTAGAGACAGATTAAAAGGATCACAGTAACTATACAATAGAATATTACTCAACATAAAATGGAATAAGAAATCTCTTTGTGGCAATCTTCAGAATATTGTCACTTAAAAAAAAAAATAGCAGGGTGGAGCTGGCAAGGAGGCTTAGCAGGTAAGGTGTTTGCTACCAAGCCTGATGACCTGAGTTTGATCCCCCAGATCCACATGGTGGAAGGCAAGACCTGACCCTAGAATTTGTTCTCTGATTTCCATGTGTGCCCCCTTCTACTCCCCCTTCTACACAGAATAGAGAAATGTAAAAAATAAAAATCAGAGTGGAACCAGCAGGTAACATACATGTGTCATATCTTTCTGTCCCAAAAATAGCTCTACAAGCCGGGCGTGGTGGCACACGCCTTTAATCCCAGCACTTGGGAGGCAGAGGCAGGTGGATCTTTGTGAATTGAGACCAGCCTGGTTTAC
>NW_008333884.1:4233947-4236276 GCF_000622305.1 Nannospalax galili | reverse complement strand
TAAAAAAAAAAAAGGTGGGTTGGAGTAATTGAGTAAGATACCTGATCTCCGCGTGGACATGAACACATAAACATGTATGCATACACATGCAAAACACCTGAGGTTCAGTAGGATGATACTGACGTGATTTTCACCCCTGCAGCAGTCACCGGCCTCACTCCTCATTCCCCATCAAGTCAACTGAACTGAAAAACACGGATTACAGTAAAAAGTCCGAGCTGTGGATTTAAATTGACTAAACTCTAATCTTTTCTTCTGTGTATGACCTTGAACCTCAGTGTCCTTCCTTGCAAATGAAGAGGGTGTTAGGCTGGAAGTGAGAACCCATTTGGGGTGCGCGCGTGTACCAAGCGGAGCCTGCGGTGGCTCAGGACAAAGTTTAGACAGTTTGTTTCTAATACGTTATGCTCATTAGCAACCCTCACCCCCACTCCCAGTTAACCACCCTGCACATCTTCCTCAGTAATCCAAGTCCCTCTCCTTCCGTGGGAAATAGCGCGCTTGGTGAGGAGGGCGCAGAGGGTCACACCAGCACCGCGGTTAACTTGAGAGGAGCAGTCCTTTGGCAAACATGCAATAGGAAGCAGAGGGTCATTGGAGGAGGGGAGGGTGAGCAATGGCTGTTTTAGACCAGTCTCCATTCAAGGTCACCGCGCCCGCCCAACTGGCGCCCAACTGCTGGGACGACTCCCTGAAGCTCCGCCCCTCCAGGGGGCCAAGGCCTCTTTCTTTCTAGTTAGGACGCGTTGCCTTTAAGGCATTCTTAGGAGTCACGGCGACGGCGGGCCAACGAAGGAGCGCGGCGTGTTTTGTCCCTTGCCGGCCGCCGTGGGCCGGGCCGGACGCGAAGGCGGAGCAGGGGAGCGGCCGCGGGGTCAAAGGCTACTGCGCGCACCACGTGGGCCGGTGACTCTGTCCTTCCCGCAACGGCCGCGGCACGCAGGGCACTTGTGTTAGTGGCGCGGCGGGCGGTGCGGACAGCCGAGCCCCACGCCCGCTCCCGCCACCATGGTCATCAAGACGGACGAGTTGCCGGCGGCCGCCCCGGCCGACAGCACCCGGGAGCATGGCTCGCAGGCCGGTGGCAAGGGGCGGTGTATATAATATAGTGTGTATGCATAAATGATATTATATAAATATTATAAACACACACACCACACATACACATACACATTTTTTGAGACAGGGTCTCTTGTGGCCTAGGCTGACCTCTAACTCACTACATAACCAAGGACAACTTTGAACTTCTGATCCTCCTGCCTCTACTTCTCAAGTACAAATGCTGGAATACAGGCTTGTGCCACCATGCTTGGTTTTATTCGGTGCTGGGTATGAAACCCAGGAGTTCATATTGCTAGGCAAGCACTCTACCAACTGAGCTACATCCTCAGCTCTGTATATTCTTTTTACTTTTTGGAGGTTGAGTCATGTGACTGTGCTACCTATTTAAAGCACAAAGTAAAGCCAGGTGTGGTGATGCATTTCTTTAATTCCAGCATTCAGAAGGCAGAGACAGGAAGACTGCTGCAAGTTCAAGGCCAGCCTAACCTACAGAGTGAGACCCCATCTCAAATAAAAATCCAAAGAGCAGCTTCTTCCCAGAAGCACTTCCTGTGTGCCCTGACCACTTAGAAAAGCCTTAAGGGCCTTTATTCTGCAGCCTTGGGCAAAACATTGCTTGAAGCTTTTTGAGGCAGCAACTGGGCCTGGCCCCCTTTTGGTATTTCTGCAGCCCTGAATTCTTGCATTCTGTGTTTGAAAGACTGAATAAATCTTTTTTTTTTTTTTTTTTAAGTTTTATATGTATGAGTGCATTGCCTGCATGTGGGCAACAGTGTTGTGCAATGCCGGTGGAAGTCAAAAGAGGGTGTCAGATCCCCTGGAACTAGACAGCTGTCAGTTGGCAGCCCTGAATTCTTGCATTCTGTGTTTTAAAGACTGAATAAATCTTTTTTTTTTTTTTTTTTTAAGTTTTATATGTATGAGTGCATTGCCTGCATGTGGGCAACAGTGTTGTGCAATGCCGGTGGAAGTCAAAAGAGGGTGTCAGATCCCCTGGAACTAGACAGCTGTCAGTTGCCATGTGGGTGCTGAGAATTGAACCCAGGTCCTCTGCAAGGGCAGTCAGTGCTCTTAGCCACTAAGCCATCTCTCCAGTCCAAGCCTGAGTAAATCTAAAGTACTTTGATAACTACTTCCTCTAACAGCTAGGTGAGTTTTTGTGTTTGTTTTTTTGTTTTGTTTTGTTTTGTCTTTTTTGAGACAGGGTCTCCCTGTAGCCCCAGCTGTCCTGGAACTCACTATGTAGACCAGGCTGGCCTCAAACTCA
>NW_008333884.1:4198826-4232429 GCF_000622305.1 Nannospalax galili | reverse complement strand
GTCCGCCGCCCTCCCTCCGCTCCAGGCCCCGGTGCATCTCTCTGGGCCCTTCATTCGGCCGCCCCTGCCCTGAAGGTCACCTTCACTGTCGCCCCCCGCCTACGGCCCTGACTCCGCACGTGGGGTCCCTGGAAGGGCAGCCGTGGCGGACACACGCGCGTCAGATCGCGAGGACACGTGCGGGACACCGCGGCTCATGGCGGGGTCCGCCGCCCTCCCTCCGCTCCAGGCCCCGGTGCATCTCTCTGGGCCCTTCATTCGGCCGCCCCTGCCCTGAAGGTCACCTTCACTGTCGCCCCCCGCCTACGGCCCTGACTCCGCACGTGGGGTCCCTGGAAGGGCAGCCGTGGCGGACACACGCGCGTCAGATCGCGAGGACACGTGCGCGCACACGCGGTTCAGTTTCAGGGTGCGCCGCGGCCATAGACAGCGGCCCCACCCCCTGCGCGCCCCGGCTCGGGTAGCTCTCGGGGCCAGGGTCACTGACACTTTCGGCCCAACCTCCGTCTGGTCCTCATCCTTGACATTCCTGTACAGCAGCGCTGCAGTCCTGTGAGTGAGGTTCAGTTTGACGCTGCTCAGGCTTGGACTATGGGAAGAGTGCAAGTTGGGGTGTGTGTGTTTATGGGGGGGTGTTTCTCTGGTTCATTCTGAGAGACAAGATCTTAGTCCTCCTAGGTCTTCATCTTCAGGCTCTGATCTTTGTTCTTTGAGGTGTTGGCTTCCACCTGATTTTTTTGGGGGGGTGTCTGCCTGTATATGGGGGCAAGTTCTTTGGCAGGGGAGGTGTTTGTGCCAGAACTTGATCATTAACCTGCCTTATTGCGAAAAGTGGGTCAGACCAGAGCTGCTGTTTTTAAGGCAAAGGTCGATAGTGTGGAGTGGAGCTCCCAGCACACCCCCATGGGGGCTGTGTGGAAGTGACTTTGGGAGTGGCTGAGGCTTGTCTAGGGGTGGGGCCTACTTGTCTTTCACCTCCCTTGGCTTTTTCTGTTATTTTCATCTTGCCTCAAACTCCAGCCTTGAGGTGGAAAGCCCTTTCCCAGGGCCTTACTTTCCTTCAGTGTCACACTGGTCCTCTCTGCCCTGGGTGGCAGTGGGAGTGCACACCCACACTTATCACCTGTTCCCCTCATCACCTAGGGCTTGCGATCTTCATCTTCTGTCCCAGCTTTAGTGAACAGACTAGGGCTGACTTGGGAGTCAGGATGGGCCTAACACTTGCTAGGCTATTTGGCTCTATCCCCCAGCACAGCACATTTAATACTTTGCCTGGAGAAGGATAGAGAAATGCTAAAACTCTCAGCAGACCATGCTGCTGTGTTTCTAAATCCATGGGCAGGCTGTTTTCCCCTTTATCAAAGAGATCTGAAGAGATGAAGCGACTTGTCCAAGGTCACAGTGATTTCATTGTTGAGGGAAGCATTTGTGTTTCTAGCTGGTGGCCAGCATACCAAGTTTACCCCAGCCTAGAATATGCTGGCTTGCAGGTTTGAATCATGTATGTGAATTGGAGCTTAGGAGAGGAGAATGGTGGAGGATTTCTTTGAGTACCCAGAATGAGGCTCCCTTCTTAGCTGTGTGCTGAGGGGTTCATTCTGCGGGGAGCTGGGTCAGGGACAGGGCACAGCTGTTCATCTTGGGGACACAGGGCTTTCTAGTAGGTAGGACCTTGGCTCCTGTATCCCTGGGAAGGTAGTATAGATAACTGAGACCCACTGCAGCCAACTTGGATCTGTTCAAAGAAAGAAACGTTAATGGAGTCCCCCCTCCCCCATCCCTGGGCAGGCTTCCACATGGGCATCAGAACTCAGCCCCCTGACCTCACACTATCTCTGGAAGCTCTCCAGTACCTATGGAGGAGGGGATCGGTTATCTTCTTAGGAATAAGGCAGCTTTTAGGGGTTAAGAGAACAGGCAGGTTTTTCAGGTTCACAGTGGTGTGTCAAGTTCCTTCCTGTAGGGGAAGGCTCCCTGGAGTTGAGGCCCAGCAGGGAGGAGAAGGGGACTGGTAGACAAGGGAAGAATTTAGGGGTTTATAAGGTTCCCAACAGGATCTTAAAGCTCTTCTCTTGAATGGAGCCTGGGTGGACAGTAAACTAGTTTTGGACCTTGAAGACCTGCTTCTGGCTTGGGTGAGCAGGAAGTAGGCACACAAGTGTTCTTGTCTCCAGGTCTTCCATAGGCTGCCTGTTGCCTCTATCCTGGGCCTTGAAGCCCTGAGTTCCTAAGATGGGGTGATATACCTTTTGCGGTTCTCTCTTACTGCAGCCTCACCTGCTGAGGCTTTAGCTAGGGTGTGGCCCTGGCATGGTTTCCTGAGAGACTGTTAGGCTAGGGAGTACACAGAGGCTACTAGGGGTCACCTAAGATTTCTTTTTTTGTTGTTTTTTTTTTTTTTGAGACAGGGTCTCCCTGTAGCCCCAGCTGTCCTGGAACTCACTATGTAGACCGGGCTGGCCTTGGACTCACAGAGATCTGCCTTTCTCTGCCTCCTGAGTGCTGGGACTACAGGCGTGCGCCACTACGTCCGGCAAGATTTCTTTGTAACTCCTGTCTGTGGCCACTTGTGGCCAGTGGCATTCCTGTGCTCTGAGGTCTGGGTTGTACATGCTTTGTCTTTCCACTCTGATCTGCCCTGTGGACACCTGCAGGAGGTTTAAGTTAGCTGTTTGGATAGTTGTCGCCAGTCTGCAGAGGACGGCCTTCTCTTTCTCTTCACCTTTCCCTAAAGCCCTGGTCCCTGGAGGTGCTCCTGGTATCTGAGAGCAGGGGAGTTGAGACCTGGGGGGAAATCTCATGACTGGAGACAGATGTACCACTTGGACTGAGTCCTTAGGCTTCCAGGAGGATGGTACTGCTGCAGCCTGCCCTCCCTCCCCCAGCATGACAGTGGATTGTACTGTGGAAGTGATACTCAAGAGTCCTGGGTCTGGGCTTCTGACACACCTGCCTTTTTCTTCTCTTGGCTCCCCTCTCTTTCCTTCTGTGACCTCAGACAGCTCTCTGTCTTAGGTAGCCTTATGGAGCCTCAGTTTCCTTGAGTGAGATGGTGATCTGATTCTGGCCTTGCTAGGGACTGGGTTTGGAGTGAGCACTGGCTCAATGGGATTAAGAATGGAGATGGTATTGGCATCCTCTGGGCTTATTGCCAGGCTGCCTGTTCGCCTCCCAGGGTTAGCGTGTGCTGGGAAGTGGGTAGAAGAAGGGCTCTGTTTGGGCCTGGCTCTTGCCTAAAATTATAATGGGAGGACTAGAACTTCCCAGGGCTAAAGAGAACATCTGCTTCGCTGTCCCTGGAACAGGAGGGAAGGGGGCTTGGAGACAGAGCCTGGCTCCCTACACCCCTGCTGTTTAGTATGGATGCTGGAGCAGTACTAACTGGGCCATGGCAACAAGTCAGAGGCCTGGCGAGGCTGGACATGCTGCTTCTCCACAGCCCAACGGCCTTCGGCCTCTTGCTGCCGCTGCCAGCTCTGTTTTCCCCAGGGGAGTCATTTGATTTTCTTCTGGCAGCGCACAGGCTGCTGGGAAGAGAAGAGGGAGCCTGCCAGCTTCTGGATGCAACCTGGAGGCCTGGGGCATGGGTGCAGTTGTCCTCTGGGAGATTGGGGGCCCATCCCCCTCTCACTAGAACCAGTGACTCTCAGGAAGGGGCCAGCTGCCGGGTCACCTGCAGGGGGCAGCAGGAGCCCAAAGCCTCAGCCAGCCCCTTGACCTAGGAGGAAGGCAGGGTGCTCAGTGTCGGCAGCTGGTGGACAGGGGGCGGCTACCTCATGGCCTGGGCTGGGGTCTGTGCCAGCTGTTGTTGGCAGCTGGCTGAAGCGGTCCTGCCCACTGCCATTGGGGTTGGAGCTGAGAAGACTCCCTTGCTGAGTCCTGCCCCTGCCAGCCAGTCCCCCAGGCTTTCCATCCTGAGGGGCCCAGGTACCCCAAATGCTGGGTTCTCTTGCTTCCCTAATGGCTTTCCTAGCAGTGCCCCCCTTTCTGAGGGGTTTAGGGAGGTGGGCATAAGTGCTGACAGCAGTTGCCTCCAGGGTCCTGGAACCACTGGGGCCTCCTGGCCCACAGATGTCCTTCTAGTTGACCTTGAGCAGAATGCGAGGCAGGGGGAGTGTGCCCTTTCCAGAGCTGCCCCAGCAGGCCTGGCCCCGCTGAAACCTGAAGCCAGCCTGAGTTCCAGCCCTGGGAGCACCAACCCTGAGCCGACCAGCTGCATTAGGACAAGGGTGGCAGCAGAGGCCGGAACAAGGGACACAGGCAGCAATGGGCCTGGGCCTGGGCAGGGGCACCGGCTGCCTCACTGCTATGGCAGTCCTGAAACTCCAGAGCCAAGACAAGCGCAGCTGCTGACTATACCAGGTGGGCTGTGGGGCTGTGTGGACCCAACGGCTGCCCAGGGTGATCACTTGTCCCTGAACTGGTGGTGGGGAGACCTTCAAGGCCCCTTAGAGAAAATGAGGGGGAGGACTAACTGTCCTGGAGAAGAGGAACTAACCACATTCCCTTGAATTTGTCTATACCTGGCTGTAGGATCCTGGGCTAGGAAGGGCGGGGACCGGGACCGGTTTGCCTTTTTTCCCTCCTCCTTCTTTGTCCTCCCTATTCCAGACACCCCAAGGAGCATAGGTTGTCTGTTGAGGTCCAGGCCTGACTGCCCACTTTTGGATCGCTAGAGCTCAAAACTAGGGCTCTGCCTTGGGTAAGGGTCTTTCCAGCTTCTCCCTCCATCCTGGAGGCTTATCAGCCTCCAGAGCCATCTCTAGGTACCCAGTGAGGGGAAGTTTCTTCTATCTGTATCTCTTTTGTTGCTCTTAGCAACCTAGCTAGCCACCACTGCCCTTCTATCCTTGTCTGCTCTGTCCTTAGAGCCAGGTAAGGGTTCACTAGGGTGTGGGAGAAGGTTGTTCATTTCTAAGGGCTGAGGCCTCCTGGCCTGGTGCTGCTAGGTCACTGAAAGGGGCCTTCTTGGTTTGGTTTAGGTTGGTTTAGTTTATGAGATGTCTCTTATGTAGCTCTGGTGGGCCTCAAGCTTGGTGTGTGGACCAGACTGGCCTTGAACTCACAGAAATCTGCCTGCCTCTGCCTCCCAAGTGCTGGGATTACAGGCATGGGTGAAAGAGGCATTCTGTGAGTCCTGTGGTTCTTGGGTTGCACTCCTGGATTGGAGAGGGGCTGATGGGGGCAGAAGGGGTCAGACACCATTGTTGGAGGTCCATACCAGAGGATGGGTATGTGTGGGCTGTGGGAACCTGGGATACACTCTGACTCAGTGGCCATGGGCCAGGCTCCAGCTCTTTCTAGGCTTCAATCACACTTATTTGGGATAAGGTCCTATATCTGAAATCCTGGAGGCCCTGTTTACCAACTACCAACCTGAAGAGTACAGGGAAAGGCAAGAGGTTTCTCCCCAAATCCCCTGGTATGCCTCTGTAGTTTGAGTCAGCCTGTTTCCTTGAGGCTCTTGCTCTGTGGACAGCTATGGGCAGCTTTGAGGCTGTATACCCTATCCTCACTGCTGGTAGCAGGGTAGGGAAGGGACCAGGGCTCTAGATGGACTGGGCTGACATCCAGAGCATATCTGTTGTCTAGAAGGAGACCCAGCCCTACTCAGAACTGGGACTGTGGGACTGCAAGGCAAGGGGGTCACTCTGGCCAACAGGCAGATGCTGAGGCCAAGGTCTTTGTCTGCCATGTGAATATCCAGGCAGGCTGGAAGAGAGGAGGTCCTTGGTCCCCCAGGGTTGGAGAGGCCTCTCCTTTATTCTCCTTAGTGCCTGAGGACAAATGGGAAGTTTTGTCACCTGCTCCTCTCTCTCCTCACAGCTCGTTAAATTAGGTGTTGTTCACAAATACTGGGCTTGACTATAAGTTAGCAGTAATTACTTTGCTGTCTTTTCATTGAGCCAGGGCATGACAGCGTGAATGAAGCAGAATGGCTTCTGGAGGCAGTGAATGGGGCTGGTACTTCTGCCAGCAGGGGTCATTTGGGATGACTTTGGATTTCACCTGGGCCTTGAGATGAGTTGGAATTTGCCCGATGGAACAGTATACTGTGGGTGATAGAATGATCCAGCAGGAATGATTGTGTGTGCATGTGTGTGTGTGTGTAAGGGGCGGGGTCATAAGCCAAAACAGGTGAGAGGGAATGCTGGCTCAAATTTGAGCCTTGTCAACAGAGGTTTATTAGAAGGATTCCAAATAGTGCTCTTGAAGTTGGAGAATTGCTTGCCCCAAAGCCATGGCTGCAGAGGCCAACAGTACCCAGGGGTCAGGTTGGAGGTTTAGGTTGGGTGACTGGATAGAAGGGAGGACTTCAGAGAACAGGGATTGATCTGTGTGAGATGATGAATTCCATCAAGATGAGCCTTTGGTGGTATCTAAGGGATAGTCACATGTCTGCCTGGGTAGCAGTTGCCACTGTTGTGAAGCTTGAGCCAGGCCAGCACTGGCTATGTGGGCTTGTAGGCAGAGGGTATCTAAAGTCATATGAGAGGAGAGGTGCAGTGAGAGGCTGGGGCCCAGCCCACACCTAGAACGATCTGGATAGGATAGAGGTAGAATAGGGAGATGAGAGTGCTTTGTTGATTTAGGAAGAGAAGGAGGTGAACCATGATGTAGTTAGCGCTAGAGAGGGTCTGTGGGCTTGGCCCTGTATGGCACTGTGACCCTGGGGAGGAGCATACTTGGGAGGAATCCCAGCTGGTGGGGTAAGGAACAGTGGGTGGAAAGGGAGGACACAGAATGTGGAAAGGAAAAGGTGGTGGTCTGCAGTGGGGAGGGCCAGTGTTAGGGTTAGGACTGAGTCTTGCAGGTCCATAGAGCACACTCCCAACTGGATGTGTAAGGTGGACAGCCCCATCTGCCCAGTTAGGCCCATTTGACTCAGCTTGTTTCTCACCTTCTCCAGAGACCCCCTCAGTCATGCTGTTGAATGGGGACTGCTCAGAGAGCTTGAAGGAGGGGACAGCTGAGCCACCCAGGGAAAATGGAGTGGATGAGGGTGAGCATGGAGATGAGACCACTGGACAGGAAGTCATTGTAATTCAGGACACAGGCTTTTCTGTGAAGATCCTGGCCCCTGGCATCGAACCCTTTTCCCTGCAGGTAAGATGAAGGCATGCTGGGGACCAGGTTTGAGCCTGCTGGAGAGGAGCCTTTACTTATGCTGGGCCTGTGGGCAGGAAGCTGAGAGTCCTGGGTCTTGCTCAGGGTCTGAGCTAGTGTGGTTGATGAGAACATTGAGTCTAGGTTCAAGTCATTGCCCCATTCCTGGAGGACAACCACCAGTAGGGACTGGGAAGGCCAAAGCCACTTCCTCTGGGGACCTTGCTTTTGCTTTCCTGGTTCCTCCACTCTCTGGCACTGTTGGGGAATTGCTCTTGGGCTCTATAAGTAGTTTAGGCCTGGGAAACCAGGACCAGGCTCTTGTTTAGTAAGCTCACACGTTTCTACAAAAATATGTAAGCCACCATGGTATGCTGGATAGGCCTGGAATTGAAAAACTTAAAAAGTAGCAAACTGAGTGTTTGGGTATTTATTCTAGGAACCCAGGTACTTTGGCCTGGGAACAAAGAAGTATACTCTTGGTTCCTGCTGTGTGACTTCTCACCGAGATTGCTGTGGCTTTTTCCCTGGCAGGTATCGCCCCAGGAGATGGTGCAGGAGATTCACCAGGTG
The DNA here is from genome assembly GCF_000622305.1 of Nannospalax galili. Lineage (NCBI taxonomy): Eukaryota > Metazoa > Chordata > Mammalia > Rodentia > Spalacidae > Nannospalax > Nannospalax galili. Next base: position 4,224,749 of record NW_008333884.1, on the reverse strand, counting down.
CTCATGGACCGTGAAGACACATGTCACCGTACCTGCTTCTCGCTGCACCTGGATGGCAACATGCTGGACCATTTCTCAGAGCTGCGTAGTGTTGAGGGACTGCAGGAGGGCTCAGTGCTCCGAGTGGTGGAAGGTCAGTCTAGATTAAGCTGCTGGCTTGCCAGGGAAGGGCCCCAGAGTTAGGTCAAACAGTGCACCACACACCACTGCTGGTGTCTGCCTCCCAGCTGAGCATGTGGAGCTGGGACTAGAGGATAAGTTTGCTGCTCAGGTTGTCATACCCTTCCCCTCTATTGATGGCCTTCAGGATAAGACCAGTCTCCATTCTGAAAACAGCCAGTCCCAAACTAGACTCAAAATCAGCCTATCTAAAAAGATAAGTGTTACCTCATTGGGAACCTCAAAAGATTTATAGCTCTTGAGGGGAAAGTCAGCCCATTGTAGAGCCAGCTGCTTTAGTATGGTGAGATTTACCAAATGGTTACTAAAGAAAAGTTTCTGTAGCAGCTCAGAGGGAATTCCCAGGGACTGTCAACTTCTTAAGTGCAAATGTGGAAGCCAGTATATCTTTTATCCCAGTACTCCAGAAGCAGAGGCTAACCTGGTCTACATAGTGAGCTCCATACCAGTCAGGGATACCAGTGAAACTATGTCTTTTTAAAAAAAAAAAAAAAAAAAAAAAAAGGCCAGGCATAATGTTATACTCCTTTAATCTTTAATCCCAGTACTTGGGAGGCAGAGGCAGGTGGATCTCTGAGTTCCAGGCCAGCCTGGTCTACATAATGAGTTCCAGGCCAGCTGGGGCTACAGGGGGAGACCCTGTCTCAAAAAGACCAAAAAAAAAAAAAAAGAGCAAAGCTGGGCATGGTGGCTCCTGCCCCTGATTTCAGCACTTGGGAGGCTGAGGCAGGAACAGCACAAAGAATAGCCTGACTACATAGCTTCAGGATAGTCTGAGCTACAGAGAGAGACCCTGTCTCAAAATTTCAAAATAGCACCCACCCACCATACTAGCACCTTGCAGTCTCCTCTGAGCAAGGCAGGTTGTTCTAGTCCCGCCCTGGTAACATCCTGCCCCTCTTTCTGGCAGAGCCATACACAGTACGTGAGGCCCGAATCCACGTGCGCCATGTCAGAGACCTCCTCAAGAGCCTGGACCCATCTGATGCCTTCAATGGAGTTGACTGCAACTCCTTGTCTTTCCTGAGTGTCTTTACTGATGGTGACTTAGGAGGTGCGGGAAACATTGGGGCGTGGGCTTGGTCAGAAGGGCAGTGAGTGAAGAGGCCAAGGGCTTGCAGGTCACCCTCATTGGTGGCTGAAGCAGAGGCCAACTAGGGCCACATTGAGTCAGGGAGATAGTTGGCTCCTGACTGACCACCAGCCTTGGGTCCCTCAGACAGCGGGAGGCGGAAGAAAGCCTTGGAGATGGACCCAATCGACTGCACGCCACCAGAGTATATATTGCCAGGGAGCCGGGAGAGGCCACTGTGTCCCCTGCAGCCTCAGAATCGTGACTGGAAGGTAAGATTTCTGGGTGCAGTGTGGAAGTAAGGTCCTGGTGGGGGGACCCCAAGAGACCTGTCTCCTCATACTTGGCCATTTCTGCAGCCTCTGCAGTGTTTGAAAGTGCTTACCATGAGTGGCTGGAACCCACCCCCTGGGAACCGCAAGATGCATGGAGACCTCATGTACCTGTTTGTGATCACCGCTGAGGACCGGCAAGTCAGTATCACTGCATCTACACGGGGCTTCTACTTGAACCAGTAAGTCCCTGTTGGCCGCCCATGTGCTCCTGGCATATCCCCCTGTTCTGGGTCTGAAGACAAACACTTGGCACCTGCTTAGTGACCACTCTCTCTGCAGGTCCACAGCCTACCATTTCAATCCCAAGCCTGCCAGCCCCCGCTTCCTCAGCCATTCCCTAGTGGAGCTGCTCAACCAGATCAGTCCGACCTTCAAAAAAAACTTTGCTGTGCTGCAGAAGAAAAGGTAGCACCTTTGTACCAGTTCTTTCCTGCCCTGTCTCTCGTCATATAGGCTGGAACTTAAACCTGCCAGCCTGAACATCAGCACCTCTGCCTGAAGAAGTGGTGCCCCAGTGTCCACGAGTCCCTGGTTCAAGAGGGCAACAGCCCTCGGAGAGGTGCCCATTTACTTCTCTCTGTCTTCAGGGCAGCATCTCTTGAGTAGGAAATGCTAGGATGGTGGGGGCCTCCTTCGTAGAAGAGGAGCTCACAGCTGAACTCTTGAGCTTGAAAGGGCTATCCCATCTCCCCATTCCCCACCTGCCACAGGGTCCAGCGCCACCCGTTCGAGAGGATTGCCACCCCATTCCAGGTATACAGCTGGACAGCCCCCCAGGCAGAGCATGCCATGGACTGCGTGCGTGCTGAGGACGCCTACACCTCGAGGCTGGGCTATGAGGAGCACATTCCTGGACAGGTGCCACCCAGCCCCTCCCTCCTGGCAGTTCTCCCTGGCCAGGCTGGTTCTGTACACCTTTCAGGAAGCTACCTCTATTCACTAGGGAGTCGGGGCCCTGTTTGTGGGGAAGTGAATGAGAGAATTGTTCAGAGCAGGTCAGGAGACACAGGCTGAGCTGCATCTGCTTCCCTGGCCCCTCTGTAGACCCGGGACTGGAATGAGGAGCTGCAGACAACAAGGGAGCTGCCCCGCAAGAACCTGCCTGAGCGATTGCTTCGAGAGCGAGCCATATTCAAGGTGACCACAGCCCCTTGTGACTGACTGGCAGCTTCAGGCCCACCTGCTAATTGGGCTTGTATGTGGCAGAAAAGTGTCAGTCCTCTGGAGGTAGATCAGGGTACTTGCAGGGTATCTCAATCTCTGCTACCCAGAAGACCAATCAAGATCCTTTCACTTCATTGAGACTTTGAGTCCTTAAGATGGAGAGGGACCCAGTTCTCATTGGATGTGGCAAGGTCCACCCATCCTCCTGTCTTCCAGTGATCATATGTGGCCCTCACCTAGGTACATGCTGCCCCACTGAGCAGGAGCACATTAGTGTAACTTTTTTTTTTTTTTTGGTCTTTTTGAGACAGGGTCTCCTGTAACCCCAGCTGGCCTGAAACTCACTCTGTAGACCAGGCTGGCCTGGAACTCACTATGTAGACCAGGCTGGCCTGGAACTCACCATGTAGACCAGGCTGGCCTGGAACTCACAGAGATCTGCCTGCCTCTGCTGGGATTAAAGGCATGTGTCACCACGCCCAGCATTAGCATCCCATTTAAAAATTTTTATTTTGTTATTTCTTTTTAATGTGTGTGTGTGTGTATGTGTGTGTGCGCGTGCTCTCTTTCCGTCATAGATCCAGAGATTGCACTCAGATCACCAGACTTGGTGGTAGGCACCTTTACCCTGCTGAGCTGTCTCGACAGCCCCAATATTCCCTTTTAATTCCTAAGCTCTGCTTTCTCAGTAGAGGTGTTTAGGATTCGAACAGTTTTTGGAAAATGGTGTTCTTGCCGTTTTCTAAATCAGAGGAAACAAAAGCTAGAGTCCCTTGGCTCCAGGGTTGGCCTGGCTGCTGTCATTACGTGGACCAGGTTGGCTGCGCCTTGATACTCTTGTTCATGAGGCCTGTCTCATTCTCCCAACCTTGGCCTTTCCCAGGTGCACAGTGACTTCACGGCGGCAGCCACAAGGGGCGCCATGGCAGTTATTGATGGCAATGTGATGGCCATCAACCCCAGTGAAGAGACCAAGATGCAGATGTTCATCTGGAACAATATCTTCTTCAGCCTGGGCTTTGATGTCCGTGACCACTACAAAGACTTTGGTGGGGATGTGGCAGCCTATGTGGCACCCACAAATGACCTGAATGGTGTGCGCACATACAATGCTGTGGACGTGGAGGGACTGTACACACTTGGTACAGTGGTAGTGGACTACCGGGGCTACCGTGTTACAGCTCAGTCCATCATCCCTGGCATCCTGGAGAGGGACCAGGAGCAGAGTGTCATCTATGGCTCCATTGACTTTGGCAAGACAGTGGTGTCACACCCACGCTACTTGGAGCTGTTGGAGCGCACCAGCCGGCCTCTCAAGATCCTGCGGCACCGCGTGCTCAATGACCATGATGAGGAGGTGGAGCTCTGCTCCTCGGTGGAGTGCAAGGGCATCATTGGCAATGATGGTCGTCACTACATCCTTGATCTGCTACGTACCTTTCCACCAGACCTCAACTTCCTCCCTGTGCTTGGTGAGGAACTGCCTGAGGAGTGCACACGTGCTGGCTTCCCCCGCACCCACCGACACAAGCTGTGCTGTCTGCGCCAGGAGCTGGTAGATGCCTTTGTGGAGCATAGGTGAGAAGGGGCTACTGTGGGTGTACGCACCTGGCCAGCTGTGTTAGGACCATGGTCTATTCTGAGGAAGATTCTGGAAGGGAGAAGCTCTGGCCTGCTTTCTAGAGCCAGGATGTGGCAGCCTATGTGGCACCCATGATTACCCTCGCCTCCTCCTGTCCCAGGTCTCCAGGTGCAAAAATTCAACACCTTTGTTAGTTGCAGGCTAGCAAGTGGCTAAACCAATGCTCTCAGCAAAGTGGTCCTGGTCTTTTAAGGAGCATTTGAAATCTGATGGGATGGTTTTGACTGGGGCTGGGGCGATGACTCAGTGGATAAGAGCACTTGCTGCTCAAACATGAGAACCTAAATTCACATCCAAAACTCACATAAAAGGCTGTGCATGGTCACATGTGCCTATAACTCTTGTGCTGGGGTAGGGGTCGGGGGTGGAGACAGGCTGGTTACCCGGACTTGCTAGCTGCTAGACAGGGTTCGATGAGATACCCTGTCTTAAGGGAATAAGGCATGGAGTGATAGAGCCAGGACACAGAGTGTCCTCTGGACTCCATGTGCACATGTACCACAAATACACCAGACAATACAAAGACACACAAACTGTCACAGTGCAGTGGCTGGGAAGTGGGGCTTAAGGTGTTGGGTGTTGCTGGCATGGAATGCTTAGGAGTCTGCCCTGCAATGTCTCATGCCATGATGAACTCTTTTCCAAATGTCAGTGCCCTCCTGTTGCTGTCACTGTTGAGAACCCTGGTCTATAGCTCCTCACCTACCCCTATGTACCCCAGCTGTCTTCCCAACTGAGGAGAGCTTCGTGGGGTTTTGTTTAGTTTTAATTTTGAGTCAGGGTCTTGCTGTGTAACATAGACTGGCCCCAAACCAAGATCCTCCTCTCAGCCTCCCCAGTGCTAGGATTATAAATATGCAACACTATACTTTGGTTTTGCTGTGACCTGCTACCTGACAGGGTTGCTAGGCTGGCACACGCATGCATACACTCATACATGCACACTAGGTGGGCTGTGTCCCCATGCCTAGAGGGTGTCCAGTTCCAACATTTCTTAACTCCCAGAGGCCCTGGAACTTAGCTCCGGCTCTTACAGCCAGCCGAGCCACCAAGTCAGGAAAGTTTGCTGCTTTCCCACCTCTGTTTTGTCCTGTGTGTGTCACTCTAGGTACCTGCTCTTCATGAAGCTGGCTGCCTTGCAGCTGATGCAGCAGAAGGCCAGCAAGGTGGAGACCCCCACATTCTTAGAGAATGGTGGTCCCTCTTCAGTGGAGGCCAAGTCTGCAGACCCTCTACGACCTGAGGCAGGAAGTGAGGAGGAGGGTGGTGGTGCTAGTGGACTGGCCAAGGTGAAGGAGCTGGCAGAGACCATCGCCTCAGATGACACCTCGGGTAGGGCTGCTATGCATGTTAGGGAGCGCTAAGCCTGTCCTAGGAGCTTGTCTTAGTTAGGGGTGGCTCATGATCACTGAGAGAGGCATGCAGACATCCCTGCAGCAGTCTGGGAGGCGAAAGGCTCAGGTCAGCACAGCCCCACCTCCCATCTTCTCTGTTTCCACAGTAGACCCTCGGAGCCGAGAAGTGATCCGCAATGCCTGCAAGGCTGTCGGCTCTATCAGCAGCACAGCCTTCGATATTCGCTTCAATCCTGACATCTTCTCACCAGGCAAGTGGGGGTATAATCAGTGAAGAAGCTGTGCAGGCAGGGGCAGATCATCATAGAGTGGACTCGGGACCTTCAGTAGCAGTAGGCTCCCCTAAAGTGGTGTCTATCCTGGTCCTGCTATCCCCTGCTCAGCTCAAGCTGCCTACTCTCCCTCCCCAGGGGTTCGCTTTCCTGAGTCCTGCCAGGACGAAGTTCGGGACCAGAAGCAGCTGCTGAAAGATGCGGCTGCCTTCTTGCTCTCCTGCCAGATCCCTGGCTTGGTGAGGGGAGGGCGTGCTGAAGGGATGGGTGGGGGCTGCCAGGAGGGGCTCTTGCAGTCTGTGGTATCTCCTGTACTTCCCTCTCTGGACCATGTATAGAGTCTTTGCATAGCTGCTGCTTTAGCTCCTCCTAGCCTGTCAGGCCAGCAGGTCCACAAGATCAAGGGAGGCATCAGGCACAGGCTGTACCCTGTTGAGGCTGGGGTTATGGTCCTCTGAGTGCCGTAGAACAGAAGCCTAGGGTTTTCTGTCCAACTCAACCCACTGGCTTCCAGGTTGCCCTGGATCAGGTGCTATGCTCAGATTACTGACATCCAGGGCTGAGGTAAAAGGGAGTAAAGCTGTGGCTCTTTCCCACATGCTCAGATGAGCCTGTGCCACCTGTGGGTCTCAGTTCTTCACTCAGGGCCCAGGCTGTTTCCCTGGGACAGGGTGGCTGTGCTTGTTCCTTTTGCTTGTGTAGAAAGCAGGGAGGAGTTCCCATTCCCTTGTACCACTTTGTTTCCTTCACTCTTTCTGTCTGGGAGCCAGCCCCTTTCCCTTAGAGCCCCAGGGAAGACCCAGAGGTGTAGGGCAGAGGGCTGGGGCTGGCTTTGACCTGATGCAGCTCCACAGGTAAAGGATTGCACAGAGCACGCTGTACTGCCCATGGATGGGGCTACGCTGGCAGAGGTGATGCGCCAACGTGGCATCAACATGCGCTACCTGGGCAAGGTGCTGGACCTGGTGCTGAGGAGTCCAGCCCGCAACCAGCTAGACCACATTTATGTAAGTAGGTCTTGGGCTGGGAGATGGTGGCTTGCTTGAGATGCAGGCCTGGGGCTGACCAAGATTTCCTTTGAATCCTCAGAAAATTGGCATCGTAGAGCTCATCACACGCTCTGCCAAGCACATCTTCAAGACATATTTACAGGTGCAACCCTCCCCCACCTTGGCTTTGTGGGACCTCCTTGGTTGGCGTGGGGCCTGGCAAAGACCCTGGGTGGGGGCTCAGCACCCTCCTGACTTGAGTCAAAACTTCACTGTCAGGGAGTGGAGCTCTCAGGCCTCTCAGCTGCCATCAGTCACTTCCTGAACTGTTTCCTGAGCTCCTACCCTAATCCTGTGGCCCACCTGCCAGCTGATGAGCTACTCTCCAAGAAAAGGAACAGGAGGAGGAAAAATCGGCCTCCAGGGGCTGCAGACAACACTGCCTGGGCCGTCATGACCCCTCAAGAGCTCTGGAAGAACATCTGCCAGGAGGCCAAGAACTACTTTGACTTCACCCTCGAGTGGTGCGGGCACAAGGGGCATGGGATACCATAGGTGTGGGGTGCCAGGGGTAGTGGGTGCCAGGTGAAGCAGTACGCTGGGCTCCCAGGTAGCATCTAGGGCCTGCAGTCGCAGGGCAGTCGAGTGAGGTCAGTAGGAGTACTGGCATAGCTGTGTAGGACCACTGGCATGGGGAAGCAGGGCTGGGAGTGTTAGCTTTGAGCCCTAGAAGTTAGGCAGCCATCCAGAGGAGCAGTGGGTACAGGGCTGCTCAGGGCCCCCACTCCTACCCCTAGTGATTCTGTGGACCAGGCTGTGGAGACCTACGGGCTGCAGAAGATAACGCTGCTGCGGGAGATCTCCCTGAAAACTGGGATCCAGGTGGGCCCTCCTTCCCGGCTAGGGTCACAGGGCTGAGGGACGATGGCTTTCTTGGGGCGGCAGTCTATGGGCACCAAGCTGGTAGGTTGGGAGGTGCTGTCCTGTGTACAAGGTTGAGGCTGTGGGTGTTGGGCCTTGTCCGCAGATTCTCTTGAAGGAGTACAGCTTTGACAGCCGCCATAAGCCAGCCTTCACTGAGGAAGACGTGCTCAACATCTTCCCCGTGGTCAAGCATGTCAATCCTAAGGCCTCAGATGCCTTCCACTTCTTCCAGAGTGGGCAGGCCAAAGTACAGCAGGGTGCGTGGTGCTGTGGGCTGGTGGAGATGGGGCTTTCTCTTGCTCAGCCCTGACCTTGCTGTGGCTGATCTGCAGGCTTCTTGAAGGAAGGCTGTGAGCTCATCAATGAGGCCCTGAACCTGTTCAATAACGTGTACGGAGCGATGCACGTGGAGATCTGTGCCTGCTTGCGCCTACTAGCTCGCCTCCACTACATCATGGGCGACTATGCTGAGGTGCGTGGACTGTGGCACCCCTGGCTGTGGCCTGTCATTGGGGGCTGCATGAAGAGTCTGAGGATGCATTGTCATCCTCCTGTATTAACATATGGGTCCAGGCATGTGGAACTTGACCCCATTTTGGAGCAGGGAGGATGCTGCTCCCCTGGGCTTTCGGGTGGAGAGCAAGTGTGGAGTCCTGGGAGCCCCAAAATTGCTTCTTGTTTGAGCTGTGCCACCTCTCAACTCACTGTCCTTGGGGGAGCTCCGCAGCTGCCTGTGTTCTGATAAGGTGGATGTGACACAGGATCTGACTTCTCAGGGACATGGCAAGGGTAAATCCTGGGACCCTATGAGAACCATGGCACATGCGTAGCCTTCACAGGCCCTGTGGAGAAGGCCAGCAGAGAGTTTCTATTGTTTTTATAAACATTCTGTGTGCATATTCTGGCTGCCTTGTCGACCCCTAGGCTTTAAGAGTTTGTTTCTGGGGTTGGTATGCTTTAAGCCTCCTCTCTCAGTCAGAGGCTAAGTAAGAGCTTTTTAAATATTAATGTACTTTTAGTGCAGTCTATATGTGTTTGCATAGGTTTTGTTAGGGGAAGAAGACTTAAAACGATAGCGTTTTAGATGGTTTCAGTGCAGCATAAACCTCCATGGTCACAGCAGCTGGCTACCACCCCCTCTCTGCTGCCTTGGTGCGGAGAAAGGATGGATAGTGAAGGCCACACCAGGCTGTGTTGGGATTGCTCTGCCTTTGGCTGAGGGACAGTGTCCACCTGAGATTGATACCATCTCTTTCCAGGCCCTGAGCAACCAGCAGAAAGCTGTGCTGATGAGTGAGCGGGTGATGGGCATCGAGCACCCCAACACCATCCAGGAATACGTGAGTAGCCACCCTGGGATCAGTGCACAGGGTTGGGGCCTTCTGTTGCTCTGACCCACCATGGCCCCATCCACAGATGCACCTGGCCCTGTACTGCTTCGCCAGCAGCCAGCTGTCTACAGCCCTGAGTCTGCTGTACCGTGCTCGCTACCTCATGCTGCTTGTGTTTGGGGAAGATCACCCTGAGATGGCGCTGTTGGATGTGAGTGTCTAGGAGGCAGTGTAAAGCAAGGTGGGAATGAACACCAGCCTTCAGCTGAAGGGATGGGGGAAGCTGACCAGGTCCCCTCCCACTCTCCAGAACAACATCGGGTTGGTGCTGCATGGTGTGATGGAGTATGACTTGTCACTACGTTTCCTGGAGAATGCACTGGCCGTCAGCACCAAGTACCATGGGCCCAAGGCTCTTAAGGTGGCCCTCAGGTGAGGCTGTACTGGTCAAGACCCCCAGCAAAAATTTGGGTGGGTCAGGGGGTAGACCCAGTTCTGTCCTCGCTAATTTTTGCAGAAGTTTTCTGAAGCTCTACCTCACCTTGTGCACATGCCTTGTGTGGTCCCCTCAGGAGGTCTAGGGAGGAATCTAGAGCAGACTCCCTAGTCCTCAGAAGGCCTTTATCTCATGCACCTCCTTTGCTTCATGTACTGTGCTTTTTAACAGTCACCACCTTGTTGCCCGGGTCTATGAGAGCAAAGCTGAATTCCGGTCAGCCCTCCAGCACGAGAAGGAAGGCTACACCATTTATAAGACCCAGGTGGGCTTTGGTAGGAGTGGGGAGCTATGCCTGTTAGGCTGTGAGCAGCCCTGATCCCCTCTTGCTTTGGCCCCTACCCTCTCTAGCTGGGTGAGGACCACGAGAAGACCAAGGAGAGCTCTGAGTACCTCAAGTGCCTGACCCAGCAGGCTGTCGCCCTGCAGCGCACCATGAATGAGATCTACCGCAATGGTTCCAGCGCCAACATCCCACCCCTCAAGGTATGGCCCTGTGCTGAGTGAGTAGGCCTCGTGCCCTGGGCTCTTGGCAGGTCTCACTCACTGCTGGCTTTCCCCACTGCCCTTCAGTTCACAGCCCCCAGCATGGCCAGTGTCCTGGAGCAGCTCAATGTCATCAATGGCATCCTCTTCATTCCTCTCAGGTGAGGCCCTCCCTCTGCCACCCTCCCCACAATCTGGAAATCGCCCATAGGTTTTGTTTAAGTCATATTGACAAAGCTCGAACTTAAAAAGTGTAGACATGTAGACAGCAGTAAGAGGTCCCTTGCCTGTCATTCCTCCCAGACATTGCATAATGCTGCAAATGTATAACTAGAGTTCTCGGGGCTGGAGAGATGGCTCAGTGGTTAAGAGCACTGACTGCTTTTGCAGAGGACCTGGGTTCGATTCCCAGCACCCACATGGCAGCTACAAACCATCCTTAACTCCAGTTCCAAGGGAATCAAATGCCCTCTTTTGACCTCCACGGCACTACACGGGTGCACTCACATACATGCAGGAATACACTCACACACATTAAAGAAAAACAAAAAAAAACCCTAAAATGTATTAAAAAAAAAAAAGAAAAAAACTAGAGCCAGGTGTGGTGGCACACACCTTTAATCCCAGCACTCTGGCGGCAGAGGCAGGAGGATCTCTGTGAGTTCAAGGCCAGCATGGTCTACATAGTGAGTTCCTGGACAGCCAAGGCTATAGGGAGACCCTGTCTCAAAGACCAAAAAGAAAAACCAGCTAGAGTTCTCCTCCATTTGCCTTTTTTGAGACAATTAAACCCTGTAGCCCAGGCTACGTAACCTGGGCTATCCTAGAACTCATGGCAATCTTCCTGCTTCAGCCTCCTGAGTGTTGGGATTACAGGTGTGAGCCACCATGTTTGGCTTTATTTTCTTTCTTCCCAGGTAGAGTCTTTCTACCCAGGCTGGCTTCAAACTCATAACCCTTCTTCATAACTCTCATAACCCTCAGCTTGCTCAGTGTTGGAATTACAGTTGTATACCACAACACCTAGTTTCCTTTTAATGTTTTAGCACACTAGAACTTTTTGTTGCTGTTATTTTGAGATAGGATCTCATGTAGCCCAGGTTGGCCTCATTTGCTATGTAGCTGTGAGAATGGTCTTGAGCTCCTGTTCCTCCTGCCTTTACCTCCCAAGTGCTGAGATTCCAGGCATGTGGTACCATGCTTGGTGACTCTGGTGGTCTTTCATATCCAATACATACAGAATGACTCCATTCTCCCTCTAGTCATCTGCTCTTGCAGTGCATGGATGTGCCCTGTAAGCCAGCCTTTGAAAACTCCCCCATGGCTCTGGCAAATAGTGCTGCTTTGGGAACTCCTCCCTCCCTGAGTCCCTCCTGGATATGGGAGGTGGCGTTGGTGGGCCAGCAGTGGGAAGCTTCCTGCATGTGGTCTGTTGTAGGAAAGGACAAGTTGCAGATTTGAACTGGGTGGGAGGGTGAGTAGGAGTCATGCCTTAGCCGAATGCTCTGTTAAGAGCAGGGAACTTTCTGCCTTGGGAGGTACTGCCTGTTCCGCATGAAGCAAAGAGCTCAGTCAGGTCCCAAGTGTGAGTGTAAATCAATGCAAGCAGGGTGGCAGAGGGGCCCAGGCTGCTCTGACTCTACCCCCATCTTTCCACTCAGCCAAAAAGACTTGGAAAACCTGAAGGCCGAGGTGGCGCGGCGACACCAGCTCCAAGAGGCCAGCAGAAACAGGGATAAGGCCGAGGAGCCAGTGATCATGGCTACTGAGCCTGAGCCAGTGGGGGCCCCAGAGGATGTAGGCTCTCAGCCCCAGGCTGCCAAGGAGGACCCTTCTTCCTCGAGCTTGCAGGGATAGAAAAGGAGAGACAGTCAGCAGCCCCGTTACCCAACCATCCAGACTCCAGGAGACGGGGGCATTCCCAGCAGATTGGGAGAGGAAGTCAGCCTCTCCTCTTCCATGTTCCACCCCCACCCCACCCCAGCATTGGCCTGGGACCCTGGCCTGGCCTGCCTGCCCCCCAAAAGATGTTTTTGCACTGGTTCAATGAATATACGATGGAGAGACCCAATTGAAGACATGTGAACGGAGCGTGAGCATCAGCTCCAGCTGGGGGTCAGGTGCCCCTCAGGCCCCCTGTCCTCAAGCAGGTGTGTGTGAGTGCGTCCATGCCTGAGTGTCCTGCTCTGTCCTTCCTAAACTGTACATAGCCCCAGTCAGTTCTGAGTGGATGACGTGTAGATGCGATTTCTCAGGTCATTTGTATGTTTGACATTTTGGCTGCTGCTTTTGCTGCCACTACCCCTGGGCCCAGCCTGGCTTCAAGTCCAGGTTTAAGCCAAAAAAGATGGGGGGCTTTCCTGTGTCCTAGGAGGGGGAGCTAGAGCTCTGGCAGGCCTGGACAGTTGGGGTGCACTTTAAGTTTTGTGGCAAGATGAGAGCTGCAGTAGCGTTTCTGTGATTGGGCCTATAGCTCCAGGATGAGGGAAGCAGCCAGCAGTGGTGGACCCCCAGACATCCATGTGCCTGACCTTGCCCGTCCTTGGCCAAGCAGGGGAGGTGGCACTGCCACAGACTTTGACTTACCTCCCTGCTCCCTGTACCCCAAGTGGGCATAACCTTGGGGGCCAACAGTCTGAATGTATCTCTGCATTTTAACCTGAGCTGCCTAATGCACAGTGGGAGGTGGTTGGGTGAAGGGCTGGGGATCCAGGGCTCACCGGATCCCAGGGAAAGCGCCATGCACAGAGGAGTGATTGTTACCTCTGTGGAGCCAGGCTCCCTACTTGGTTCTTGCTACACAAGCACCTTCCATGAAGATCTCTGGGGTGGTGGGACCCCCACTTCCCTGGCTGCTCCCTCTCCCTGCCTGCCTGCATTGCTTCTCTGTGTCTGCTGTTCCTGGAGAAGAGGGCCACCCTGTAAACCTGAGGGAGCTGTTCCTGGTAGGGCCTCTGCTTGGGGCTTTGCTGGAGCTGCTAATGGAGTCTGTCCAGGCACCTTGTTTCAAAGGGAATGGGCATGAGCTAGGAAGCAAGGCATCCCCACAGCTATCAAGAAATTTTTCTTGTTTTTAAACCATCATGTCTTCATTTCACATTGGAATAAAGTGAGTTTTTGAAACCTGCTGCCCTAGACTCTCTTGTGCCCTCTGTGACCCTCAGAAATACTGCTGGAAGATAACTTATGTATGTATACATTAGGTCACATTCAAGGTAATGTGTATCAGGTTACTGAAGTGGGAGGAATGGGGGTGGAATGCTATCCAGTCAGCTTGATCTTCCTGTGAGCACTGTCACACAGTTGACAAGGCCATATGGGATAGGTGGGTTGTGGGCATGCAGGACTTGTTTTCTGAACATCTAACTGGCTGGGCATGTGCCTCTAACCTTTTCTTGCAGATTGGGCAGCACTCCTCAACACAACAAAGTTTGCATAGTGTGAGTTTTAAGAGTCAGCTGGTGCAGGGCTAATGAAGTGGAGGCCAACTAGGTGGACTTGAGGGGGGACAACCTGCCATAGCGTGGAAGGCACATGAGTACATGGTGGCTGCAGAGCAGGCAGGTCCTGGGCCTGTGCATCTTGCTACATGTTTCTGGTTTTGAAACACTGGAATCTCAAATCCTTGAATGCCTTTTGTGTCTTGGACTTTGTAGACTTCCATCTTAAGGTGTGGTACTCTTCTAAGTCAATGGGATACTAAGTGACATCCATGGGTGGGAGTCAGTGCCTTCACTGTTTAAGCCCAGTGTGTTCCCTATTGTGCTTTATAACCTCATGGTTGTATCTGATAGTTTGTGACGCGGTTTCTTGTAGCAGATGACCTTGAATTCCTAATCATTCAGCCTTCACCTTCCAAGTGTTGGATTTACAGGCATGTACCAGAATGCCTGGCTTGTTTTTTCTTAAACAAGCTTTTCTCTGGTTCTCATCCACAGTATCAGCACCTCACTTTGGGAAAGAGGGAGACTGCAAAGCTGAGACTGGCGTGGGTTTACCATTGTGCTCTCTAGTCATCTGAATGACCCTTTTTTTGTTGTTGTTGATCCCTTAAGCATATTACTGTTATTTTAAAAATTTTTGCATTTGTGTTTTGCCTGCATGTATGTATATATGCCAGAAGAGGGTGTCAGATCCCTTGGAACTGGAATGATGGACAGCTGAGTCACCACGTGGGTACTGGGAATCAAACCCAGGTCCTCTGCAAGGGCAGCCAGTAGTACTCTTAACAGCTGAGCCATTTCTCCAGCCTAAGATCATTTTAAAAAATTGTGTTCTGTATGATAACACGTGTTAAGAGCACATACAATTTAGGACAACTTTTAGGAGTCAATTCTCCCCTTCTACCATGGGTTTCTGAGAAGGAACTCTGGTTTTCAGGCTATTATTGAGAACTACCTGACTTAACTGAGGAATCCTGTATCCTGTGGCTGAGAATTAAATATCCTGAAGTACAGAATATTTCTATGTCCTGGATCAAAATGACCAAATCAAAGCAAGTGGTCATCCTCAAGTAATAGATGTGACCATTTTACCAATACTAATGGCACCAGAAAGCTGGGTGTGGTGGTACATGTTGAGGCTGGACTATCATCTGGAATTCCAGGACAGCATGTACTAGAGACTACCCTGTTTCAAAAAAGCCCAAACCACCACCACCAGGAGTGCTATCCTCTTCACAATACGAACCATGCATTTCAAGGCCCAGCTCACCTTCATTAGCTATAGTGACAGTGGCATGGGAACCTGCCTTATGTAAACTTTGATTTTTCCTGCCCATGAAATGCACTAGTACCCACCAGCAGACGATGTGTGAAAACAGGGTGTGCTTATCAAGTACTGGTGCCTAAGAGGCATTTAAAATGCCAACTATCTTGCCAGAGATGGCTCGGTAGATTCAAGTGCTTACTGCTAAAACTGACTTCAATTCCCTGGGATCCTCTTCTCCCCCACGCTGTGTAATTAAAAATTTTAAAGATGTATCAGCTATCTTCTGTAGCTGTATTCACTGAGAGGCCTAAATGACCACATGGGGATAACACAACCATAAAGGCACAGTGGATTTGACGCCCAGGTCTATTAAAAAAAAAAAAAAAAAAGTATTGGTATTGAAGATCTGAATTCAGGCCAGGCATGGTGGCACACTCCTTTAATCCCAGCATTCAGGTGTCAAGAGGCAGAATCACTGGAGTTTGAGGTCAGTCTAGATTTCTAGGCCAGCATAGCGAGACCCTGTCTTTAAAATAAAAATTTGGGGGCTGGAGAGATGGCCCAGTGGTTAAGAGCACCGTTCTTGCAGAAGACTCGGGTTCGATTCCCAGCACCCACATGGTGGCTAACAACCGTCTGTAACTCCAGTTCCAGGGGATCCAACACCTCCTTCTGACCTCTAGGTATTGCACAACACAGGTGCATTTACATACATGCAGCAATACACTCATACATGTAAAATATATTAAAGAAAAAAATCTGAATTCAAACTCCAGCTGTAGGACTCTGGACTTTTGCCCAAATTTTTTCAGTAAGAAATTGAATCATTTTTTTTTTTTTATCAGTGGTTCTCAAAATTGAGCCTGCCATCAGGAAAATCTGGAGGACATGCAAAAAAAGCTAGTATGTCTGGGAAGGGCATCTAGAACTTGCATTTCTAATTAAGTCCCAAGGTAGTGATGCCCCACATTGTTTTTACCAGACTAACCAGAGGACGCTGCAACATCCAGGATGTGCTATTTCCCCCTCATCTCTTCAGTGGGGTTAATGTATGAGTGCCAATACTGGCTTTGAAGTCCAACATAACTGTATTTCAGGACTGTGACATTAAAGCTAGAACTTACCCAAAAGGAAAGTAGGCTCTTATTGAAAAGGAGCCCCGTAAGGACTAGGAAAGCTGAGAACGCAGGACATTCTGGGCTGGGTTTCCCTTCCAGTGGGAAAGCTATTCCTAGTAGGAGGCAGGAAAACATCAGGGCTGTAGGAAAAGAGTCACCACATCATTTAACATCTGTACTTCTGTACATGACAAAGATGGCTGGGGACAGTGAGCAGTCAGGGTGAGGCAGGACACAGCTAAAACTGGTGAGCACAAAAAGCTTTTGGGCATCTGGGACAAGGATGAAAGAATACTTATTTTTGTATATTTCAAAAACCTGAAAACATTAAGGACATTTATAGGTCCAAGGTAAGAGGCTAGATAAGCAGCTCACTTGTTAAGGGAACAATGGATGGCCCCATCTCTAGGGCTGAATCTTTGTAGAGCATCTCTGACAAACCATTCCTGTTCAGTTAGTAGTGATGGTCAGACTGCACAGCTGGAGGGGAAAGCTGCTCAAAGTTCTGTGCAAGCCTATGGCCACAAAAGCCCCGTGCTGTGCTGCTTCTCCAAACAGGGAAGACAGCACCACATCCTGTGCCAACACAGCTGTGTAAAGTCGCTCATCAAAATTCTAATGCCCTGTGCCAACTCAAGCCTTGCTCTGTGACCTATCTAAGCACAGTGCCCCCGCCTGCCCTCCCCCCCAAAAAAAATCACTTCTAGTTTTATAGGCATTTAATAGTTTACCAATTGGTACAATAAGATTTTTTTAATATGCAGAAAACATGAATAAATTTTGTTTTACACAGTCTTGAGAGCAACAAATCTTACTGTAAAACACAAGAGCAATATTATATACATTCCTTTACTGATTTTTTTTTTTAAATTGTGTCAATATCTTCAGTGAACTCTTAAAATCTGGGGAACTGTTTTCTCCAATTACCACCTCTGTTCATACGAAATCAATGCTCGCCTTCATGTCAGTGTCAGGATCAACTTTTAACTCCAAGATTTTGTGTTTATTTCTAACATCTTCAGAGTGAGCTTTAGGGATGCCTGAAGGATAGGCAGGACAAGAAAGCAGCTGCTTACATGATATTGTGGAAAGATAAAAAGGCCAGTTCCAGTTGTGACTTGTAAATCCAGCTTACCCCCACCCCCACCCCACTGGAAAAAAAACCTAAAGCCTTTTCTTCGAATTTGTCCATGTTGCTTCTCTACCAAGAGATTCTTCTTTGCATCATCTAGATTAATCAACACATTGGATTTATATACAGCTGGACAGAAAGAATAACCATTTTAAGTGCCTTTTCCTTCCATTTTCAACTTCAGTTGCTTATCAAGCCACCACTGTCAACAAACAAAAATGTCCTTAATTTTAAAGTTTTTCTTTAACTTAAAAAAAAAAAAAACATTTAGTGATATCTGAAAGTTCACACAGAAACAGAAAGAGGCCAACAGGAGAGCAGGGCACTGACAGTAAAGAGACTGGGCTTGGTGAATCTAGAGCCAAAGCTTCCAAAGGACTACAGTGCTTGCTCCACAGCCTGGGACGACTTGCTAACACTAGTGATTCTGGATAGTGCTCTAGGCACACCATTGGTCACACCACATGCACACAAAACAGGAACGGTCTTAAGTCTCCTAAAGTGCAAGATGCCATGTTAAAAGCAACTATTCTCCAAGCCATGTCTATACCACAGTTTCCGTGGCATGCACTCTCCAGAGCGCAGGCAGGACTTCTTGGGCACTGGAATGTCTGTTTACATACACACACACGCACACACACACAAAGTCAATAATCATCTGAGAATGCAATTCTACCAGCTTTTTATTTCTTAATAAGTGGCCAATCTGATTTGAGAAAGTGACAAAGCAGCAGTGAACCTCTAACCAATTCATACAGTCCTCTACTTATAACCCAAACCAGGAACCTCATCATTGTCCTTATCCCAGGCAAGGCACAGGGTTAGACAGCAGACAGAGAAAACAGAGCACAGAGTAAGAAAGGGCATCAACAGGGCAGTGTCAAACAACAGCGCAGGAAACCTTTGCAAACTTGATGCCAGATGTGGCTGGATTGCTCTCCCCCACTCCCTTTCACTATTCAAACAGGGCTCGTTACATTTGGATCCAGTTGTGGACCATCCCTGAGATTCAATGTTTGCTGCTTCTTAAGTGGAGGATGTCTGGTAACTCAACTAAGCAGCAGGCTGTGGCAATCTCCCAAGTAAGGATAGCTTTGTTGACAGATAACTGTTCCTCCTCCTTTGTCAGTGACTATGTGCTGCAGGGGAAGACACTAGGAACAGCAGCTTTGTTCCTCTACATTGGTACCACTTTTTCATTACTGTTTGTTTCTGTGGATTTTTAGATGTTGTGGCTTACCCTTAAACAATTCATGTACTACATGCTAAAACTGAATTAAAATACAAGACATTTAAACATGTACAAATAAATGTTAAGATGCACCATTTCTATGTATTTATATTTCTTGAAATAGGATAGGAAATAGCAGCAAATGAGAACACAGACATTTTCCATAACTTTGGAGAAAAATCCAGTCAGAATGGGGGGGTAGAAAGAGACACGACTTCTCAATGTAAGCAGGGCTGTGAGGAAATATATTGTTCTGAAAGCTAACCTACAGTGTATATGGAATCAAGATGTAACTGTCCTCAAAAATAGCCATTTAGTTCTCAAAACACTTTCCTTTCCAGAGACATCTCTTTAAGAATATTAAAAACAAGTAAACAACCAAAAGGACACAAGCTAGACATAAAGCTGCTTCTAGTTAATACATGGCCTAATCTCTATGTGTGTATCTACGGGACATTAACTCTTACCCTCTGTCCTTTTCAAGAATCAATTTTCCATTAAATACTAAAAGGGACACTTAAAAATTATATATTACACAAATGAATAAAATGCAGTTCAGAAAAAAATTATCTTTGTTAAACTGTCATTGTTATTACATTGTCTCTGTTAACTTTTCAAATGACTTTCTTTAAAAAATGTTAGCTAAGCAATGGAATTCTTTATTAACAACTGACAATGGAGTAGTGTTTTTAAAGTCATGGATAAAATTCTTTTACACCTACTGTAGTAACTTTGGATCAAAATATACAACATATCAGGGACGCATAAAATGCTGAAAGGCCACATTAGAGGGGGAAATAGAGGAAGTGACTTTCCTTTAGCTAAGAAAAGCCCCCTTCAGAGTGAGACCTAGTTTTCAGAAACATTAGCATGAAAGGGGTTTGTTCTAAAGCATGGCTGTGGTATTCCACAGTAAGATTTACTCTTCTAGTATGTTTTAGCACTTCTTCAAAAACCCAAGACCCAACAACATGGAGGCTTTATGTGTGCGATATACATATACAGACTTATCCACTTATAGATAGGTCCATATAAACATTTATATATAAACAAAAGATGAAAAAAAAACCCAGTACATTTCTATGCACCTCCAATAAACCCTGTCATTTTCTAACCTGTAAGTCAAACAGTTCAAATTGTTATCAGATTCATGTTGAAAAACTGCTATATTTCTTCCACTCCTGTAAAATGGGCAAACATAACCTTTTCAGTATTTCTGTCCTTATGAAATGCACATTGCACATCCCTAGAAACATCATAAACAAATAGTGATTTGTACCATGACACTCAATGGAAAGATTAATCTACTTGGAAGTCACGTCACTATACAATCTAACAGTATGGAGAATACAACTTGAAATCTGTCTAGTGTGGAAAATAGAAGCTTAGAGTATGACAGTGTTTTCAGAACTGTTTACAAAGCATTAAGACCCAAATGGAAAAAAAGGAGAAAAAAAAAAAAAAAAAAGGATTCACTATTAGCTGCTGAGATTTTTCTTGAGATTTATAATCATTTTCTTACATAAATATACCACTAGCCTTTGCTTGATAGGCTGCCAAAACAAACATATCCTATTGATTTGGCAAAAGGGTCAAGACAAAAATTTCAATGTGTAATCCCCATTAATTACATAGATGGATCAAAAGATTTTGAATTGCAGTCTTATTATCTAACATCCTTTAAGATTTATTAAGCACACTTAAGTGATGTTACATAGATACACATTTCAGAAAAAGCCCTAATAACCACCATTTTCCCCAAAATGAGGCCATCAAGTCAGGCACCAACAGATAGCAGGAAGAAAAACAATAATTAATAATCCAACATAAAACGACACTGTCAACTATTCAGTTCAGTGCCCCTAACTCAATTTATTCAACTTCCGCCCTTGTAGGCCTGGTGTGACCAATGCCAGCCCAGGTTTTTAAACCCTATGGTAATTCTAGACAACGTATGTAAATTTACAGTATACAATTTGGATTCACCATGCATGAATACTTTGTGTGTAACATTTAATAAGCTCAATCTACATCCAGAATAATTTACATGAAAGGACAATATTTATTTAAACAGAGCTCAATGGGGTAACCATGGTATCATCAGAGTGCATCCAGAGGAGTAAAGGGAGGAAGGACCCAATGAGACTTGATCAACGGCACTCCCACACCTTTACTGTTTGATCTACACTGCCAGTAACCACATAGGGTGCCGTCTTGTGGAAATCTGAAAGAAAAAGGAAAAGGCTTATTGTTTTCAAATCAGACACAGTCAGGTTTAAAATTTGTTGTTGTTTGATTTTTGAGACAGGCTTTTCTATGCAGTCCCAGGTAGGTCTTGAACTTGAGATCCTCCTGTCATGGCTTCTCAAGTACTGAGGTTGTTAAGCATGTGCCTGCACAACTGGCTCCAATATCCACTATTTTTCTATATATACATGCTTGCACCCCAAGAAATGAAGATTGCCAACTGGTTAGGGAAGCTGAGACTCAACTATTAAATCCCACTTGATTTAAGCCCCATCCCAAATGATATGCAAAAATCTACTAACAAGTAGTCTCAGCATATCCATTTATTGAACACTGTACCAGGCTTAATCCTAATGTTTTATGTGGACATTTAATTCCTGAAATATTCATGTAGTCAACAGCTTCATTTTACAAAGGCTTATCTTCAACATTAGGTCCATCCATCCTACCCTAGTGTATTACAATTTATTGAATTCACTATTATAAACTCCAAATGATACTGAAAATATTTGTTAAGCTTCCCCTGAGTTCCTAGTACACAGTAGCATATACCTACCAGAAGGAACTATTTGTTGCTGTTTTGCTTTTCTGCTTTTGACAATGTAGTCCTACTGTACAGTACAGACCATACTATATAGACCAGGTTAGTCTCAAACTTGGGGAGATCTTCCTGCCTGTTTCATACATGCTGGGATGTGCTATGGTGTCCATTCACTGTGTGTGTTTCTATGTGTATGTGGGCACACACATGCACATGGAAATATACAGACCAGAGTCAGTTCTCTCCTCTCACCCCACTGTGTAATGCAGGGATTGAACTCGGGTTGCCAGGCCTGCTTGAAAGCCCCTCTACCTGTATCTCAGCAGCCTTGCTTGTTTTTTTCTTGAAATAGGGTCTTGCTACGTAGCCCAGGCTATTAAGATTTCTTTCATTCTTCTGCAGTACTGGGGATTGAAACTAGGGTCTCAGGCATGCTGTATTAAGAGCTCTACCACTGAGTTACATCCCCAGCTCTAAGATTTCTTTTGAAAAATATATAAAGTAGTAGGAAAGAGAAACTATCAGTCAAAGTGATCGTATCCTTTCATAATTCCAGTTCCCAAAAACTAATGTATGATGAAGAAAGTAATATTTTTAAAAAATATTTTATTATTTTTATTTTATGTGTACAAGTGTATTGCCTGCATGTATGTGAGTGCATCCGTGTCGTGCAATGCCGCGGAGGTCAGAAGAGGGCGTCAGATTCCCCTGGAACTGGAGTTAAGGATGGTCCGAAGCTGCCATGTGGGTGCTGGGAATCAAACCTGGGTCCTCTGCAAGAGCAGTCAGTGCTCTTAACCACTGAGCCATCTCTCCAGCCCCCAAAAGTAATGTTTTTATTATAAGGTTAATTATGTAAAGAAATTTAAAGCCACTGGTATGAAACCACAAGGTTTGAACATGCCTTCTCTATTCTTCCCTTAAAGAACATGGTCATCTCTTACCTGAAAAAGTCCACACAGTTACACAAAACTGTTACACCTGGCACTCCAAAATTCAAATGTTCAGAAACCTCACAATGTGTACATACCCAAGGAGGTAACAAAGTGTTCATGCGCATTAAGGGTCTTCATGCATCGCTTGTTCTTGTAATCCCATACACGTAGAGTCTTGTCATCAGCGCAACTCAAAATAAACTTCCCCCCAGAATGGAACAGAACTCCACGTACCCAATTATCATGACCCACCTTAAAGACAAAAAGGTATGTGACATAATAAAAGGATACATTATTTAAGTAACACTTTTGAAATATGTTTTAATATTGAAACCATAGATACCAATGTCCTTTTTTTCCCCAGAAGTGGGGGGAGGTAGGCAGGACCTCATGTAGCCCCAGGCTGGCTTAAACTCCTGATTCTCCTATTCCCACCTCCTGAGTGCTGACATTACAGGTATACAACCACCATGCCTAGCTATGAATCAATAAAATCTTTTTTATTTTTCTCTTTTGGTCTTTTCAAGACAGGGTCTCCATGTAGCCTCAGCTGGCCAGAACTTGCTATGTAGACCAGGTGGGCCTTGAACTCAGAGATTCGCCTGCCTCTGCCTCTCAAGTGCTGGGACTAAAGGCATGTGCCACCATGCCTGGCCAATAAAATTCTTTATGTTGGAAACACTGGTGTACATTACAACAATTTTTAAAAAAACATTTTTATTTTATGTGTATAAGTGTATGCCTGTATGTAGGTAAGTGCACCTGTGTTGTGCAGTGCCTGTGAAGGTCAGTAGAAGGCATTGGATCCCCTGGAACTGGAGTTATAGGCAGTTGTTAGCAGCCATGTGGGTGCTGGGAACTGAACCTGGGTCCTCTACAAGAGCAGCCAATGCTCTTAATTGCTGAGCCATCTCTCCAGCCCCTACAACAAATCTTTAAAAGATAGCTGAATGCATCTAGCATCATTAAGTTAACCAACAGGGACAGCATAAATTGGTATGACAAATTTAGGGGCTTGAGATACAACTCAGTAGTAGAGTATATCCTCAGCATACACAGTACCCCAGGTTCAATCACTAACAAAAAGTTATTAAGAGTATGAAATATTGTATTTTTTGTTAGAGTGCGAAGGATCAAACTCAGGTCTTCACATATGATAGCTAAGCTACATATAACCCCAGTCTAAGAGCTGGTGTCTTAAAAAGTCAGCACACAAAAACATGAAAAAACCCAATGTAAAATAATGGGGCAGGGAATGCTTATCTCACATGCATGAAGCCCTGGATTCCATTCCCATAAACTGGGCATGGTGGCCAATACCAGTAATCTAAACACTTGGAGGCAGAGGCAGAGGACAGTTCAAGGTCATCCTCAATTACACAGCGAGTTTGATGTCAGAGTGGTGGACTTTTTTTTCCCCTGTCTTTCTCTTTCCCCTGTAACGCCAGGTGACCTGAACTCACATCTTAATAAATAAAAGGTACTCTATGCTTGGAGCCCTTCCCAACTCGAGTTCTTTCTCACTCTCTCTTAACAGATCTATTATCTGCAAAGTGTGTGTGGATCCTTGACTGGATCCCAGATTTATATTAATAAGCTATAAAGGGCATTATAGAAATAAATGAAGATAATCTGAATGTGTAGCCTTATCAATGTTAAATTTCTTGAGTGAGACTAATTTTATTGTGGTGATACACCTTTGTTCTAAGGAGATACAAGCTAAAATATGTCTAGAAGGAACTATCAAATGGTTCAGCAAAATAAAATGTAAACATATCCATACAACAATGATCAAATGTGGAGGCCAGGTGACAGGTATATGACATTCATTATGTATCTATCCATCTATTAATCCCCTACACCAGCAATTCCATCTCTTAAAACTTACCCTAAGAAGTAAGTGTATGCCTAGAGATTATTAACAAACATCTTCATTAAGACACTGTGAAATCAGTTTGCTACAGAGCAATATGGTATAGTATACCATTTTAACAAAATACACTCTATTTACCCTATTATGAAAAAAGAAAGTTTAGAATTGCATGGTCCAACAGGGTAATCATTAGCTATATATATATATGTGTGTGTGTATGTGTGTGTGTTTAAATATAAACTAGTTAAAATTAAACCTAGAAATTTAAAAGCTGGGCTTGGTGGTGAATGCTAGTAATGCCAGCAAGTTGGGAGGCTAAAGCAGGAGAATCATGAATCAAGGTCAGCTGGGTTATAGAGCAAGACACTATTTTAAATAAAAATTTAGCCAGGCATTGTGACATATACTTTTAATCTCAACATTTGGGAGGTAAAGGCAGGTATATCTCTGTGATTTCAAGGCCAGCCTGGTCTACACAGTGAGTTCCAAAACCCTGTCTAAAAATTTTAAGAAAAAATGAAATCGTATTTCTTGTGGCCATACAAAATTAAAGCAGGAAAAAAAAAAACAAAAACAAAACCTTCTAGTCAAACCACAAGAAGACACCTAGTAAAACTCATGCTGGCATTGTTATTACAGATGGAAGAACACAATTCTAGATTTAGAACACAATACTGGTTTTGTTTATTTTTTTTCACAATACTGTTTAACTTTCTCATATATATATGGTTTGTTTTTTTTTGAAACAGGGTCTTCACTGTGTGGTTCAGGTTGGCCTTGAAACAACATCCTGCTTCAGCCTCTCAAGTACTATGTAGATCTCACAAAGACCCCACCTGTCTCTGCCTCCTGAATGCTCGGATTAAAGGCACGCACCACCATGCTGGGCAAATTTTACTGTTTTTGACTGAACTATGATTTGGTCATTTATCCTTATAGCATTTCATACATACTAGTTTTGGTTGGTCCTCTCCTCCCATGCTCCTGTCCCTCACCTCCCCCATTTTCCCCCACTCCTCCTCCCAGTATTCTCTCCTCATCGATTCTCAAGGATACTCCAACACATGTCTATCACATTCTACTTTAAAGTATGGTTAAGCACATACAAAATGTCTAAACAAACACACATGTTCAATTATAAAACTTGCTACTGGGCTATTAGTAAAATCCAAAAATCCACTTGAAACTCCCTTAATGTCCACAAATCCCTTATTAATATTCATACACTCAAAATTCTCCAAATTTTTAAGCTAGAATAACCAATTTCCCAATAGGAAAATAAACTAAATAAGGTAGATCATGTCACCAAAGAGATGACGGCTAAAAGAATTCATACAGATACAGTAAAAAAATCTTCAAAAATGACGTCTGTAAGAACATTTTTTTCTCCTCCAGAGGAGATATCACATAGTGAGCTAAGCTCCCCCTCCCAGAACTCATTCACTTTGTAGGTTTGTTTTGAAGATGGAGTCACGTTATGTAGCCCTGGCTGGCCTAAAACTAGCTATGTAGACCAGGCTAGCCTTTAACTCAAGAGATTCACCTGCCTCTGCTTCCAGAGTGCTGCAATTAAAGGTGTATGCCACCAGACTGGGCTGTAAATTTTTAAATGTAAGATGGTAGTCTGTAGAATACCACCACTATGACAATGGAATTACAAAATTTTAGGGAAAAGAATCTTTATAAAGATGTTATTTTAGGACTGCAGAGATAGCTCAGCAGTTAAAGAGCACTTACTGCTCTTCCAGAGAACTGAGTTCAATTCCCAGCATCCATATCAGGTGGCTCACAACTCTCTATAATGCCAGTTCATGGGAACCCAACACCTCTGGCCTCCACAAGAACCTGCACATACTCCCTCTTTTCCTCCTCAACAAACATACACATGAT
>NW_008333884.1:4194065-4198618 GCF_000622305.1 Nannospalax galili | reverse complement strand
GCTGCTCTTGCAGAGGATCTAGGTTCAGTTCCCAGCACCCACATGGCAGCTAACTACTGTCTGTAACTCCAGTTCCAGAGGATCCCCTTCTGGCCTCCACAGGCATTGCACAACATGGATGCACTTACACATGCACACACAGGCAATACACTCACACACTAAAAATAAATTTAAAAAAAAAAAAAAGAAGTTACAGTTCCAGAATTGAGATTATTTACTAAAATATTACAAAGCATTTAATCCCCAAAGTTAAAAACACAGTGAAGATGCCAAAGAAGTGATAAGATTATACAAACTTACAAGGGTCATAAGGCACATGCCAGTACTGACGTCCCACATCTTAATAGTTTTGTCTCTGGATCCAGATAGCAAGAATGGCCCAGGCTTGCCACTTTTTTTAGTCTACAGAAAACATAAAAATTTATTTTCCTATGCAAGATGAGCTAGGTAAGGACCTAAATAGCTTCTAGTTAATCTATATTTCTAATCTTACAATGTTTTCATCTATTAAATATGTGTATTTTGTTTTTTTGTCACCATATCTAGTCTACAAACTAGAAAAGGCGGCCCTAGATAACACCAACAAATGATAAATTTACTGCTCAAGGCATATATAATCAGGGTTAGGGATATATAGCTAAGTAATGGAGATTTGCCTAGTATGAAGAAAGCCAAGTTTGAGCTTAGTTATCCATTCTGTGATCAAAACGGATTTTTAGCTGAGCATGGTGAACACACCATTAATCCTAGTGTTAGGAAGGCTGAGGCAAGCAGATCTGAGATTGAGGCCTACTCTACATAGTAAGTTTCAGGCCAGCTGGAACTATAGACCCTGTTAACAAACAACAACAACAAAAAAGGCACCCCCTCCAAAATAAAGATTTAAAAACTAATTCGGTTTTCATATAAGTTTTTATATATAGAAAGCCAAGTTACAATATTGTATGAAAGAACCACCAGAGGGTAGCATAAAAAATTTGAAAATGCGATAGTCCAAATGAAGAGATCACAAATATAAGCTTCATTTAGAAAAATAATTGGGATACAGGAGGGATTTCCTCCTTTGTTTACTAGGATGTAGTTTGTGCTGGGATTATAAGCATGCCACCACACCTGGTTTTAAATGACTACTTTTCTATTCAGGGGACTCTTTATCCCAAACATATCCAATCAAGAGTGTGTTGGGCAGCAATAACAATCACTTATATATTGAGAGCAAAAGAGAGTCTGTGTGTGGGGGGTAATTTCCCTCCTTCCACCATATGGGTGCCAGAGACCAAATCCAGGTTGCAATATTTGGCATCAAGTGCCTTCATCCAGCGAGCCATCTGTCTGGTCCAATAATAACTGATTTAAAAAATATAAACATTAATGACTGTTGGAAAGAGCAAAGGTTTCAAAGTTCAGAATTCTAAGATGCAAATTTTTAAGTTTTTGAGAAAAGATCTCACTATACAGCTCTGGATGTCCTGAAACTCACAGAAATCTGCTTGTCTCTGCCTCTTGAGTGCTAGGATTGAAGGTGTGTTTCACCATGGTTGACTAGGATGCAGATTCTTAAATGCATCAACAGACCGCAGCCTAAGAATCAGAAAAGTTATCTAAGG
Source organism: Nannospalax galili (assembly GCF_000622305.1). NCBI lineage: Eukaryota > Metazoa > Chordata > Mammalia > Rodentia > Spalacidae > Nannospalax > Nannospalax galili. The sequence continues at coordinate 4,197,011 of NW_008333884.1, read as the reverse complement.
CTCTACTACAAAGTAACAAAATCATAAAATGACACATAAATGACACAGTACCTCAGATCCTGTTGCTTCAGAGATGGAAGAATATGAACTTTCTGGAGCCCAGGAAATGCATTCTACCACATGTTCATGTTCTCGGAGCTCAGCCTTGCATTCCTTTGTTGCTACAACCCATACACGCACAGTCTGGTCATTGGAACAGCTGGCTATCAGAGTGCCATCCTGATTTGGCCGTACCATACGTACCCATTCTCTGTGTCCTGTGAATGTCTTCACACAGTAGCTGCCAATATAAGTAATAATTTACCTTGTGAATGAATGGCCATCAACAGGACAAAGCAATACAAAAATAGTTACATATCAAGAGGAAGAAAACAGCATTAGTAAGAAATTGATATAAGTCAGCAAAAATTAAAAATCTTGCTTAATAAAAGACAGGCACAGCAAGAAGTCAAACACTAGTTAATATAAGCTTACATTGGGAATATTGTAAATTAACAAAATAGGGATCTAGGTAAAATATATAGAAGGAATAAAATCTTTCAAAACTAAACATATATAATAAAACTTTTAAAATATAGCTATGGTGGGGCTGGAGAGATGGCTAAGCGGTTAAGAGCACTGACTGCTCTTGCAGAGGACCTGGGTTCAATTCTCAGCACCCACATGGTGGTTACGAACTGTCCTTAATTCCACTTCCAGGGGAATCCAAAGCCCTCTTCTGACCTCCACAGTATTGCACACCACAGGTGCACTAACATACATGCAGGCAATACACTAAAAATAATATATAAAATATTAAAAAAAAAATATATATATATATAGCTATGTTGAAGAAATGGTATGCTAATTTGGACCAAACCAGTCAGTCAAGGTTTTAGTAAAATAATCAGGTATCACTTCTAAGCACAACCAAATTCACCCTAACAAAGGGATACCAACCTAAGTATTAGATTTTAATTTAAACCCAGAGATCACCTTTAATAAAGCCCATAGAGAGGCTGGAGAGATGGTTCAGTGGTTAAAAGTATTTGCTGCTTTTCAAGAGGACTTGAGTTGGGCTCCCAGCCCCCAAGTCAGGTGCCTCACAATCACCTATAACTCCAGCTCTAGGAATCTGAAGCCCTCTTCTGGTTTCCTTGGGCACCCACATGTACATGGCACCCATCCACTCATACACAAAATATTTTTAAAAATTTTATTTTATGTGCATGAGAGTTTTGCTTTAATGTATGTCAGTGCACCATATACATACAATGCTTGCAGAGGCCAGGAGGATGTAGGATTCCCCAGAACTGGAGTTATGGATGGTTGTTAGTCACCACATGGGGCTAGGAACAGAACACGGGTCCTCAGCATGAGTACCCAGTGCTCTTAACCACTGAACCATTCATTTCTCCAGCACCAAAAGTAAAAAAAAAAATCTTAAAAAAAAAAAAAAAAGTCGATACAGAAAACAGCCACTACATAGAAATGGCTTTCAAGGACACAGAATCTTTTTTTTTTAATTGATTCTTTTTGTGTATTTCATACAGAACATCCCAAACAATCTTATTCATCTTTATACCCGCATCCCAAATGGCTCCCTCCCATAGCCCTCTCCCCGAGCTGGAACCCATACACTCTTGTCATCCCTGTTACTGCCCACCGTGTTGTCAGCGCTCCCAGCTGTTCCCCAGTGCAAGTCCATCTGCTGAGGCTAATCAGCCTATCTAGAGTCCCTTGTTTTAGGATGAAATGCTCTTCTTCATCTAGCAGCCATCAACTGCCAACATTCCTTTAGATAAGATTGGGGTCTGCTGTTCATTTTCCCAGTCCTAGTCTAGGTTACTGTCCGGGACTCTTTTGGGCCACCCTTGCCAACAACTCAAAGGAAGGTATTTCCTGTCTGGCACTGTTTCTTGTTATGTAGCCTTTAGCTATACACATGGACTCTAAATATACTGATCACTTTAATCTTTGGTTATACTTTTCTTTTGGGTGTTTAAGACCATACAGTTGGCCCAAATAAACCAATTTATTTTTACTCTCAAGGTTGTTTGAGGATCTGTTCCTCAGGGGTCACATGGGCTTGGGAGGAGCCCCTGGCTCCTTTCTTTTACCAGTTCCATCTATGTGGAGGTAAGTCAAAGGTCCTACTTGACTGTTGCTGGCTTCACTTGGAAGCATGGATAAAATGTTTCCTCTATGTTGACCCTCCTCTTTGTAGACTGGACACTGGTTCAAGTCCATCTGGTGGGGCCTCTATGGCCTCCCTGAACAAGAGGACAGGTGACTCACCACAGTTACAGGACATTTTGAGAGATGCTCCATAGTCCCCTGGAACTTAGTCAACCTTGGAGGGCAAGGAGCAAACACTGTCCTTTAGGTCCCTCTGACCAGATTAGTATAGGCCTCAAAGTATGGCTGTTAAACATCCAAGGAGGTTAGTTCCACCGGTCTGGTATTTTTAATTGCCATGTGCTATGTAGATAAAGCTTGGGCAAAACCCAAATGTTCTCAGATAAACCTTGACTAGACATATATTTTGTTCCTTGAACTAGTTGTATATATAATTTGTTATTAGGTTTTTGGACTAACATGGTTCCCTCTGGTTTTTTAGGCATTAGAAAAACTAGCTAGGCATTATTTATCTCTCTCACTGTTTAACCCTTCCACCATGATTTCCCCATTTAAAGTGCCCCCATTTTCCCCATTTCTCCCTTAATAATACTCTTCTCCTATGGTCCCACTTCTCTTGAGCTCCTTCTTTCCCTTTATCCCCAAGGTTCCTTGCCCCCCATTTATATAACCTCATTTTTATCCATCTCTCCCTTAGTAACACCTGTTTCCTACTGTTCTCTCTCAGGTTTTTTTTTTTCCTTTACCTCCCGGGTTCCTTTTCATTATCCTGGTTCCTGTAGTTAAGGACACAGAATCTTTCTTGTAGTATATGTTTCTTTTAGGGAA
>NW_008333884.1:4191024-4194037 GCF_000622305.1 Nannospalax galili | reverse complement strand
TTATTATTATTATTGGTGCTGGGGATAGAAGCCAGGGCCCTGTGCATGTTAGTCAAGTGCTCTGACACTACGCTACATTTCCAGGCGTCAAATTTAATTTCAGTGTATATATAAAACAACTGCCATAATTATTCTATATTAAAGGCTAAATCACCAACCACTTAGAAACAATTTTGCTTTGTTTTTCAAATTTTTTTGGCTGATGCTGTCCAACTAAATCTACTTACCCAGTTTGTACTTCCCACATTTTTATAGTTTTATCCCTTGAGGCAGACACTATATGATCTCCATTAGGCATGATGGCTACTGAAGAAACATTGTGGTCATGGCCTAAAATACATAATAATACAGCAATGTATTCAACAATGCATTACTAAGAGAATTAAGCCTCAGTTTACTGTGGGGTTTTACCATGATATTGTAAAAATTACAGCAAGTGCTCAATAGATTGACCTCTATGCAAATTTGAAAGGATTTACAAACAAATGTTAAGGGAGGAAAAGACAAGGTGGGAGGTTTGGTTCTCTATTTAAAGTTGGTTGAAAATCTGATATTCATTAGGAAGACATGCATTAACTTCATAAACATTGTTCACATTCCAAATTAGCTATGCTCTGTGGAAAACCTAAGACAGGACATTTATCAAGGAATAGATAATAAGACACAAAGAATTTTCCTGTTTTTTCTTCCTTTTTTTTTTGAGACAGAATCTCAGTACAGAGCCCAGGCTGGCCTACAATACTCAATAAATCTACTTCAATCTCCTAAGAACTTGGATTACAGGTATATGCCACCATGTCTAGCCAGAACTCTGTTTTGTTTTTAAAACAGGGTCTCATCAAACTCGCTATGTAGCAGAATAACTGAACTTCTGATATTCCTGTCTCTATCCTCAGTATGAAATTACAGGCATACACCATCATGTTGGATGGTATCAAATCCAAAGCTCTGTGCAAGCACTCTGCCAGCTGAGCTTTATCCTCCAGCCCAATAACTCTCTAAGTGCTAGCAATAAGCTATATGTAATTTATAGAACTTTAAATAACAGATTTTACAAAATAATTTGTCATAACTCCTGAATTAACTGCTCTAATACATTTAAGTGTGTGAAAAAACACAAACTTCAATTACAGACTCCATGCAATCACAAGCCTACTTGTGGTCTAAATACTACCAGATAATCTTTGTTTTATTTTCTTGAGATAAGAGTCTACTACGTAGCCCAGATTGTGCAGGAACTTTCTTTTTAGTAAAGGCTGGTCTCTACAAGTGATCCTCCTATCTTAGCCTTGAGAATGCTGGGATTATAACCATGTACACTGTGCCTGGATTATTTTTAAAATTAGTAACAGTGCTTGTTCATTACACAAATCTTAACAGTCGTATTTCATCATGTTTAAAGAAACAATGAAAATCCTTAGTCAATATCCACATACCAAGATGATTTAAGTATCTGACCTCATTTTAGCTGTACAACTCTTTGTCTTAGTATTATTACCTTTATTTTCCAGATGTAAGAAAATATACTAATGTTCCATGTAAGTAAGTAAGTAGAAATTTTAATCCTGAAAACCAATTGCAAAGCCCCTGCTACACTCTTTGTCTTAGTATTATTACCTTTATTTTCCAGATGTAAGAAAATATACTAATGTTCCATGTAAGTAAGTAGAAATTTTAATCCTGAAAACCAATTGCAAAGCCCCTGCTGCTTCTGAAAAACTACAATGCTGGAGGAAACTCTTCACAGCAAGACTGGGAAAACACAGACACAGACTGCCTGTGGAACCCTGACTCCAGCTTCCATTCTACCTATTCTCTCTGGCCTTCAACTTTTCCAACTGAAAAGATGATGAAAAAACAAACAACCTCCCCCCTCCAAATCCCAACCACCTGAGAAAGTTCATTTTCCTTTTCTTTTAAACTAATTAGTGACTTGGAAGTTTTTCTTCTCTAATAATACTCATGAATACAATTTAGTATTTTATTTTAAACCTTAAATTCTCCTAGCAGAAACCTCTCAACCACAGTAACTTGTACATGGACCACATACATTAATGAAGATAACCAAGTTAAATGTAGAGCACCTGCACACTGCTACCAAGAGGTTTCTTCTCGAGTGCCATGCTAGAAATTAAACTACTGTCCTCTCTACCCCTTACCATGCATGGTTCTGATGCATTCAAAGCCCTGAAAATCCCATAGTTTAATGGTCATATCTGCAGAACAGGAAGCCAGAAGCTTGCCACTGTGGTCAAAGGAAATGTCTTGTACAGAGTCTGTATGCCCCTTGAGAGTTCGTTCAAAATCTCCAGTCTCATAATCCCACACCTGTCAAGTGAACAGAAAACCAGTTCAGAGCAATCTAATTTTCTCATGTCACATTTACATTCAGCAGGTCAACCTGACACCTTATTGACTAGGTAGCTGAACAATTAAATAATAACCTCTGTTAGAAAAATCAAATATTTAAATACAAATATTCAAGTACAAACGAGCTTTTTCTCTACAGGGAAAACTGATGCTTCAGTTACCCAAGTCTACCTTCAGTATCACATCTGTCAAGTACCTACTATATAATCATGCTAATAAGAAGGAATATAAAGTTAAAAACTAGGTCCTTTCCTAGTCTTGAGAGTAGGCAAAGGCCTAAATAAGGGAATTCAAGTGCAAAACAACAAAACATGTTAGGGGCTATGATGGGCATTTGTATGCAAATTAGTGGTACTATTATTAATGTCCTCAGTTCTAAGGAAATAGAACTCAGATCCTTAAGGGATTAAATAAGGAAAGATCTTATATGATGTAAACTACTCCTGAATCAAGTGTTCATGATTAACAAGTGTATGTCATTTTGAAAATAGCACCATTTTTATTTTTTTTCTTTTTTGGTCTTTTTTGAGATAGGGTCTCCTGTAGCCCCAGCTGTCCTGGATTCACCATGATAACCAGAATGGCCTCAAACTCACAGAGATCCGCCTGCCTCTGCCTCCCGAGAGCTGGGATTAGTCCACCA
>NW_008333884.1:4165951-4190573 GCF_000622305.1 Nannospalax galili | reverse complement strand
ATTAATGTCCTCAGTTCTAAGGAAATAGAACTCAGATCCTTAAGGGATTAAATAAGGAAAGATCTTATATGATGTAAACTACTCCTGAATCAAGTGTTCATGATTAACAAGTGTATGTCATTTTGAAAATAGCACCATTTTTATTTTTATTTATTTTTGGTCTTTTTGAGACAGGGTCTCCCTGTAGCCCCAGCTGTCCTAGAACTCGCTAGGTAGACCAGGCTGTCCTTGAACTCACAGAGATCTGCCTGCCTCTGCCTCCCGAGTGCTGGGATTAAAGGCATGTACCACCATGCCTGGCATTAAATAAATAATTTTTAAAAAATCATATAAAGAAAATGTAAGAGTATTAAAGTTGGAAGAACTGGTTAAATATAGCCAAACGTTAAGTTATGCTTGCATTTTAGACAGGACTGCTGCTATGTGATATAAGCAACTGACATTTTCTTAAACTTTTACAAGTAAAACTTCAAATCAGTAATTTTTTAAAAACAGTAAAAAAAAAAGTTATGTGTGTATGTAGGTACTCCTAAAGGCCTAAGAGGGCATTGGAAACCCTGGAATTGGAGTTCTAAGAGGTTGTGAGCCACCCCATATGGGTGCCAGGAACCAAACTTGAAGAGCATCAAGTGTTCTTAAACACAGAGCCAACTCTCTAGCCCCAATCAGTAATTTTCTATGAAATAAGCCTTAAAACAGAAATCTATATTATATCGTTAAAATTTTTTTTGGATTTATTTTAATCTTATGTGTATGAGAGCTATGCCTACATTTATGTAAGTGCACCCTGTGTCATGCAGTACCCACGGGGGCCAGAAAAGGGTGCCAGATGCCCTGGAATTGGAGTTACAGATGGTTGTTAGCCACCATGTGGGTGCTAGGAATCTAACCTAAGTGTTTTATAAGAGCAGTCAGTGTTCTTAATGGATAAGTCATCTCTTCAGCCCTCTATTTTATCTTTTTTATGTTGTTTTTACAATCTTATTATGCTTAGATTTTAAAAACTGTATGAGCTACTTTTGTTCTTTAGCAGAATGGCTTTGTAAACCAGTATTTTCTTACTGCTGCTTAAAAATAGGGAACACGTATCTCATTCTCCAAGAAGAAAAATTCGAGGACAAAGTGACCTACTGCCCAACACTAAACACCCTCAATCTTCTCAAATACATCAATTAAGCTTATTGGCAGTGTGCTTCTCAGGAGCTATAATGAAGTTTTCATCTGTCTTTAAGATTCAGAACCACATCACATACAGTTTCAGATAGACCCCCTGGGGCTGGCAAGATGGCTCAGAGAGTAAATGTACTTTCTACCAAGCTTGACAACCCATTTGATCCCCAGAACCCACATGATAGAAGGAGAGAACCAACTCCTCGAAGTTATCTTCTGACCTCCACAGGTATGTCATGGGCTCATGGGAACACATGTATGAATAAGCTCATGTGTGTGTATACACACACGCACGCACGCATGCACGCAAGCAAGCAAGCAAGCAAATAAATAGTAAGAGGCCCTAAGAGGCCCCCCACTAAGAGGCCCTCTGTGTCCCTTTGCTTAGTTCTTTATTTTCAGAATGTTTTATTTCATCTAATTAACAGCAAGCCTAGTTTTAACAAAAACTTGCCTTAATTGTAGCATCTTCTGAAGCAGAGACCATAACACTGAACACAGGATGAAAAATGACTCGTGTGACTGGACTCCTATGACCACTCAATGCATATTTTTCTGGTGGACGGGGAATCCATTCTTTTGGGTCTCGTTTCTGACCAAGAGGACCACCCGACGTAAATTCTTCTTTTGCTTCATTTAGCTTTGATTCTAATTCCATAACCTTAAGGGGGAACATGAAATTAAATATAGATTAAGATTCCTGTAACATATTTGGTCACTTTTTTCCTTTGATTTCTTTGGGGCAAAGTCTCACAATGAAGCTCAGCATGGTCTATTACTCATGACTCTCTGGCTCAGCCTCCCAAGTGGCACCTACAAGTGTGCCACAATGCCTAGTCTAAACTCTTCAACTCCAAGAAAAACATCAATTTATATTTCACAATAGAGAGGAAGAGCAATAAATGTACCTTCTTCCTTTGCATCTGCTATTTAGTAAATTTTTTCTAAACCACTGCTTATCTTCTATGTTAATGACAGTGATATTCAAAACAGAAACTAATGTTTACTGAACATGTACTAGGAGCTAGGTACTTATCTAGGCTCACATAAGAACTCTGCTGTTTATTTACCTTTGCTTATGAAGAATAAATATTTTAGAAATGGAGTATTTTTTGTTGCTTTCATCTTATCGGTAGAAATAAAAGCTGAGAGATAAAAATGTCTTGTGTAATAACACATTTTAATGCTCTTTTCCCCAATACCAACTAGTTGTGTCTTTCAAGGGCAAAAATTAATTCCTTAAGCATCAACTTCTCAAAGTCAGGACTATGCATTTTCAACCAAGTCAGTCCTCTAGGCTGTGTCAGTATGTATGCACTGGCAATGGCTTAAGTAAAAATTTTCATAAAGCAGAAGAAATATATTTTTGTGTTTTCAAGATCTGATATATTAGCAGCCTATTAATTTATGTTAATATATATAGAAAGTGTCTAAGAGCACAATAAATACAACTGATTTTAAAGAAAAAAGACTTAGTTACCTTCTTTTGTAATCTGATAACAGATGTCCATTTTTTTTCCAAAAGACCAGCATATTTTTTATCTAATTCTTCATTCTAGAGGAGGAAAGAAATATCTTTGAAAAAATGGCTTACCTATGACAGCTGAAGTCATAGAAACCATCTTAAGTCTAAATATCATTAAATATCTGACTATACAAAAAGTGCTAAAACCAAGTTCAAAGCCAAGCAAACCTTAGTAACAAATGACAAGATTAGTGAATAGCTGAGTTAATGATGTAGCTATTGAATTTAAGTGAAACTCATTCATTAACTATACTATGAATAATTAGGAGACTGAATAATAAAGCAAAGCATACCATATCTAATTCAGCTTCCTTCTTAAAAACAGAATATGCCTCTTCATAGCCATTTGAACGAAGATAATCTGCTATAGCCCGATTTCTGGAAAAAAAAAAAAAAAAAAACACAACCCAACACATTCAAATGAGTACTAAAAATACCTTTTTTTTTTTTTTGGGGGGGGGGTGTCTTTTTTGAGACAGGTCTCCCTGCAACCCCAGCCTGAAACTATGTAGGCCAGGCTGGCCTTGAACTCACTGAAATCTGCCTGCCTCTGCCACCCAAGTGCTGGGATTAAAGGCGTGCGCCACCGCGCCCAGCAAGATACATCTTTTAAAGAAAATATTATTTTGATTTTATGTGTATTGCCTGCATGTGTTTAAGTGCATCCATGTGGGTGCTAGGAATCGAATCCAGGTCCTCTGCAAAGCAGCCAGTGCTCTTAACCACTGAGCCATCTCTCCAGCCCCTCAAGCTGTATTTTATATAGCTAGATATTGATTTGTGACAGTAACCATCAATTTGCTAGCATTTACATTTACCCTCCTCTTACTATTCATGCTTAAGCACTGGAGATTAGAACTCAGTTCTGCACAGAACTGTTTTGATAAACTATAGTAAGGGGATGGAAGGTTGGCTCAGTGTTTTGCTGTGCAAGCATGAACACTGGAGTGCATATCCCAGCACCCCTGCAACAATCTGGGCATCCTATACACGCCTGTAATCCTTGTAGTGGAGACAGGGGGATTGCTGGGGCTTGCTGGCTTCCTGCTGAACCAAATTATGTGAACTCCAAGTTCAGAGAAAGATCCTGCCTCAAAAAAACAGGCAGAAAGTGAGAGCATATACCACACACACACACCACAACAGTTTTATATTAGAAATAATTTTAAACCATTAGAACGGGCTAAAAAAAATGCAAAAACTGGAAACTTGGTATACGATATACTAGCATACTGTTGTTTAATGAGGCATTCATTTAAAATAAGAATTTAAAGCAGAGAAGTTAACATGGTAGGTACTTCAGCTTTTCTTCCCTTCTTTCCAAACAGAAAAAGGGCAAGCATCCCTGCTTTCCTATTTCAATGTGTCTCAATTATTTTGAGCCTTTAGTCACAAAATGATAGAAAAGGCCCATTTAGGATTTCCTTTATAAGACTTTAAACTAGGGGAAGGAGAGATGGCTCTGCAGTTAAGAGCATTGATTACTCTTGCAGAAGACATGGGTTTGAATCCCAGCACCCACATGGCAGCTAACAACTGTCAACACTCCAGTTCCAGGGAATCTGATGCCCTCTTCTGACATCCTTAGGCATTGCAGGACACTACTGGTACATTTACACACATGCAGACAATACACTTATATACATAAAATAAAAATAAATGAATAAAGACTTTAAACTTAAATAATGAAAAGTTAATTCTGCACAGGTTAAACAAATCTTATGTAGCAAATATATATAACAGTATGATTTCCAGACAAAATTTTATTTAGCCCAGGCTGGCCAGTAACTTGCTATGGAGGATGGCCTGGAACTTCTGATTCTAAAGGCCCAAGTCACCACACCTAGTTTATTTGGTACACTGGAGATCAAATCCAAGGCTTTGTGCATGCTATATTATAATGGGGTTGTTTCTACCACTGACCCGCAATATTTCATCCCTGAAGCAACCACTTTGTTGAAGTTTTATGTGTTCTCACAGAGATAATTTGCCCAAAATATAGAGTATCTAGAGATAATCACCTTTTTAAAATTTATATTTATTTTATGTGTATGTGTGTATTGCCTGCATGCAGGTAAGTGCACCCATGCCGTTCAATGCCCACAGAGGACAGAAGAGGCTGTTGGATCCCCTGGGACTGGAGTTACGGACAGCTGTTAGCTGCCATGTGGGTGCTGGGATTTGAATACAACCAGTGTTCTTAACCACTGAGCCATCTCTCCAGCCCTGAGATAATTACCTTTTTATTGGAGACTGAGTTTTGCTTTGTGATCCTGGTTGGTCTAGAACTGCAGACAAAGTGGCCTCTAAATGACCCTCCCAGTAATGGGATTATAGGCATGTGCCACCATATCCAGCTTCATTACTGACACACAAACCCACTTACTTATCTACTATTTTTTTGTTTGAGATAGGGTCTCACTATATAGCCTTAGCTGGTCTCTAACTCACAGAGATCCACTTGTCTCTGCCTCCAGTGTGCTAGGAATAAAGGTATGCACCACCATGCTGGGCCATCCATCACTCTAAATTTAATTTTATTATTGTGTGAGTGTAGCCATGTGCATGCTACAGTACATATGTGGAGGTTAGAGGACAACTTTTGAGAGTGATTCTCTTCTTCCACTGCAGGATCTAGAGATGAAACAGGTCAGCCCTGCCATTTTTAATGAAATAATATGTTCCATTATACAGATGCATTCACAAGCAGTGCTATGAATACCCCTGTACAAATGTTAATGTCACAGCCCACTTAACATTTTGGGAAATAAAAACTCTCTCCAAGCTGGGTGTGGTGGCACACGCCTTTAATCCCAGCACTTGGGAGGCAGAGGCAGGCAGATCCTCTGTGAGTTCAAGGCCAGCCTGGTCTACATAGTGAGTTCCAGGTCAGCTGGGGCTACAGGGAGACCCTGTCTCAAAAAGACCAAAAACAAACAAAAAACTTCTCTCCAACATTAAGACAGAATTGATGGGATTTGTAACTCAAATATCTGTCAAAAATGAAACAAATTAAACAACAAAAAACAAGAGAGCCAGCAAGATGGCTTAATAGGTAAAGGCACTTGCTGCCAAGCTTGATAACCTGAGCTTAATCCCCAGAACCCAGTGGTGAAAGGAGAAAAACCAACTCCACCAAGTTGTCCTCTAAACTCTATACACTCATGCATGTGGGCATGTTCTTATACACAAATAAGTAAGTGTAGTAACTCCAGAGGACCCGGGTTCTATTCCCAGCACCCAATGGACGGCTATGAACCATCCTTAACTCCAGTTCCAGGGGAATACGAAGCCTTCTTCTGACTTCCGAGGCATTGCACGACACGGGTGTACTCACATACATGTAGGCAATATAGTCATACACATAAAATAAAAATAGAAAATAGAAAAAGGTATTAGGGAATTACATCAAGCACTTTATGCTCCAGTGACTATTAGCATGTCAAAGATCAAAGTATAATTACGGGACTGGCACATCACATTTATAGACACAGGGGTTGAAGAAGGATTTTTTTTCATGTTGTGAGTCTGTGTCTATGTGCTACTTATACCATATCCTATATCTTTTGGCCTATTCTATTAATGGATAACTCAACTCCTTAAGAAATTTCTTTAAACAGACCCAAACCCAGTTTTTTTAAAAAAATATTTTATTATTTTTATTTTATGTGTATGAGTGTACTGCCTGCGTGTATGTGAGTGCACCCATGTCGTGTGATGCCATGGAGGTCAGAAGAGGGCTTTGGAACTCGAGTTAAGGATGGTTTGTAGCCACCATGTGGGTGCTGGGAACTGAACCTGGGTCCTCTGCAAGAGCAGTCAGTGCTCTTAACTGCTGAGCCATCTCTCCAGGACCCCCAAATCCAGTTTTTAACTTTCTCCAAGTTAATAGTTCTACTTGGACCTTCCAAGTCAATATAAAACAAGGCAATGGTGGTTCCTCATATCTTAATACTTGGAAGACTAAGGAAGGAGGACTGTCACAACTTTGAGGATACCCTGGGGCTACACAGTGACTTCTAGGTCAACATGGGCTATCATGACATCTCATGTTGTTTTTCTTGTTTGTTTTTTGAAACAGCGTTTTCCTCCAGCCCCAGTTGGCCTGGAACTCACTATGTAGACCAGGCTGGCCTTGAACTCACAGAATCTGCCTGCCTCTGCCTCTGCCTCCCTGGGATTAAAGGCATGTACCACCACCAAGCCTGGCCTGACAGCCCATTTTAAAACAACAAACAAAAGCAGCACAACACATAGAATGAATAAGTAATTTTCCTTGTGGTTAGAATAGTCCAAAAACAGTAAGGAAGAATCTAAAAATCAATTACTTCTTGGTTTTATTTTCTTCTGTCACTCTTAGACACATTCACCAAGAAAATAAAAGGGAAATACCAAGGGCAAATAAATAAAATACATTACTTGTAACGTATTTACAATACATTACATATTTAATGTTCCTACCTTGTTCCACTCTTAGAGACAAACTCTAACACAAGCATTTTTGCTAGAACACAGCACACAGCTTCTAACACTAAAGTTAATTTAATAGGTAGTATGTGTCTCACCTTGTAGCCTCGGTTTGGCCTCAAACTGACAATACTCCTGTGCTTCAGTATTCTATGTGCTGGGTAACAAGAATATACCACCTTTCCTGGCTCTACCATGATTCTTTTTATTTTACTTCATTTTATTTATTATTATGGGGGGTGGGGCACATGCACGTATCTGGAGGTCAGAAGACAACTTCTGAGAGTTGGCTCTCTGTTTCCACCTTGAGTTCAAGGTTCCCGAACTCTTACTGTCTTGTGACAGCAGGTGAAATCAGTCATTTGTTCAGCCTTGAAATAAGATTTCTTAAATATATTTTAACATCCCACTGAGTCTTAGGGAAAGGGCAGTAGAGATATGATGAGTTCTCGGCCATACATATTATATACCAATCCAACATCATATGCCCTAAATTTGATAAAGGGTTATAATGATCACTCTTCACTCACACTTTGAGATATAATACTTCGTTCAAAAAGGAGTTCAGTTGGGTATAGAGGCTCATGCCTTTAATCCTAGCATTTGGGAGACAGAGGCAGGCAGATCTCTGTGAGTTTGAGGCTAGCCTGGTCTACATCAAGTGAGATCCAGGCCAGTCCATGCTACATAGTTAGACCCTGTCTCAGAACAAAAAGAAGATAGTTCCGAATTCAACTATCATCAGTCTAAGGATGAATATAAGTCCTGCAACAAGTTACAATGAGATCTTACTCATGGTAATGAGAAAGGGAAAGAGAACGAAACTGAGTCAGGTCATGACAACTGGACATTCAGCCTCACCATTAAACCAAAGAACATGTAACTGGTATACCAAACCTATCAGTTACAGCTAGCAGAGACCTGGGTCTGAAGTAAGATTCTGACACTGAACTCAGCTTCCACTCCTCTACCTGACAATGGCAATAAAAACTAACAAATATGTATGCCATCTTCAAATTCTTTTAAATGGTCCAACAAATGGAAAACCATGTTTTTATTCATTCTGTATTACTGATCATCTTTACAGATGCTTAGTGTGATGATCAGTTTCCACTGTCAACCTGACAGGATTTAAAATCACCATGGAAACACATCTTTTGGCTATGTTACATGTTAAAGGTTTAACTGAGCAGGGAGGACTCACTCTAAATGTAGGTGGCAGATGCATAAAAAAGAAAAAGCTGAGCACCAGCATTCATTCATCTCTCTCTACTTCCTGACTGCCAACACGATGTGGTCAGCAGCCTCAGGTTCCTGCTATCATGCCTCCCAGATCATGATGGCCATGCCCTCAAACTATGTGCCAAAGTAAACCTTCCTTAAATTGCTTTTGTTAAGTATTTTGTCACAACAATGAGAAAGGCAACTAATATCCTTATTTGATTCTTCCATCAACAAATGCTAAAACCTGGCATGGCAGTGTATGTCTGTAATCCCAGCAATCAGGAGGTGGATGCAAAAGGATACCAGCTCAAGATTATCCTTGGATACACAGTAAGTTCCAGGACAGCCTGGCCTCCATGAGACCCACTCGCAATAGAAAAAAATGTATTTTTAAAGCTTGTATTATCAAAACAATCAGAAATTTCTTTTTTTCTTTTGGGTCTTAGGGAAAGGGCAGTAGAGATTTGATGAGTTTTGAGACAGGGTCTCCCTGTAGTCCCAGCTGACCTGAACTCACTATGTAGACCAGGCTGGCCTTGAACTCACAAAGCCTCTGCCTCCTGATTGCTGGGATTAAAGGCATGCACCACCATGCCTGGCTTTTTTGGGGGGAGGGGAGGTCTTTGAGACAGGGTCTCCCTGTAGCCCCAAGAAATTTCTTAATTTTGTTTCAAATTCAAGTGTTTTTTGTTTACTAGTATACTCCTTAAATGCATCTAGCACTAAAAACATTTCAATTAAAGAAAAAGGCAGGGATGCCTGAAATCACTACTAGTATTTGAAACTGTTCCAAAACTAATTTGAATGAAACAACATTGGAGATGGGCATATTGCTCAATGATAGAGACTGCTTAGCATGCACAAGATTCTGGGCTCAATCCCTATCACCTTAAAAACAATAAAGTTGGGCATGATGGCACACGCCTTTAATCACAGCACTTGGGAGGCAGAGACAGGTGGATCTTTGTGAGTTTGAAGCCAGCCTGGTCTACAGGCCAGCTAGAGGGCTACAGGGAAACCCTGTCTCAAAAAGATAAACAACAACAACAAAGTCTGGAGGCACATGCCTGTATCCTCAGTACTCAGAAGTTGGAGGTAGGAGACTCAAGTTCCAGGCCAGCCTGGGCTGTAAGAATATTCCTAGGTTATTCATTGAAAGTCTGCCTCAAGCAAAAAGAAAAATAAAGGGGCTAAGGAGAAGGTTCAGATGGTAAAGTGTTTGTCATTCAAGCATAGGACTGGAGTTCAGATTCCCACCACCCATGTAAAAAGCCATGCATAGTGATGCACAACTTTAATCCCAGTATTCAGGAGGTAGAGGCAGGTGGATTTCTGTGAGTTTGGGACCAGGCTAGTCTACAGGCAGACAGTCGAAAGGCAGCACCATAGAAGTGTGTACCTATAACCCTAGCAATGGGTGGTGGAAAAGACAGGAAGGTTACTGGCTAGTCTACCAAGCAGGCTGAATCAGCAAACTCAAAGTTCAGAAAGACCCTGTCTCAAAAAATAAGGTGGGGGGTTGAAGAGATGGCTCAGGGTTAAGAGCACTGGCTGCTCTTGCAGAGGACATGGATTCAGTTCCCCGCACCCACATGGTGGCTAACAACCATCTATAACTCCAGTCCCAGGAGGATCTGACACCTTCTTCTTGCTTTTGCAGGCACTGCACACATATAGCACATTTACACACATGCAAGCAAAACATACATACACATTTTTTAAAAAATTAAAAATACGCAGGGCATGAAGGCACCTACTTGCCTTTAATACCAAAACTCAGGAGGCAGAGGCAGGTGAATCTGTAAGTTCCATGCCAGTTGGGGCTACATAGTAAGTTCCATGCCAGCTAGAGGAAGAGAGAGACCATGTCTCAAAAACAGTAAAAGTAAAAGTAAAACAAAAAACAACAACAAAAACATTTGGGGGGGGTGTCTTTTGGAGACAGGGTCTCCCTATAGCCCCAGCTGTCCCAGAACGCACTATGTAGACCTGGCCTTGAAGTCACAGAGATCTGCCTGCCTCTGCCTCCTGAGTGCTGGGATTAAAGGCGTGTGGCACCACGCCCAGCCCCCCAATTTTTTTTTTTTTAATGAGGTAGTGCTAAAGAGGTGGTTAAAGGCACTCCTCTTGCAGAAGACAAGAGTTCAGCTCCCAGAACCCAACCACCTGTAACTCTATTTTCAAAGGATCTGATACCTTCTTCTGGCCTCCAAGAGCACCAGGCAAGAACATGGTATACATACATGCACGCCACCACGCCTGGCACCCTATAATTTTTAAAAGTATTGCTCTGGCTTGCTGGGCGTGGTGGTGCATACCTTTAGTCTCAAATGACCAAAAAAATAGAGCTGGGCATGGTGGCACATGCCTTTAATCCCAGCACTTGGGAGGCAGAGGCAGGCGTATCTCTGTGAGTTCAAGGCCAGACTGGTCTACATAATGAGTTCCAGGACAGCTGGGGCTACAGGGAGACCCTGTCTCAAAAAGACCAAAAAAAAAAAAAAAAAAAGTATTGCTATGCCTCTTGAAAGCACAAATCCAAATGCCAACATAAGGTGCTTTCAGATCAATAATGAAAAGGACCATTTGATAAAAGGTTTGGACATGTGGTTAGTAACACAGGGAAAAAGGTCTGGATCCTCACAGAATCCACAAAGATGTACTCCAGACAGCTTAAACATTATAAAAACAAGGGATAGCACAATAATGCTTTAAAAAGCTAAAAATATTTATGATAGTAAGAGACTCCCACAGAATTCCCTTCTCAGGGAAATATGAACAAACCATAGCTTTCACTGTATGACAACTATTTGCAACATTTGATAAAGAATGGCAATTCTTACTAAAGTCCTTTTAGAAGTAAGAAAAAAATGTATACCAGGAGCAAAAAATCAAAAAGGAAAAAGGTATGCTAGGCATGGCCATGGTGGGGCACATTGTTGATACGAGCACTAGGGAGGCAGAGGCCAGCCTGGTCTACATAGTGAGTTCCAGGC
This sequence comes from Nannospalax galili, assembly GCF_000622305.1. Classification (NCBI taxonomy): domain Eukaryota; kingdom Metazoa; phylum Chordata; class Mammalia; order Rodentia; family Spalacidae; genus Nannospalax; species Nannospalax galili. The sequence goes on along the minus strand of NW_008333884.1, from coordinate 4,179,191 downwards.
CAGCCAGGGCTACATAGTGAGACCCTGTTTCCAAAAGGCAAAAATAAAATTAAAAAAAAAAAAAATCATCTGATCATTTATGTACAAGGTTTATTTCTAAATTCTGAATTCTATTTCATTAATCTATAGGTTTACATTTATGCAAATATTATAACACTGTTTAGTGGTAAATTGTGAAGAAAGGGGGAAAAATGGTAATACATATACAAAATTTTTGATTCAAAATAATTTTATGAACTGTAAAATTACTTTTATAAGCACATAAAAGGTGAATTTTGTAATTGTTTTTATGAAAAAAGTTTTGTTTCCATAAATTATATTGCAAGAAGGCTGGAATAATTGCTTGGTGACAAAGTGTACTTGCTATTTTTTCCAGAGGACCCAAGTTCAGTGCCCAGCACTCACATGGGGTGGCTCACAACTGCTTGTAACTCCAGTTCCAAGAGATCTTACACTCTTTCTGGCTTCCTTGAGCGCCCACACATCCTTGAGTACACGTGGCATACTCTTACACCACACACACACACACACACACACACACACACACACACACACACACACACACACAGAGTTCTTTAAAAACTTACAAAAAAAGATATCCCAAGAATTATTATTACTACAAATTTTAACAAATGTTGCAATAATGATCTATAAATATCCTCTAAAATCATTACAATTTTACTTTCTATTTAAGTAGAGACTTTTATACTCTTTCCTAGAGTACCTCTACTAGAATCATATAGTAATGTAAATAAATCTAAGATCAAATTTGGGGGCTGGAGAGATGGCTCAATGGGTAAGAGTTCTTGCTATGTGGGCATGAAGACCTGAATTCAAATCTAATCTCAGCACCCTAAAACTTAAAAGATGGGTGTGGTTGTGTACACCTGTAACCCCAATGCTGAGGAGGGTAGAGACATGAGGATCACTGGGGCTTGCTCACTACTAGCCTAACTCCAGGTTCAGTGAGAGACCTTGTCTGAAAGAAACAAGGCTCAGAGTGATAGAGGAGGTCACCCAACATTGTCCGCTAGCTTCCGAGCACACAGGCATGCACACAGCATATCCACACACACACATATACACTCACACACAAAAATAAAATGTGCTTTTACAGTAACATCTCAAAGTAATGGATTTAAAGCCAGGCGTGGTGGTGAATACCTTTAGTCCCAGCACTTGGGAAACAGAAGCAGGCAGACCTCTGTGAGCTCAAGGCCACCCTGGTCTACACAGTGAGTTCCAGGCCATCTGGGGCCACAGGGAGACCCTGTCTCAAAAAGACCAGAAAAAAAAGTAATGGATTTATCAAAATCTAAAATCATTAAGTGTTCCGTCATGACTTGTTCACTAGATCTTAATGTTGATTTTTAATTATATCTGTTTATATTAAATCATCTTTCTGGGTAAATCAGATTATGATTTTGTTTAACATTTATTTTTTTTTGAGACCAGGTGGAACTTGCTATATAGACCAGACTGGCCTTGAACTCAGATCAGAGATCTGCCTGCTTCTACATCCTGAGTGCTGGGATTAACAGTGTGTGCCACTGCACCCTGTTGTTACACATATTTTATAGCTTTCTATTATCTAAACTGTACCCTGTGTATTTTTAAAGCTTAAACAATACAATTGGTACACATTTATCTACCTTGTCCTTAAACACTTTATTTAAAGCCAGGCATACTGGTTACAGTACTTATCTAAATTCCATCCAAAAATTAAAGCTTTTTTGTTTTTAAAGTATTTTTATTTTATGTGTATGAATGTATTGCCTGCTGGCATGTAAGTGCACCTGTGTCATGCAATGCCCACTAAAGTCAGAAGATTTTTAAAAACATTAATACTTTTTTTCAAAAATGTGTGTGAGTGTATTGCCTGCATGTACGTGAGTGCACCTGTGTCGTGCAATGCCTCGGAGGTCAGAACAGGGCTTCGGATTCCCCTGGAACTGGAGTTAAGGATGGTTCATAGCCGCCATGTGGGTTCTGGGAATCGAACTCGGACCCTCTGCAAGAGCAGTCAGTGCTCTTAACTGCTGAGCCATCTCTCCAGCCTAAACATTAATACTTTTATTCATTAAGTTCTTCCTGTTAAATATAACCTGTAATAGCTACATGTAAGAGAAATTTACAAATTTAAAGTAGAACTTAATCTACTTCGTTCTTTGCAAATTCAGAATGAACTAATTATAGCTGACTGGCATGTATCTTTTCTTCCTTTTTTAAAACTCATACTTAAAAAAAAATTAATTTACTTTTATTTTATGTGAGTGTTTTGCCTGTCAGTATATAAATGCACCTGGTGTGCAATACCTGCTGAGGCCAGAAGGTGTTTGCTCCCCTGGAACTGGAGTTATAGCTGGTTATTAGCCACGATGTGAGTGCTGGGAATCAAACCCAGATCCTCTGCAAGAGCAGCAAGTGCTCTTAACTGCTAAGCCATCTCTCCAGTCCCTTAAAACTCAATCTTTCAATAATCAGATAAAACTCATCAGGCACAAGAGACCTGAACTCATTGAAGGTCAATACATAGGCTCTAAATTTTCTTTATCCAATTTATTATGATTTACTTTTCTTATCAAAGCTCATTCTTACACTAATAAATCTCACTAATAAATCTCAAGAAAGAAGACGGATACAGAGTAACTTCTAAACTGCTGTAATTTGTAGTTGTCAACATCTTAATAATATCACTATCTGGCACTAAATTTTCCTGCTACCAGTATAAAAGCAAGCTGGGGCCAAGTGTGGTGGCCCACACTTTTAATCCCAGCACTCAGGAGGCAGAGGCCAGCCAGGGGCTCCATGGTGAGACTCTCTCTCCCCACCCCTCCAAAAGCAATCACTCTGCCCCTGACACTGGACCATGGAGACTATGTCCTAGTAGGAACTCTTGTGTGAGGTTTGCAGGAGTGGTGGCCATGGAGGCTGTGCTGTGAAGGATCTGAAAAAGTTTGAAAAGAAATTTCAGTGAGCTCTGTGCCCAACAGCAGTTTCAGTATGGCCGGTATGAAGCAAATACAATGATCACAAAGACACCATGATGTAGGAGGAGCTGCTGCCCAAAGGGTGCAAAGGAGAACAGCAAGATCAAGAATTCTACCTGGTGGAGGACAAATAATGACTCAAGGAATAATTAAAAGCTCTACTGCAGATGCTGCTGCAACAGATAGAGCCCTAGAAGAACAAGTGAAAGAGCTGGAACACCTCACTGACAAGGCTACGAAGAAAAACTGACTAGGGACATGGTCAATTGCTGGGAGCATGCCCCCCTGGGGGTACTATCTATATCCAAGTCCAAATCCTGAAGAGAGCGTTACCTGCCTCCGCCCAGGGGCACCTGGGAGCCTATGGAGTACACTGTAAGAGGATTCTATCCATTTTGACAGCCCCTTCCCTATTTTTCCCTCACCCTTGTCATCAATATATACATCCTCCATGACCTGTAACCTCTGATCCTCTGAGAATTGTTGTTTGGTACCACATCATATGCTTTGAGAAGAGTGCAAATAAAATTGGGCTGTGGCTTGGGGAAAATTAAAGAAGCAATCTGCAGCTAGATGTGGTAGCTCATGCCTTAACCCAAGCAGGAAGGAGGCTGAGGCAGGAGAACTGTTCAGAGTTCAACGCTAGACTGTTACCTGAGCTACACAGACAGTTCTAGGCCAGTCTGGGATATACTATGAGACCCAGACTCAAAAAACAACATCCCACTGCTGCCACATTAACTTTACCAAGTTTCAACAGTAAGGTAAAATTTGTCACTGTTGCTGTAATGTGTGTTTGGCACTGCCTTTCCAAATTATCCAACTTATACAAAATTCTTCAATGCAATCATGCTGTTTTTTTGTTTGTTTTTTAAAGAAAGCAATGCTAATAAAAAAATTAGAATTACAAAACAAAAAGTAGGCCAGGCGTGGTGGCACACACCTTTAATCCCAGCACTTAGCAAGCAGAGGCAGGTGGACCCCTGTGAGTTCAAGGCCAGCCTGGTCTACATAGTGAGTTCCAGAACAGCTGGGGCTATTTCAAAAAAAAAAAAAAAAAAAAAAAAAAAAAAAAAAAGTAAAAATAAAATTAACTAGCAATCTGGCATGGCACAGTGGTACAGGCCTATAATCCCAACACACTAGAGGCTAAAATTAAGTTCAGGGTTACACAATACCTATCTAATGAAATTTAAAGAATAAAATAAGAAAACTCTCAAGTGCTGGGACTTGGGTATGCACTACCGTATCAGGTTTACAAATCATCGTCACACAATTTCATTTTTTCTTCAGGCTTTTTTATGTACATCTATACAAATAAACTTGGAGAAGAATGCTGAGAATATAGGTCACTAGTGGAAAGTATACCTAACATACATGAGGCCCTAGGTTCAATTCCCAATACTGCAAAAAGAAAGAAAGAGACAGAGGAGGGGAGGGGAGGAAAATGTGGGTGTGTGTAGACTGGTGGAGGTGGGGGTGGGGACGGAGTTTGTTTTTTGAGACAAGGTATCACTATGTATGAGGCCCTGGCTGTCCAAGGTAGTCTTAAACTTGCAGCAATCCTGCCCAGCCTCAGTGATGAGATTACAAATGTGTGCCACCATACATGGCTTGGTGGGGCTCGTGTGTGTGTGTGTGTGTGTGTGTGTGTGAGTGTGTGTCTGTGTGTGTGTGTCTGTGTGTGTCTGTGAGATACGTGTTTATGAACATGCATGTGGAGACCAGAGGACAGTTGTTTTCCTCAATCATTCTCCACCTTTTTGTTGTTGTTTTTTAAATGCAACAAGAGTCTCACTACTCATAGTCATTACTGGCCTGGAATTTACTATGTAGAACAGTTTGGCTTCGAACTCATAAAGATACGCATACATCTACCACCTGAGTGCTGGAATATTTTAAAGGCACACACCACTACCCTCAACTCCTCCAATTTATTTTATGAGACAGAATTTCTCAATGAACCTGGAGACCCATTCAGCTAGACTGGCTGATGAATGGGTTCCAGGGATCCATCTTGTTAGGGTTCCAAACAGCAGCAGCTTCCCCCCTCCGCAAGAGGGACCTACAGACTTTGGAGCTCGAAAAAGGGAACTTAGCTGATAAGCACCTTGACCTTTGAAGTCAAGGGAAACAAACTCTGCTGAGAAGCAGCCTGCCTTTCCTCTGACCTCCAAAGATAGGATAAGCAGATTCTACCTGATAACCAGAGATTTTAGAAGCTGTTTTTCTCTCTAATCCTACCTGCTTTTCCTGCTTCCCCCTCCCTGATTTCTCCCCCAAACATTCCTCCCTTCTACACCCTAAAGCCCCCATATATAAAGTCCCAGCTCACAGCCCATGGGCTGACATCTTTCCCTTCCCTGACATCTTTCCCTTCCCTTCTCTGACATCTTTCCCTTCCCTTCCCTGACATCTTTCCCTTCCCTGAGGGAAAGGTGCCCCGTGCGAAATATATCTGTATCCCACTGAGAATTCCATCTGTGCCTTGGTGCCTTCCTCCATCCATGCCGCCCGCCCGCTCTCTCTCCAACATTCCTACCTATCACATCTGTCTCTGCATTCCCTCTCTCTTAGCACTGTAGTTACCACCAAGGAATCACCCTAGCCCTTGGAGTGGTTTTCTAATGCCCTGTTCTGGCATCTGGGCTCCTGCACTTAGGTACACATTCATAGACATCAAAACAAAAAACTTAAAATAAAAACAGCTGGGCATGGCAATACATGCCTTTAATCTAGCACTTGGGAGTCAAAGGTAGGCAGATCTCTCTGTGATTGAGGCCAACCTGGTCTACATAGCAAGTTCCAGGCCAGCTGGGACTCTAGGGAGACTGTCTCAAAAAAAAAAAAGAAAAAAGAAAAACAGAAAAAATTTAAAGATCTCATCTTTTTCTATGCATATAAACATACTACACTGCTATTATTTGCTATACAGTATTCCCACAGGATGGATGTACCATAACCAACATATCCCGTAGAAGGGCAAACTTTCAAATTTAAGTTTCTTATAATTAACCAGGAATGCCAGTGGATGCACACCTGTAATCTCAGCACTCAGGAGACAAAGGCAAGAGGATTCTCAGTTCCAGGCCAGCCTGGAACCTGTCTCAAAAAAAGGGGGAAAAATTTCTGTAACTGTTTATTCTCTTTTAAATGTGTTTCAGAATCCATTGAAGTTCGTGAAAAATTCTATTTGGACTTAACTGGGATTATATTTAATTTCATTAATAATTAGGGAGTTCTAACATCACTGACTTTTTCATCCATACCTAGTAGTCTTAGCTACACTATAATTGGCAAATGAGGTCTATGTGAGGTTTGTGCTTCATAGAACTTGAGATTTTTGTAGCCCAATACATGGCAAATAAAATAGTCACAATTGAGTGGGAAAAATGTGTGGTCTAAGAATTAATTGTTCATCTACCTTTATCCATCATTTATTTATTTATGCCCTTTTTTAAAAAAAAATTTTTGTGATGCTAGTGATTGAATCCAGGGTATCACAAATGCTAAGCAAGTACCTTAACACTGAGCTATTTACACAACTCTTTGTCATTCATTTATGGAAGAAAAAAATTATTTCTTAGCATAAAAAGATTCACACTGGATTATTTTTAAGTCTACCTTGGAAAAGGTATAAAATGGAAAAAAAATGGAAAGAAAAATACAAGCATGAGGAATTTTAACAGAATGAATTACAGGTGAGCAAACAACGCAAATACAATCAGGACAACAATAAAAATTATAAATTTCTTCAAGAGGAGAAATAAATGAGTAAGACTCAGCAAAGAGAGCTAGGAGTAGTAATGCATGCTTGTAATTCCAGCACTTGGAAGGCAGAGGCAGGAAGACTGTGTGTTTGAGGCTAGCCTGGGCTACACAGTGAGTTCCAGGCCAATATGGCTACTTATTGAAACAGTTACAAAAAGACCAAAGATAGACAAAAAACAATAGGCTTGGACAGATGGCTCAGCAGTTAAAGAGCACTGGCTGCTCATGCAGAGGACTGGGGTTTGAGTCCCAGAACCCATATGGTCACTAAAAACTGCCCATAACTCCAGTTCCAGGGGATCTGACACCCTCTTCTGACCTCCGTGGGCATTGCATGACATGGGTGCACTTACATGCAGGCAGGCAAGACATTCAATACACATTAAAATTAAATAATCGTAAAACAAAATCAACAAGACATTTGATAGAGAAATAGAAGTTCATTTTGTTAAAGCTAACTATTAGATGGACCAATAAGAGATAACATTATATAAAAGAGGAAGGGTGACAAATACTTGGAAAAGATGTATACAGGAGTGATGGTGTCCATTTCTGGAAAGATGGATTAGGAGGTTTGGCTAAAGGACAGGAAATATCTATATTTAAACATACGTTACTTTTTTATAACATTATTTTGTTTAAAAAATAGGGAACTTAAAATTAGAACACTGACTTTGCCTCCATTATTAAACATAAAGTAACATTTTTGGTTCTCTTCAATTTATCTACAAAATAAAGATAGGTCATATCTGTATGCCTTAAACTCACTATGCAACCATGGCTATCTATAAACTCCTGAACCTCTAGCCTACACCTCCCAAAACATAAGTGTGTGCTACCATGCTCGGCCTCTCAATCATATTGAATAGCACTGTTCAAAGATCTTTTTCATGTATGTTAAAAAAAATCTTAAAACAACTCGAAGAATTTTATAGGATAATTAATCTCCAACCTATCACAAATATTAAAATGTTACAAAGACCAACTGAGATATCAAAATTTACCTAACCTCCAATAAATATATAAACATTTACTTATTCCTATCAAAGTTAATACACATTTTTATTATTTCCAAAAACGGGAAGAAAAAGATCTTTCATTTATCTCTACTAAAAACTGAAAAATCTATTTCCAAGATTTAAAAATAAATATAATTATAACACTCATTTCTTTCCTGAATAACACTTTTAAGTCAGTTCTATTCTAAAATTCTGTACAAATTTAGTTACCTGAAATTACGTTTCCCGCTCTTACTTTCTGCCCAAATTAAAAACTCTGTTTTGGGTCATAATGGTTTTCTTTTTCACTTATTGATTTTTCTTTTCTTTAAAAGTTTTAGGAACTGAAGAGATAGCTCAGTGGTTAAGAACACATACTGTTCTTGCAGAAGACCTGAGTTTGGTTCCCAGCACCCATGTTAGGCAGCTTACAACTGGTCTATTAACTCCAGCTCCAAGGGATGTAATCCCTTCCCCCTTTCTGGCCTCCATGGGCACTGCACACAATCATATACAGACAACACATATATACAAATAACTTAAATTTTTTTTTGGTTTGCATGCAAAGCAATGTGGCTATAATGTTTAAATGCCCTGATTATGGGGTTAGAAAAAGGTCTGAACTGACTCAAAATTAAGAATGATTAAAAAACACTTGGTAGGGCTAGAGATAAGTTAAGTTAGTAGACTGTTTTCCTAGTATACATAAAGACTTGGGTTTGAGCTCCAGCACAGCATAAATCAGGCATAGTGGCACATGCCTGTAATCCCAGCACTGCATCTGGCATGTGAAGAGGAGGATGAGAAGGTCAAGGTCATCCTCAGCTACATATATGAGTTTAAGAACGAACAGCTTAGAATAATGTGTCCCTCAAAAGAACAAATAAAACAAGAAAATTCAAGAGCTTGAGGCAGGAGGATTGTTAGCTGGAAGCCAGCCTGTGACCCTGCCTCAAAACACACACACACACACGCACAAACACCCAACAAAACTCAAGATATACTTTGAATACAAAAGTACATACACAAGGGCTATTCGTTATATTATTTGTAATGTTCCCAAACATGGGAAACTAGTTGAAAAAAACTAAGGTATACACTGAAGTACTATGTGCTGTGTATATAGGCGTTCTTGAAAAACAAGGACAATCTCTGTGAACTGATATGGAATAGTTCTAGAACATGTTAAATGAAAAAACAAAAGTGCAAAAGTACAAAAAACAAAAGTGCACACAAGCCAAGTTTAGTGGCGTAGGTCTATGTTTGGAGGCTAAGGCACAAGGATTGCGAATTAAGAGTTGCTTGGGATGCAGAGTTGAGTTCAAGGCCAGCTTGAGCAACTTAGTGAGACACTGTCTTAAAATTTGAAAAAAAAGAAGAAAAAAAGGTAAAAAGATAAAGCCTAGTAGTAGAGTGCTTGCCTAGAAGCCCCCATGTTCAATATCTAACATTCTGTGGCCCCCTAAGGCAGATACAATATGTTCTTTTATTTTAAAAAGGGACAAATAAGAAAATATACAAACCTCTTATATTTTTAAAAAAATATTTTATTTATTATTTTTATTTTATGTGTATGAGCATTATGCCTGCATGTAAGTATGTGCACCTGTGTCATGCAATGCCCGCAGAGGACAGAAGAGGCTATCAGATCCCCTGGAACTGGAGTTACAGTTGTTAGCTGCCAGATAGGTGCGGGGATTCAAACCCGGGTCTTCTGCAAGAACGGTCAGTGTTCTTAACCGCTGAGCCATTTCTCTAGCCCAAGTCTCTTATATTATTAAACAATGAGAATGGTTCTTACAAGCAGTAAGGACAACAGAGCAAAACAGACTAAAAGGAGAATAGGAATTGTTTATTAGTCTAGGATGATCTTGAACTTTCTGATCCTTCAGCCTCTATCACTATGTCAGATTTCATATGGTATTGAAGGTCAAATCCAGAGCTTTGTGAATTCCAGGCAAGTACTCTACAAACTAAGCTATATCCCCAGGACAAAAATGACATTTTAAGAAATATTTACTTTTATGTGTACGAATGTTTTGCCTGAATGTATGTAAGTGCACCCATGCAACCAATGCCAGCAGAAGCCAGAAGGGGGCTTCAAATCCCATAGAACTGGAGTTATAGAAGGTTGTAAGCCCCCATGTGTGTGCTGGGAACCAAACCGTGGATACACTTGCAAAAGCAACTAGTACTCTTAACCACTGAGTCATCTCTCAACTCCCAAGAATACCAATTTTAAGGAAGTGTGTATAAAACTTTAAAGATTTTATTATTTATGTACATATGTCTATCTCTGTATGTGTTATGTGTATGTGGGTGCCTGCATAGGTCATAAGAGGGCATTGGATCCCCTGAAGCTGACTTCTAGGTGGTTGTAAGCTGCCCAATGTGGGTGCTGGGAACCAACTCCAGTCCTCTGAAACACCGGCAGGCACTCTTAACCACTCCTCAGCCCCTTAAGTGTATACTTTTGCATAATGCTCAACATATATAAAAAAATTAACGTAAGGCTGGGCATGGTGGCACAAGCCTTTAATTCCAGCACTTGGGAGGCAGAAGCAGGAGGATCTCTGGGAGTTGAGGCCAGCCTGGTCTCCATAGTGAATCCAGGCCGGCTGGGTCTACAGGGAGACCCTGTCTCAAAAACATAAATAAATAAATAAATAAATAAATAAATAAATAAATAAATAAATAAATAAACAAACATGATTTGAGGCAGGATACCAAATCCATAAAACTAGAATATATGAACACAATTATGGTTCAAGGCAATTATCTATATAGAGAAAGTAATAAAATGTATCAAAATAACTTATGAATAGAATAGTTCATGCCCAGCATGAATAAGGGAGAAATTCATATAAAATCTGAATCCTTTCCAGGAAAATAGTTTTTAGAGTAGTGCAAAAGAAAATTATCTTAAAACTAACTAAAAGTATTTGAGGACTGATCGATCAAATAAGTTAAATGTTACTATTGGGAATCAGGCTTACCATTATAGAAGGAAATAACTATGGCATGAAAGAAGGTGAGAAAGATCTGAACATGCAGAATCGAATCATTACAGCCTGATTTCTAAAACAAATGTGTACGTACCCATTAGTAGTTTTCAACTGGGGTCACAGGCATATCTAGAGACATTTTTTTTTTTGTTGTGGCACATAGTGGTAATAGTAGACAGACATGTTGCTATACAATTCTCTTAGTTAGCTTCAGCTGTCAACTTCATACAGTCCAGAGTTATCTGAAGGTGTCTCAACTGTGGGATTGTCTGGATCAGACCAGCCTATGAGTATGTCTGTGGGGCATTTTCTTGTTAATTAAGGAAGGAGGGCACAGTCCAATGTGGATAATATGATCCCTAAGGAAGGGTTCCTGAGCTGTATAAGCTAGCTAGCTAGCTAAGCAAAAGCTAGTAAGCAGCATTCCCTCCATGGTTCCTGACTCTGCTGCTCCTGACCGAGGTTCCTCTGCCTTGACTTCCCTCAACAATGCACTGTCCCCTGTAAGATGAAATAAATCCTTTCCTCCCCAAGTTGCTTTTGGTCATGATGTTTACCATGGCAAAAGAAAGTAAACTGAAGCAACCAAATGTATAGGACAGCCCACACAAAGAATTACTGGGCCAGGGTCCCTGGGATGACTTAACAGGTAAAAGCACTTTAGTTTGGTTCCCAGATTCCACAATAGGAGAGAACCAACTCCCTACGGCTATCCTCTGACCACTGTACCTACACACATCTATCTATACACATAAATTTTAAAAAAATTATTGGGCCCCAACTGTCCATGACGCAAGATTGAAAAAAATCTTAGTTTATATTTATCCCATGGCCCAGAAGTAAAGACATTCCAGGAACAAGATATACACCTTATTGTCAGTATCCTGGTGTCTAATATAAACACTCCCCGACAGAAAAGACCAAAACTTCTTAGAGAATGATACTTAATATACCTGAGAGCATCTGGTTAGGCCAGAAAATGAGAAAGTACTTTCCCCAAATGAAAGAGGCATACACAAAGCCAACTGAAGGGCTCCTGTGGACCAAATCTAGAACAAGTCAAGCACTAAAATAGTAAGAAGAGCATAAAGGATGAACTACTGAAAATATGAGAATTCAGGAGTTCATATCAATAATGGAAAAGACAAACAAAAAGGAGGGACTAGTGAGATGGCTCATCAGGTAGAAGCAACTGTGGTGTCAACATGAGGACCTGAGTTAGAGCCATAGACTGCACCAAGGCTGAAGAGAACCAGCTCCCAAAAGTTGTCTTCTGATCACACACCTGCCATCCACCCAGTGTTTGTCTCTATCACCAACAGAGTAATAATAATAAATTTAAAAAAAGGTTTTTGTGGTCTTTTTGAGACAGGGTCTCCCTGTAGTCCCAGCTGTCCTGGAACTCACTATGTAGACCAGGCTGGCCTCGAACTCACAGAGATCCACCTGCATCTGCCTCCCGAGTGCTGGGATTAAAGGTGTGCACTACCACGCCCGGCATAAATAAAAATTTTAAAAGGGAATAAAAATGAGAAAGAGAAGCCTCTTGCTTCATGGTGAAATAACTGCTTACTGATAACAGTGGTGTCAGAAAAACATCTCTCGCAACCACTTTAATAAAGAATGGTTCAAGCAAAGAATCATCACTGGACATCAAATGATAAGAAAGAAGAAATGTATGCATGGTCTTAAAACATCTCCCCATTTATACATATCATGACCCTATCACGAGAAAAACAACAGATAAACCCAAAACAGGAAACATTAATCCCAGCACTCAGGAGATAAAGGCAGGAGTTTGAGGCCAGCCTGGTTTAGTTTACATAGTGAGTTCCAGGCCAGCTGGGGCTGTAGGAAGGCCACGTCTCAAAAAGACCAAAAAAAAAAAATTTTTTTTTTAACAAAAAAAAAGGGAGCGAGAGAGTAAGTGTGTGAGAGAGAAATGACTCAGTAGGTGAAGACACTTGCCTGGCAAACCAGCAACCCGAGTTCAATCCCTGGAACCCACATAAAAGTGGAAAGGAAAGAACACGTGTCCTGCCAAACACATCACTTCTCCCCCCACCCCCCACCCCCTTTTGGTGACAAGGTCTCAAGTGATGCAGGTTGGCCTTGAACTCCCAGTGTAGACAAGGATGACGTTCAACTTCCGATCCTTCTGCCTCTATCTCCATGCACCATAATCATGCCTGCTTTATTTTTGTAAGCGGTTTCTATTTTTATATTTTAATAGCAGAAAACAGAGAAACTTACAGTTCATCTCGTTGTCTCTGGGACAGCACCATTTTGGCTGTAATGTCAAGCTTATTTGATATAGTGGTATGTCCTTCCGGGAAATCAAAAGCTTTGTGATCCCTAGATTTATAATTAAATATGCCACTAAGTGGCTTCCACAGAGGGGAAAATAATTCTTGAAATGTGAATCCAACCAGCAACCAGGAAATACTCAGCAAGTAAGGTTCATTCCACCTGAGGA
>NW_008333884.1:4140444-4165872 GCF_000622305.1 Nannospalax galili | reverse complement strand
TTTTTTGGTCTTTTTGAGACAGGGTCTCCCTGTAGCCCCAGCTGTCCTGGAACTCACTATGTAGACCAGGCTGGCCTTGAACTCACAGAGATCCGCTTGCCTCTACCTCCCAAGTGCTGGGATTAAAGGCGTGTGCCACCACACCCGGCAATAATTATATTATTTTTAAACTATCAGTTGCAGAATACATTTTCAATGAGACTTACTGTAATGCTAATATGAATGTTAGATGACTTTTTTCTTTTTCTTAAAAAGACAGGGTCTCTCTGTAGCCACAGCTGGCCTGGAACTCACTATGTAGACCAGGTTGGTCCTGCTCTCACAGAGATCTGCCTGCCCCTACAGTTAAGAAAAGCAATCAGTCTGGCCTTAAACTGTATGGTATCCTCCTGCCCTCATGAGAATGCTGGGATGACAGACCCTGGTACATACCACAACACCCAGTCACATTTTATGTAACTAAAATTACCTCCAACAGTTCAAGACAAAGTGACACATTTTTGCTGCTGCCATTTTTTTAAACAGGGTCACACTAGGTACCCCTGGCTGGCTTGGACTCTTGGCACTCTTCCTGCCTCAGCCTTCCCAGTGCTGGGATTATAGGTGTACACCACCACACCCAGCAAAACAGCATTATTTTAAAATTTAACACACATTTACCTACTCCTAATCATGCTATGGGACATATATATTTAATTTCAAATATTAATACGTAGTTGCTCTAAAAGACTAATTCTGCTGTAAAGACAAAATTAAATTTTGTAATTAAAAATATTTTATTGTTGGGCTGGAGAGATGGCTCAGTGGTTAAGAACAGTAGTAGTTCTTTCAGAAGACCCACGTTCAAATCCCAGCACCCACATGGCAGCTAACAACTCTCCATAACTCCAGTTCCAGGGGATCCGACAGCCTCTTCTGTCCTCCACCGGCATTGCACGACACGGGTGCACTTAACCTACATGCAGGAAATACACGAATACACATAAAATAAAAACATTAATATTTTAAAATATATTTATATTTTATTGTTATTTACTATTTTATGTGTACAAGTGTATTGCCTGCATTATGTAAGTGCACCTCTGTCCTGCAATGCCCATGGAGGTCAGAAGAGGGCGTTGAACCCCCTGGAACTGGAGTTATTAGCTGTCATGTGGGGTGCTGGGAATCAAACCCATGTCCTCTATAAGAGCAGCCAGTGCTCTTAACCACTGAGCCATCTCTCCAGCCCCAAATTTTGTAATTAAAAAAAATTATTACCCACGTGCGCTGGTGTACACTTTTAAACCCAGTACTCGGGAGGCAGAGGCAGGAGGATCTCTGTGAGTTTGACGCTAGCCTGGTCTACATAGTGAGTTCCAGGCCACCTGGGGATACAGGGAGACAAAAAATATTTATTTTTATTTTATGTGCATGAATGTATTGCCTGCATGTGTGTAAGTACACCCCTGTTGTGCAATGTCTGTGGAAGTCAAAAAAGGGCATTAGATTTCCCTGGAACTGGAGTTATGAATGGTTGTTAGCTACCATGTGGGTGCTGGGAATCAAACCCAGGGCTTCTGCAAGAGCAGCTACTGCTCTTAACAGCTGAGCCATCTCTCCAGCCCCCAAATTTTGTAATTTCTTTAAAAAGATATTAAAAAGCAAAACATGAAGATTCTATAAACTGTACATATACTAAATAGTGCCAACCATAACTGAAGTGACCTTTTAAGGTTGACACTGGCCCCCAATAACCTTCAAATAGCTGGCATTTATGATTGTAAATAAACTACTTAGCAATTTCAAGGTCTCTTAAACACTGCACTAAATCAACAAACTGATGTAATATTATTTTTGTGTCCCTGCAGTGTGTTTTAAAAACAAAAAACAGTGGGCTGGAGAGATGGCTCAGTGGCTAAGAGCACCGACTGCTCTTGCAGAGGACCTGGACTCAATTCCCAGCACCCACATGGCGGCTACGAACTGTCCTTAACTCCAGCTCCAGGGGAATCCGAAGCCCTCTTCTGACCTCCACGGCACTGCATGACACAGGTGCACTCACATACATGCAGGCAATACACTCATACACATAAAATAAAAATAATAAACAAAATATTTTTTTTAAAAAAAACAAAACAAAAAACACAGGGCTGGAGAGATGGCCCAGTGGTTAAGAACACTGGCTATTGTTGCAGAAAACTCGGGTTTGAATCCCAGCACCTACATGGCAGCTAACAACTGTCTGTACCTCCAGTACAGGGGATCTGACAGCCTTTTCTGTCCACCGTAGGCATTGCACGACACAGGTGCACTTACCTACGTGCAAGCAATACACGAATACATACAAAATAAAAATAATAAAAATAAATAAACTAGGGATTGAGGATGTGTCAATTGGTAGAGTGCTTGCTTCATCTACACATGAAGAAATCCCAAGTTTACTCCCCAATATGGCATAAAACTAGGTAAATATGGTGAAGATCATCTTCAATTCCAGCGCTGGAAGTGGAGGCAGGAGGAGGATTAGAAGTTCAAGATGATCTTCAGCTACATAGTGAGTTCATAGCAAGATCAAGATCAGCCTGGGTACATGAGCCCTGTAATTTCAGGACTGGTATTCCAGGCCAGCTTCAGCTACATTCAAGTTTGAGATCAGTCTGGGCTTCAGGAAACCCTGTTTCAAAAAACCAAAAGCCAAGCAAACAAACAAAACACTGAATGCACTATCTTGATTCTACATGGTCATACAGTAATGCACTTTGGTAACCTTGTTTTCTGACAATGTTATCATTTCAGAGCCTTTACCTGTTATATCTGTAACATCATAAAATTGACACAATTATTTTGAAAAGTACTATCACTAAGTGAAAAACTCGGGTTTGAATCCCAGCACCTACATGGCAGCTAACAACTGTCTGTACCTCCAGTACAGGGGATCTGACAGCCTTTTCTGTCCACCGTAGGCATTGCACGACACAGGTGCACTTACCTACGTGCAAGCAATACACGAATACATACAAAATAAAAATAATAAAAATAAATAAACTAGGGATTGAGGATGTGTCAATTGGTAGAGTGCTTGCTTCATCTACACATGAAGAAATCCCAAGTTTACTCCCCAATATGGCATAAAACTAGGTAAATATGGTGAAGATCATCTTCAATTCCAGCGCTGGAAGTGGAGGCAGGAGGAGGATTAGAAGTTCAAGATGATCTTCAGCTACATAGTGAGTTCATAGCAAGATCAAGATCAGCCTGGGTACATGAGCCCTGTAATTTCAGGACTGGTATTCCAGGCCAGCTTCAGCTACATTCAAGTTTGAGATCAGTCTGGGCTTCAGGAAACCCTGTTTCAAAAAACCAAAAGCCAAGCAAACAAACAAAACACTGAATGCACTATCTTGATTCTACATGGTCATACAGTAATGCACTTTGGTAACCTTGTTTTCTGACAATGTTATCATTTCAGAGCCTTTACCTGTTATATCTGTAACATCATAAAATTGACACAATTATTTTGAAAGTACTATCACTAAGTGAGAGACACAGAGATAAAATTTTGTGAGAAAAATCAAAAGCTGTTTTATAAACAGCTGTTCTTCAGACACTGGTCAGCAACTACAGACCCAGCAACTCTGAAGGCTGAGTCAGAAGCATCACTTGAGCCCAAATTTAGGAGTTCAAGAACAACCTGGGCAATATAGCAAATTTCCATTAAAAACAAACAAAAACAAACCCCAAAACTTTTCAAGTCTATTTTACAAAGAGAAGTTAAACTGCTTTATATGCAAATAACTAGACAGAATTTCCTCTGGATTTATGAAATATATCTGAAATGATCTTACTTAAAATGTAGGCTTTTGTTATATATAAAGAACTCAATCCAAAGGGATGCTTTAAAGTAATAGAAAATCACCTGAATTATAATGTAATTAATGCATAATCAAAAGACATATCACAACATAAGAAAGGAGGCTCATGTTCTTGAGTGTCTTCTTTATGCCATGACCATGCCAGGCATTGTTGTAGACACTGGTAATACAGTGGTGAAACTGTCAGTAAAGAAAAAGAAATGAGTGTGGTGGCACACACCTTTAATCCCAGCACTTGGGAGACAGAGGCTGGCAGATCTCTCTGAGTTCAAGGCCAGCCTGCCTGGTCTACGTAGTAAATTCCAGGACAGCTGAAGCAACAGGGAGACCCTGTTTCAAAAAGACCCCACCCAACCCCCCCAAAAAAACAGAGAAAAAACAAATCTTAGTTTCAAATATAAGCTCTAAAAGTGAGAGCTCAATTACTCCCAATGGTAGCTGATTGATATATTTGAATGGAGCTATATCTTCCTTGTGCAATTCTAGTAAATGTAAGCAGAAATTCATTTTATGATCTTTTTTTCCTAAAGATTTATTTTTTATGAGTGTGTATGCTTTTCCTGCACCTATGTATGTGCACCATATGTGTGCAGTACCTGTGGAGGTCAGAAGAGGGCACTGGATCCCCTGGAACCAGAGTTACAGACAGTTGTTAGTCACCAAGTGGGTTGCTAGGAACTGAACCCGAGGTCATATGGAAGAGCAGCCAGTACACTAAACCTAAGGGCATCTCTAAGGGCATCTCTCCTGCCCCTTATTAAAAAGTAGTAAAATTAGAACCAACATTGGGGATAACCTAGAAATACAATGGACAAGTCTTTGGTATTTAACAACTCTCAGTTTTATAAGACAACAGTCACCAAGCTAAAGTACCTAGTGACTCATATACCCTGAAAAATGGCATGATATAGTGAAGATTTTATGAAGGTAGTTAATTATCAGAAATGCCTATAGGCTCCTACTGTCTAAGACAACAGAAACCCACTGACATAGAACTGATCATGAATAAAAGAGGCCTGGCAAAAATCTATGATCAGGGAAAAAAGATTGTACCATTTATTTCACAGTCTAACAATACAGAATATTTTCTAGCCAAAAAAGCAAATCAATAAATAAGAATGACAACACTGGAATAGCAGGACTATATAAAAATGATAAAACAGAAACATAAATGAATCATTTAATGTACACTGGTATACAACTAACCTATTTATCCAACAAACACATATGACAGTCAAAGTGGGGGCTCTTAACTATAATCCCAGCATTCCAGAGGCTGAGGCCTGCTTGGGCTATGTAATGAGACCATTATCTCACTACATAAAAGAAAGAAAACAAAACAAACTATACTATGTGCCAGCAATTTTCTTAAACACCAAGTTTAATGGGTGAAAAAACTTTGTCTTTCCTGTCAAGAATTCACAATTCAATGAAACCCTGTCTCAAAAAAAAAAAGAAAAAGAAAAAAAGAAGAACTTACAATGTACTAGAACCACCAGGCAAGAAACAAGCAACAGAAACTGAACAGACGAGGGAGGCAAGCTGAATCAGTAAGAGTGCTTGCTACTTTTCCAAAGGACCAACGCTGAGTTTGGTTCTTAGCACTCACACATCAAGCAGCTCACAACCTCCTTTAACTCCAGCTTCAGAGCTTCAGAGATCCAACATTCTATTCTGGCCTCCCCTTGTACCCATCCACACATGTGTACATACTCATATACATATACACATAAGTACATAAGAAACAAAATCTCTCTCTCTCTCTCTCTCTCACACACACACACACACACACACACACACACACACACACACACACACACACTGAACAGTGTGTCGCCAAGTGTGTTCATGAAGCCAGCAGTTTAAACAGGGCATGAAGCATAAAAGCAGGCCTGTACAATTCATTGTAGGGGTCAATGAGAAGTCATAGTCAAGTTTTTCATTAATTATTCTCATGTACATAGTGAACAGACCTGAAAAGAACTATGCAGTAATGAAAATGATAATGAGGGTCTACACTGGGATAGCACTGTAAAAAAAAAAAACTTAGAGGATTTATATATTTATCTTTGTATCTCAGGCTGGCTTCAAACTCTATGTAGCCATGTGTGGTCTAGAACTCCTGATCACCTTGCCTCCATCTCTCAAATTCTAGGATTACAGGAGTGCCACCACCACATCTCTTTATGCAGTCCAAGGATTGAATGCAGGGCATGCTTTTAACACATAAGTTACATCTCTAGTCCCAGTCATTTATTTTTGAGATGCAGTTTCATTATGTTGCTCAGGCTGCCCTTCAACTTGAAATCCTTCTGCCTCAGCCTCTATACCACCACACTCAGCTTTTCAAACAAGTCACTTCTCCAGAGAACCAATATACAAAAAGGGTGGTACTTAAGAGATGGTAAATAAAACCACAGCAACAGACACAAAGATCTATGGATGGTGTACAAAGGAAACTTAGCAGAGGGCCTAAGCTAGAGCCAGGTAGAACACTTAAAAGATTAGGGTTCAGGGCATGTTGAGATGGCTCAGTGGGTAAAGGTGCTTGCTGCCAAGGCTGACATGTATTCAATCAATCCCTGGCACCTACATGGTGGAACAAAAGAACCAACTCCTGAAAGTTGTCCTAATATACACAAACACAAAATTAATCAATCAACATAATTAAGAACAGTAAGCAAAAATCTGGAGGTACATAGCACAGTGACTTGCTTAATTTAGCTTGCAGAAGGCTCTGGGTTCAATCTTCAGAATAAGGGAGAGGGAAAGTGTGTGAATAAGGTCATGTGTATATGTGAGAGTGACAGAATGAGCATGGTGTGTATGAGTTTGAGGGACAGAGTATGTGTAGTGTGTGCATATGAATGACTGAGAGTGTATATTGACTCTGTAAACTACGGGGTATGGGAGATGGGGAGGGACTGACAACTGCTGAGAAAAAACAACTAAGAAAGTAAGTGGAGGGCCTGGAGAGATGGCTCAGAGGTTAAGAGCACTGGCTGCTTTTGCAAAGGACCTGGGTTCTATTCCCAGTACCAACATGACGGCTAACAATCATCCTTAACTCCAGTTCTGGAGATCTAATACCCTCTTCTGACCTCCATGGGCACTGCACAACACGGGTGCACTCATGTGCATGCAGGTAAAACACTAATACACATAAAAAAATTTTTTTAAGTAAGTATAAAAGCAAAACAGGACAGAGTCTGTCAGAGAAGAAAAGTAAATGAACATTATCCAAAGTTGTCCAAATATAAAACAAAATTAGGGGTGAGATGGTTTGGTTGCATTCAGCATGGAGCTGACTTATAGCCTGATGACAATGGTAGCGGTAAAATGTTAGAGAAATGGCTTAACATGGTAGAGACAATGTTCTTTTTTTTTTTTTTTGTCTTTTTGAGACAGGGTCTCCCTGTAGCCCTAGCTGTCCTGGAACTCACAGAGATCTGCCTGCCTCTGCCTCCCGAGTACTGGGATTAAAGGCTTACCCAGCTCATTCTTTTTATTTATTCAGAGTATCACTTGGAATTCAAGGCAATCTTCCTGCCTGAAGCTAGCAAGCACTGGGATTTTAAGAGTGAATCACCATGCCTGGCTAGAAAACAGTATCTAAATGGGCAAGAAGATGGAATAGAGATAGTACCATAAACAAAAATTAAGTAAACAGATATCATCACTGAGAAGCATTTATTTTTCTGCCACAAGAGATGTTTAAATGTTGAGGAAAAAAACACACAAGAAAAATGACGTTATGAAAAAATTTAATGCCACTACTAGCAAAATACTCCCAAGCCTTAACTGTAGACACTCTAAGCAAAAACTACTAACATAACAAAAGCAAACAACCAGACATAATGTACAATTATACCTACATAATTGCATTTTATATTGGTGTAGTGAAAAAACTATCATCTATGAAATACTGTTGCCACAAAAATCAATTCTGAATCTGATTAAGCCTTTAACTCCAACTATCAATTTGCAGTAAGTAGAGGGCAGAAGACTGTCCAATACACATGAGAATACAAGCAATACAGTCTAGACTATATAAGGCCCTATTAAACAAATGATTCAGATTCAAGGAAGGAGACAGAAAGGGAATCTGCGGATTAATAAGACCTATAGCTGGGCAGAGCAGCTCAAACCTGTAATCGCAGCACTAGGGAGGCTGAGGCACAAAGATCACCTACTATTTCAAGGCCAATCTGGGCTGGGCTACACAATGAGTTCAAGGCCAGTCTAGGCCTCAAGATCTTTGAGACTGGTCTTGAAAGTTTAAATACATAAATCAAATCAAAGAGACAACTACCATTTTTACCAGCTGCAATTTATAAACAAGGCTCCCATCTAGACCCAAACAAACTATAAATAAAGCAATGAGCAAACATTTGGAAATTTTTGACTACAGACTAGAAACCTGATTACTAAAGAATTAAAAAAAATCATTCTCTCTCTCTCTCTCTCTCTCTCTCATCTTTTTGAGACAGGGTCTCCCTATAACCACAGCCGACCTGGATTCACTATGGAGACCAGACTGGCCTTGAACTCACAGAGATCTGACAGCCAGCCTCTGCCTCCAAGTGCTGGGATCAAAGGGGTGTGCTGCCACACCCCGTTGCACTGTCACCTTAATTTTGTCTATAGTCAGATATTTTCCCATATAAAAAAATCTTTTAAAAATTAGAAGATGGCCAGGTGTGTGTGACAGGGGATGCATAGAGACACACACAGATACAAAGTTTTTTTACATCAGGAGCTGGGTGTAGATGTGCAGATCTTTAACTCCAGCATCTCAGAGGCGGAAGCAAGTGGATCTCAAGTTCAAGGCCTACTTGGGCTTCAGAGTGATCTGAACACCTGCTTGAGCAACTGAAAATAAAAAGCAAAAAATAAAAAAGTAAAAAAGGGCTGGGAAGATGGCTTGGTGGGTAAAGTATTTGCCACACAAGTATGAAGACCTAAGTTCAATCCTCTAAAACCTATGTAAAAAGCTGAGCTCTGCAGGCATTGCACTCACATGGTGCACTTACATACATGCAGGTAAAACATTCATACAAATAAAGATGGATGGGAACATTGTTCGGTGGTAGAGAGCTTGCCTAGACATAAGAAACTAGATTCAATTCCCAAACCATAAAGGGAAAAAACAGTCAGGATTCCAGTTCTAAAATTTAAAATTTGTGTTGGAGGCCAAGAATGGTAATGCTGGCCTATAATTCCAGCACTCAAAAGGATCATGTGTTTGAGGACAGCTTGGCTGCAGAGTGAGGCTATCTCAAAAATAAAGGGGGGAGAAGCTGTGTTCAGTTTCTTCACTAAATCTGAGTTTTCTCAACTGCAAAATGGATTAAATGTGAAATTTATCTCGCAGGGTTTAGTGAGGTTGTTTAGCAACATAAAAATGTTAACAAATTCTATAAGTAAAAAATATACATGCTAGAGAGATGGCTCAGCAGTTAAGACTGGTGACTGCTCTTGCAGAGGATCCGAGTTTGATTCCCAGCACCCACATGGCGGCTATGAACCGTCCTTAACTCCCTATGAAAGTTACCCATCAGGGAGGAAACATCTAGATCAGTGCCAGCTTGCTTATTCTGTGTCCTGTAACCAAAGTATGTGATGTCTTTAGAAGCAGGGTCATACCATCAAATTTTGGTGGGGAACCAAGAGCAGTGGCAATAGCCTATATTGCATTGGGTATCTCTGGAACCCCCTTGACCAACAACTTGAAGGGAGGTGTCTATACCTGGCACTGGGAGGAACATTATCTCCCTTCCTTCCTGGGTAGGGTACTTTCATTCAAAATCTTTAAAAAAAAAGTATATATATATATATATGTTACTTAGTGCCATCCATTTTTAATGTATTTGCAAAGTCCCCACTAAAATACAACAAACACCAGCAAAGAACATGGGACATGCTTTCTTACAGATGTCAACAATTTTTTCCTAAAGTACAGTAGAGAATGTGTATGATCTCTTAGTGAGTGCCATTAAGAAAAACTAGGTCAGCAGCGCTTGCTGCCAATTCTGAGGACCTGAGTTTGATTTCTGGATCCCACATGGTAGAAGCAGTGAACCAACTCTTGCAGGGTAGACTCCTCTGAAATACACATGTGCACCACTGTACATGCACCGTCCCCAACATACACACACACAAAGATTTAAAAAAGAAAAATCAAAGTAATCACCCTCCCCCCATATAAAACATAATTTTTTCCTTTGGAAAAAGAAACTACTCACTTATATTGTCTTATCCTCATTCCTCCAAATTATTTTTAGACCATCTAAAACATTCAGATATTTGCATGGCTAGACAACAGCACAGAATTTGCATAAGCCCTCAAAGAATGGAGGGGAGGGAACTACCTCTCACGTCCACAAATCCTGGATGTTTTGAATATGCCTGTAAATTATTTTAATATTTTACTTATTTTTATTTTGTGTATGAGTGTTTTGCCTGCATGTAAGTGTACCGTGTGTATGTAGTGCCCAAAAAGGGCAGAAAAGGGTGTCAGATCCCCTGGAACTGGAGTTACTGTTAGCCACCCCTGTGGGTGCTAGGAACTGAACTCAAGTCCTTTCCATGAACAGCTAGCTAGTGCTTTTAACCACTGAGCCATGTTTCCAGCCCCCTCATGTGAATTCTTCATCATCTCATCAACAATGTTCTTTGCCATGGCATTAGGCATCTCACCAGAGTGTAAATTCTATAAATTCTTAATTTTTATTTATTTTGTTTTTATTTTTTTAATTTATTTTAATTTTATGTAGCCTGCATGTATGTAAGTGCACCCACGTTATGCAAAAGTTCTATAAATTCTTAATTCTTGGTAAAAATGTTTTAAACTGATCATTAAGTCTATACTGCAGTGCAACTAAATAGTGGAAAACAAAAACAATAAATTTTCCTATGAAATCACTGTATTATATATTCTGAAAAATATCCAATAGTCTACATTCATGAGATTACATAGGACAAGTTACTCTCCCAATTAACTTCATTTTCTTTCCTTAGATGAGTATTTTGTGATTTCCCCCATTTTATTATATATATACACACAAACACTGGGGTTTTTTTGGAGAGAAAGAGGAGGTTTGAGACAGTCTCATATTGCTCAGGCTGCCTTTGAACTCTTGATCCTCCAGCCTTCACCTCCCCAAGTCCTGCAATCGTAAGCATGGACCACTACTATGCCCAGCTAACATACTGAGTTTTAAAATTGTTTTTTAATTTTTTTTCATTTTATGTGTATCAATGTTTTGCCTCATGTATATAAAGTCCAGCCATGAGTATAATGCCAGTGGATGCCAGAAGAAGGCATCAGATCCTCTGGAACTGGAGCTAAGATAACTGTGCCATGTGGGTACTGGGAACCAAATCCAGGTCCTCTGCAAGAGCAGCCAGTACTCTTAACTACTGAACCATCTCTCTACCCCCACAAGTTTTAAAATTGTTTTGATAAAAATAAGGGTAGCAGGCCAGGCGTAGTGGCACACGCCTTTAATCCCAGCACTCGGGAGGCAGAGACAGGCAGATCTCTGAGTTCAAGGTCAGCCTGGTCTATATAGTGAGTTCCAGGGCAGCTGGGGCTACAGGGAGACCCTGTCTCAAAAAGACCAAAATAAATAAATAAATAAATTTTAAAAAGGTTACAAAATTAATCAAAATAAGCTAGATGAAGTGCTTTATACCTGTAATCCCATAGTTTGGGAGGAAGAGGCAGGAAGATTACAAGTTCAAGGCCAGTTTGGGCTACAATTTGAGACCCTGCTTCAAAAAAAACAACAAAAACAACAAAAATCAAAAAATGTATGTTGAGTGTTGTAAATAATTAAAACGAGAAGTTACTTTTCTCATCCTTACATTTTAAAATACTAAATAATTGAAAGCTTTAAATCAAATATCAGCATTTTTAACTTATCTATTCTTATTCTGCTTCATCTTAGAAACTCGTAATTTGCTGAGACCGGCTACTAGCAGACAGTAACAAAGACAGGTCAGGTTGGTTCAACAATCTCTGCCTCCCAGTAGTGGAGTTACAAGTGCAAGCCATCAAACTCAGCTTTTGGCCCGGGTGTTAGGACACTAGGTCCTCCATGCTTCCATGTCCCCAGACCTCAGTTTCCCATAACAACTAACCATGATTCATTTAGTAATATCTCAGTTATTCATTCAACATTTGTAAATAAAATATTTTGTTTTTCAATTAGTCTTGAACCAAAGATTAGGACCGTGTGTGGTGGATCACACCTGTAATTCCAGCATTTGGAGGTTGAGTCAGAATATGGAATTTGAGGTCAGCCTCAAGAGCCTGCCTCATAAAACTAAAAAAATACTTTTTCACCAAGAATCACTCCTACTAATCTCAAGTATAATAACTCTAATATTAAAGTAGTGAAAATAGACAGTCTATAGGTTTGTGAAAGTAGGTTTTGGGGTTTGAAATCAGACAGACATAGATCTCAATACAATGTAAGTCAAATCTAGGTGTCCATTTTTTTCCAGTACTATCAATCACTTTTAGTGCTGTCCTTTGCCTTTCACTAGAAGACTAGAATCAACATTGTAACATGGTTTCTATTATACTCCAAGTGATAGTTTTATGTGTCAACTTGGCCAGATCACAGCACCCAAACATTTGGCCGAACACTTAATGTAGATGTGGCTGTGAAAGTATTTTTAGATAGGATTAACATTTAGATCAGTATACCTGAGTAAAGCCAATTACTCATTGTAATATAGGTGGGCCTTACACTACCTATTGCAGGCCTATAAGAAAAGACTCCCAAGGCCTTCAGATGGGAACTACAACAGCAATTCTTCCCTGAGTCTCCAGCCTGTTAGCCTACTCTGAAAATTTTAGACCTGTCAGCCTTCACCATCAAATGAACCAATTTTATGTTTTGGTTGTTAGCTTTAGCCATTAATGGCTGTGCTATCCCCTCCAGCCCAAATGAACCAATTTTAAAATCAATGAGATTTATCAATTTCCCCACCCCACATACCCTTGTCAATTGTAGTTATAGTACTATAGAATCCTTTATTTATATAGGCTTATACTATCACTAAACTGTATAATGAATAAGCTCTTACTGCTTAACTTCTACTCCCTAGGTATTCTCTAGGCAAATTATTGCTTTTGAGGGCTATCAAAAGTTAAAAACAACAACAACCGTGGTGGCGCACGCCTGTAGTCCCAGCACTTGAGAGGCAAAGGCAGGTGGATCTCAGTGAGTTCAAGGCCAGCCTGGTCTACATAGTGAGTTCCAGGGCAGCTGGGGCTACAGGGAGACCCTGCTTCAAAAAGACCAAAAAAAAAAAAAAAAAAAAAAAAAAAAAAAAAAAAAAAACCCACCACCAACAACAAAAAACAAAAGTACTTCTACCCTATAATAAACAAGACAGCTGTGTTTATTTGTTGATAGACCCTCAACAATTACTTCCTCATAGTCCCCAAATGAAATAAAGATGTCTTCCTTTTTCACTTGTTTGAAATTTGTTGTGCACAGCCTTTTCTCAAGTTTTAAAATCTCAGTTAGTTGCTTTGTATCATACATGCCTACAGAGGAGGGAATGTGAAAAAAGGTAGATACTTTTTTTAAAGTATTAGAGAGTGTGAGTTACTTTTTTTTCTTTTGAATTTACTTTGGTGCTAATATACACTATAATTAATTGAAAATATGAGGAAAGGATCTATAATTGCCATGGTTTATGTACAGTGGTAGAACCTGTTAGACACATTTATTTTGAAAATCATTCTGAAATATAAAATATTGTTTCCTAGGGGCTGGAGAGTTGGTTCAGCAGTTAAGAGCACTGACTGCTCTTGCAGAGGACCCAGGTTCGATTCCAGCACCCATATGGCGGCTAACAACTGTCCATAACTCCAGTTCCAGCGGCTCCAACACCCTTTTCTGACTTCCACAGGCACTGCACACACAGATGCACTCACATACATGCAGGCAATACACTCATACACATTAAATAAAAATAATAAAATATTTTAAAAGTATTATTTCCTTAAAAAAAAGGTTTCCTATATTCTAGCCTATTAAATTCACTATTTTAAAACTCACTGGAATTGTATGTTGCCAAATAATTACCTCATAAAATAAAAACTACAATACTAAATTATATCATTTGTACCGTAATGCAACTTCCAACTTGGGAGTCTACTATTCCATGCACACTAAACTGATTCAACAAATTGGTGTTTCTGACCTCTAACAGTTTATATAAATTCAGGCAGTAATTCTTTAGGCTAGAAACCACCACTGGGAAACAAACAGTAAATGGAGCACACACACAGAAGCTTTTTTTCTCAAATTAATTTTGCTAAAGTAACTATTAGGGTCTGAACTAGAAGTGTGCATCAGAATCAACCAAGAAACTTTGAAAAATCAGAGTTAGGCCTCATCCTTGAAGATTATATTTAAGACATACAAATTTTAAAATTACTTTTGTACAAATTTTGATACATACCATCAATAAAGAACCATACAGTAAAAGCGGTAAGTGGTAACTTAGATGCCTGTTGCTGAGGGTTCAAGGCCAGCTTGGGCAACCCAATGGGTTCCATAGTTAAGACTCTCTCCCATCCCATTCCCCCTGCCAAAATCACCAGTCAGCAGGACAAATGATAGCTAATATTAAAGAATCAAAACCAACCAGGCATGGTGGCACACACCTTTAATCCCAGCACTTGGGAGGCAAAGGTAGGTGGATCTCTGTGAGTTCAATGCCAGCCTGGTCTATAGAGCGAGTTTCAGACCAGCTGAGTCTACAAGGAAACCCTGTCTCAAAAAGGAAAAAAAAAAAAAAGAATCAAAACCAAAATTACAAAGAAGGGGAAATGAGAAATATCAGTGTCAGAAAATATCACCTAGGCCCTAGGTTTGATCCTCAACACCATAAAAATTAATTTGTTAGCTACTAGGCTCCAAGAGCAGTATCAGATTAGAAAGCAAAGAGACTCAAATTTCTATTGTAATTTAAGTAACTGTCATTCAAAGAAATACTTAAAAAATCCTTCAGATATCTTTGACCATATTATAAAAACAACTCAGCCCCATTAAAAAAAATTATCAAGCTTTTATAAGAAAACTTCACGAAATCCTTTAAGAATAAAACACAGCTAGTTTGTTCATTTTATAACTATCAAGTCTTCTTACTATATTTGAATAAAGACATCCTCTTATCTCTCTATTAATTTTGCTTTTTAGTTTACATTTTCTCTCCCTTTGCACTTAAACCAGACAGTTTGCAAAGACCTAGATAGTATCTTAGGTTTTGTGGACTATTCAGTTTGTGTGGGAACTACTCAATTCTGTCACCAAAGTAAGAAAGTAACAATACCGAAGAATAAAGGTATGGCTTTGTTCCCAGGTATGGACTCTGAAATTTGAGTTGTATGGATTTTTCCTACAAATTATAAATTTACCAAATAAATTTTACATTTTTTTTCCATTTTATGCTTTCCAAATATTTTTTAAAACCATTTTCATGCCTAACGTGGTAATGCACGCCTTTAATTCCAGCACTCAGGAGGCAGACGCATGTGGATCTCTGTGAGTTCAAGGCCAGTCTGGTTTACATAGTGACTTGCAGGCCAGTTGGGGCTACAGGGAAGACCCTGTCTCAAAAAGACCGGGAAAAAAAAAAAAGAAAAAAAAAAGAAAAAAGAAAATTCTCAGCCACAAGTCATATATAAAGACAAGTAATAGGCAAGACTTGGCTTGTTAGACATAGCTTGCAAACATCTATCTGAAAATTATGGTACAGTTACTTATAATAACAGCACCTATTTCACAGGACTGCCAAGCTGATTAAATGGGTTATAATACATATAAAATGTTTAAAACAATCCCTGTAGTAAATGGTATATGACTTCATTGCTGGAAGGATTTTGTTTGTTTTAAGGCAGGGTCTCCCTGCAGCCCCAGCTTGTCTGGAACTCACTATGTAGACCAACCTGGCCTCAATTTCACAGAAATCCACCTGCCTTTGCCTCCTGAGTGCTGGAATTAAAGGTGTGTAGGTAGCATCATATATAAATTTTTTTCAGACAAAGTCTCCTTATATAACCCAAGCTAGCCTAAAACTCCCTGTGCAGCCAAAGATGACCTGAAACTTCTGATCCTTCTACCTCTACCTCCCTCCCAAGAGCTACAGGTGTGAGCGATCATACCCAGTTTTTTTTTTAACTTTTTTTGGTTTTTTTTTGTCTTTTTGAGGCAGGGTCTCCCTGTAGCCCCACCTGGCCTGGAACTCACTATGTAGACCAGGTTGGCCTTGAACTCACAGAGATCTGCCTGCCTCTGCATCCCAAGTGCTGGGACTAAAGGTGTGCGCCACCACGCCCAGCCTTTTTTAAACTTTTTAAGAAATTTTATTTATCTTTATTTTGTGTGTATGCATGTATTGCCTGCATGTAGGTAAGTGTACCTGTGTCATACAATGCCCGTGGAGGACAGAAGAGGCTGTCAGATCCCCTGGGACTGAAGTTATGGGCAGTTGTTAGCTGCCATGTGAGTACTGGGATTAGAACACAGGGCTTCTGCAAGAACAGTGTTCAGAACTGCTGAGCCATCTCTCCAGCCCCCCATACCCAGTTCTTAAGATGCCAGAGTTTATATAAAACCCATGGCCTCCTACGTGCTAGGGCAAACAATCTATGAAGTATACTACATCTCTAGCACCATACCACTTTCCTTAGTTTCACCATTGTTACGTACATACAATTTCTATAGTTCCTATTTAATTTTTTTTTCTTCTTCAAAGCCAGGGTTTCACTATGTAGCCTTGGCTAGCTGGCAACTGGCTACGTAGACCAGACTGGCCTCGAACTCATAGAGACCTGCCTGCTTCTGCTTCTTGAGTGCTGTGATTAAAGGTGTACACCACCATGCCCAGCTAATGAAACACTTTTTAATTCTACGACATTCAGCAAAGAAACCAATTTAAGGATAAAAGTCCATTACAGTCAAACAGCTAATAAAGTGGCAAAACCTGTATTCAAATCAAGGTTGGCTTTTTTAAAAAAAGACTTATTTTGCCGGGTGTGATGGCGCACGCCTTTAATCCCAGCACTCAGGAGGCAGAGACAGGTGGATCTCTGTGAGTTCAAGGCCAGCCTGGTCTACACAGTGAGTTCCAGGACAGCTGGGGCTACAGGGAGACCCTGTCTCAAAAAGACCAAAAAAAAAAAATTTTTTTTATTTATGTGGTTTATGTATATCTACATATGTATATACACAGGTGCATGTGAGTGCCTGAGATGGTTAGAAGTGGGTATTAGAGGGTGCTGAGAACCAAACAAAGATCCTCTGCGAGAGCAAACGGCAATCCTAACCACTGAGCAATCTTTTCAGCCCAGTCATTACCCCCCCCCCCAACCAAGGGCTACAGGAGCCCAAGCCCCTGGCGCATTCTAGGAAAGTGCTCTATCGCTAAGCTATACTCCCAGGCTCTGTTTTTTTGTTTTAAGACCTGGTCTCATCATATAACCCAGGCTGGCCTGGAGCTCAGTATGTTAAGCTAAGGCTAGGCTCAAAAATCATAGAAATTGGGGCTGGAGAGATGGCTCAGCAGTTAAGAGCACTGACTGCTCTTGCAGAGGACCCAGGTTTAATTCCTAGCACCCACATGGCGGCTATGAACCATCCTTAACTCCAGTTCCAGGGGAATCTGAAGCCCCCTTCTGACCTCCGCCGCATTGCACGACACGGGTGCACTTACATCCATACAGGCAATACACTCATACACATAAAATAAAAATATTAAATAAAAAATATATTTTTTTAAATCATAGAAATTTTCCTGCCTCTGCCTCCCAAGTGTCAGGTTATTGGCTCACACCACTACACCAAGCCTTGAGTTTGTTTCTGATTCCCACGCTAATGGTTCATAAGAGGTCAAGAAGGCAAGACTGCATTTTTATTATACATTGTTTATACACACAAACTCTGCATGAGTGTTTTCTAGGAAAACATCTCTACTGATTCTTAGACTACTCTCTTCCACATTCGCTGTAACTGTACACATACTGTCTCTAGTACAAGCTTGATCTCTTTAGGGACAAACACTAACCTGGATTCAATTTTGCATCTCTCATACCAGGCATTCAACAAATCCTCTTGGAAATAAAACTTTGAAAGCAAAACTCTTCAAATTAACTACCTTTATTTTCAGTTATCAGCAATTATAAAATAATCTATAGTTATAGTACTTTATAGTCAATTATGTCATACTATAGCTCCTTTAAAAAAAAACTTCAGCCTGGCCTACATAGTGAAAAAGAAAACAGGCCAGGTTTAGTGGTGCATGCCTTTAATCCTAGCACTCAATCAGGAGGCAAAGGCAGGCAGATCTCTGAGATCGAGGCCAGCCTGGTCAACATAGTGAGTTCCAGGCCAGCTGTGGCTACAGAGAGACCCTGTCTCAAAAAGATATCCCCCCCAAAAAAATGAAACATTAAAAAAATTTTTTTTTCCTAATAGGGGCACAGTAATGTTGCCTATAACTGCAGCTCCTCTAGAAGCTGAGGCAGCAGGATCACTTGAATCCAGAGTTCAAGACTAGCCTGGGCAACACATATTTTATTTAGGGGGCCAGTGAAGGCTCAGTAGATAAAGGTACTTGCCATCAAGCCTGACAACCTGAGTTCAATCCCCAGGGCCCACATGGTAGGAAGACTGGGAACAGACTCCAAGCAGCAGGCTATCTTCTGACCTCCACACACATGCTGTACCACGTGCACGCACACACACAAAATAAATAAGTTTAATAATTTTAAAAAGAATACTATCAGGGTTATGCCTTGTGCCCTGTGCAGCTGTCAATAATGACAATGACACAAGTTCAACTTAATATTTGCCAATGATATTTAAAAAGCATTAACAAACTGGGCGTGGTGGTGCACACCTGTAGTCCCAGCACTTGAGAGGCAGAGGCAAGGGGATCTTTGTTGAGTTCAAGGTCAGCCTGGTCTATATAGTGAGTTCCAGGACAGCTGGGACTACAGGGAGACCCTGTTTCAAAAAGACCAGAAAAAAAAGAAAAAAGAAAAAAGAAAAAAAAAAAAAAAGCATTAGCAAAACTTTTAGCAGCTACCATAAACAACAAAACCCAAGTTTTATTCACCAATCTTATACAATATTTGATACAAAAAATTAAGCAAACTTCTGTGATTTCATAGTACTTTGTATATACACATTCAACATTTCTCACACTCCACTGTAATTATATGTTGTGATGTCTTCTCAACAATACTCCTAAGCAGCAACTCTGACATATTTTTTATTCTATCTCTAAAATAAATTCACAGTAATTAGCACACAATAGATAGCTAGTGTTCCCTAAATGGTTATTCCAGTCATCATGATAAAACTAAGATCAAAATTTAATGAACTCTCAGAAAGTAAAGACACACTAAATCACTTTATTTTCACCCTTCTCTTTTAAAAACCCAAACAAATTCTGAAGTTTGAGTATTTAATAAGACATATGGAAATTCAGCTGCTTTGGACTAACTTTAGTGTAATCTTCTTTTTTTTAAAGACTGGCAGTAAGCAGGATTCAGTGGTACATGCCTTTAATCCCAGCACTCTGGAGGCAAGAGGCAGGCAGCTCTTAGACTGAAGCAAATCTTGTCTAGTGAGTTCCAGGCCATCTGGGGCTACAGAGAGATCCTGTCTTCAAAAAACAACAATAAAAACAAAACAAAAAATTGGAAACATGTACTATCAGAGAAAGTATATCAATTGTAAAATCTTGTAGGAAAACAAAATCAATGAGCTGAATCAACTGAAAGACTTTGGGACCAGCATGGTTAAGAGCTTATTGCTCTTCCAGTGTACACATATAGTTCAGGCCAACATATACACATAAATAAAAATAAATAGTTAAAAATTACAATGCTTTTGTACCTTTCTTGGTTCTGCTTATAACTGCTACATTTAAAGCAACAATTAAATATGGTTACAATTATCTGCAATTCTTTTTTTTTTTTTTAAAGTCAAAACATGGGTACACTCACATACATGCAGGCAATACCCTCATACACATAAAATAAAAAAATTTTTTTTTCAAAGTCAAAACTGGGGCTGGAGAGATGGCTCAGCAGTTAAGAGCACTGACTGCTCTTGCAGAGGACCTGGGTTCGATTCCCAGCACCCACATGGTGGCTACAAACCATCCTTAACTCCAGTTCCAGGGGAATTCAAAGCCCTCTTCTGACCTCCGAGGTACTGCATGACACAGGTGCACTCACATAAATGCATAAAAGTCAAAACTGAACTGCATGGTAGTGAACAACTGTAATCCCAGCACTTGGGAGACACAGGAGAATTAGAGGTCCAAAGCAATCTTTAGCAACAAAGCAAGTTCAAGGACAGCCTTGGATGCATGAGGCCCTGCCCTCAAAAAAAAAAAAAAGTCTGAACTATGTATCAACAAAATTCATTGCTTTAATACAGAAGGGAAAAAAAGTGAATACAAACAATAAAACGTTCATACAAGGGTCTGGAGAGATGGTGATTAAGAGCACATACTGTTCTCCCAAAGGACCTGATTTTGGTTCTCAACACCCATACTGGGCAGCTCCCAAATACCTGTAACTCTAGCTACAGGGAATCCAATAGTCTGTTCTGGCCTCCTTGAGCACCTGAACACGTGGTATACATTCACACAAAGATACATACATACATACATAAATTTTTAAAAGTCTTAAAAAGAAAACATCATAGCTAGGCGTGGTGGTGCATGCCTTTAGTCCCAGCACTTGGGAGGCAGTGGCAGGCAGATATCTGTAAGTTCCAGGCCAGCTTGGTCTACATAGTGAGTTCCATGACAGCTGGGGCTTTAGAGAGACCCTGTTTCAAAAAGACTAAAGAAAGAAAGGAAGGGAGGAAGGGAGGAAGGAGAAGGGAGGAAGGGAGGGAGGGAGGAAGGAGAAGGGAGGAAGGGAGGGAGGGAGGGAGGAGAGGGAAAAAGGGACGGAGATTATATAAACACTAGGAGGCATATTTTTTTAACTACAAAGTTGATGAATACTAAAGGCAACCTAACATAATTGTGACAATGAAGAAATCACTGCAAGTCTCCAGCAAGAAGAATGTTCTGACATTGATGTTCCACATTGATTGTTTTGAAACTATTAAGGTGCATTAAAGCAAGAGAAGCCTGCTAGCCCGAGGACAGGGGCATTGGACTAGGATGGAAGCAATGTTCGAATGATTTGAAAGAGCTTCATGGTCAAAATGCAATTACAAGAAGATGGCCCTTTTTTAAAAAAAAACCACACACACACAGCCGACTATTTGCTCTTGAAAATGGTTTATTCTTGTCTGTGCATGCATATGTGGTGCGGAGGCCCAACCTCAGCTGTCTTTCTTCTTTCCTCTATTTTTTTTCAACCTTTTTTTGGGGGGGTCTTTTTGAGACAGGGTCTCCCTGTAGCCCCAGCTGTCCTGGAACTCACTATGTAGACCAGACTGGCCTTGAACTCAGAGATCTGCCTGCCTCTGCCTCCCAAGTGCTGGGACTAAAGGCATGCACCACCATGCCAGGCCTATTTTATTATTTTTATGTATATGAGTGTATTGCCTGCAGGTATGTAAGTGCAGTGCCTACAGAGGTCAGAAGAGGGTGTTGGATCCCCTGGAACCACAGTTAGAGATGGTTGTTAGCTGTCATGTGGGTGCTGGTAACCAAACCTGGGTCCTCTGCAAGAGCAGCCACTGCTTTTAACCACTGAGTCATCTCTCCAGCCCCAATTCTTAATGGGGAAGCAGTAGAGGGAGAGAATCTGGGTATAATATAAGCATATAACCACAGCACTTGGGAGGCTAAGAGTAAGGGCTAAGGAATCAGGGTCTAGTATAAAAAGGATTTCACAATATTCTTGCTATAGGCGGAGCACAGACTTAATTCTCAGCTTTCTAAGCACTAGCAGGAGAAAAAAAACTTGTAGGTTATTTTTCAGTGTCTTAATCCAGTTAGTTAAAAAAGATAACTGCCGGGTGTGGTGGTGCACGCCTTTAATCCCAGCACTTGGGAGGCAGAGGCAGGCGGATCTCTGTGAGTTCAAGGCCAACCTGGTCTACATAGTGAGTTCTAGGACAGCTGGGGCTACAGGGAGACCCTGTCTCAAAAAGACCAAAAAAAAAAAAAAAAAGAAGATAACTATTTGATTTTCTTTTTCAACTGGAAAACTGTCTTTATTTGGCCTGGGTGGAACTGAAACTACGAGAAGGATATTGAAGCATTCTGCAACCCAGTTTCTCATCTAGGTAATTATGAAAATTTGTTTGTTTTTAAACTTTTAAAAAATTTTTATTATTTTTATTTTATGTGTATGCCTGCATTGCCTGCATGTAGGTAAGTGCACCATGTCATGCAATGCCCGCAGAGGACACAAGAGGCTGGAAGATCCCCTGGGACTGGAGTTAATGACAGTTGTTAGCTGCCATGTGGGTGCTGGAATTCTTTGTGTTTTTTAAAATATATTTCATTTTGGGGACTGGAGAGATGGCTCAGAGGTTAAGAACACTGGCTGTTCTTGAAGACTCAGGTTCGAATCCCAGTACCCACATGGCAGCTAACAGCTGTCCATAATTCCAATTCTAGGGGATCTGACATCCTCTTCCGTCCTCCACGGGCATTGCACGACACAGGTGCACTTACCTACATGCAGGCAATACATGCTTACACATAAAATAAAAATAAATAAAATAACAAAAACTACATTTTTTTAAAATGTTTTTGTACATTTCATATAATAGAGCTTAATAAAATTTAGACCCCCCGCCCCCATCTGACCCCCTCCCATTGCCCCCCCCACCAGATTTCATGCACTGTCATGTATGTTCTTTCCATTGGGTTAAATATTAAGGTGATTATAATGATTATTTCTTCTCTAGGCTAGTATTTTAAATTTCCCTCAACTCAGCTTTTTGTTTTTCCAGTTAAGACAAGGTCTCGACTCCGCTGCAGGCTGGTGTTGAACTCTCAAGCTCCTGCCTCTTCTTCCCAAGTGGTAGGATTACAAGAATGTTAGCATTATAGGGCTGTGATAATGCTCAATTCTTTTTTTCCTTGAGGTACTAGGGATTGAACCCAGAGCCCCGCACACGCTAGAGAAGTACACTCAACCACTAAGGCATGCTTTCAGCTCTTATCCTTTTTGTTTCTTTTTGCTACTCCCTTTAAAAGAAAATATATTTATTGTGCCACGGTGTATGTGTGAATCTCAGCTGTCAGTCCTCGCCTTCCACCCTGTTTTGGGGGGCAAGATTGCCACTGTTCGCTACTGCACTGCTTACTCCAAGCTAGCTGGATTCTCCTGTATCTTTCATCTTACAAATTCTGTGATTACTGACCTGAACCACCTCATCTGGCTTCTACCTAGGTTTGGGGAATCCAAACAAGTCATCAGGCCATCTCCTAGCCCTTTTCTCTTCACTTTGTTTTTTGTTTTGTTTTGTCTTTTTGAGACAAGGTTTCCTTGTAGCCCCAGCTGTCCTGGAACTCTCTATGTAGACCAGGCTGGCCTTGAACTCACAAAGATCCGCCTGCCTCTGCCTCCCAAGTGCTGGGATTAAAGGTGTGCACCACCACACCTGGCTTTCTCTTCACTTTTTATGCGAATTTTGGTTTTATGCTTCCTTAGTAAGGGGTTACGAATTAAATTAGGCAGGTGAAAGTGTGATCCAGCTAAGAAATAAGGCAGTGGTAGAACTATTGTTTTCAAAGTAAATTCAATCTTTAAAAAAAATTACTGGGACTGAGTATGACTCAGTAAGGAAACATGCTTATTAGCATTCAGGAAGCCTGGGATTCAGTGGCCAGCACTCAAATAACCCCATTACTGGGGAACCAGACAAAAATGTGTTTGTGTAGCTGGAGAGATGGTTCTGGTGTTAAAAGCACATACTGCTCTTAAAGAGGATCCAAGTTCGGTTCCTGGTACCCACATCAAGTGGCTCACAACTGCCTGTAACTCTGGCTCCATGGAATCTATGACACCCTCTTCTGGACTGTTCAGGCACCTGCACTCACATATGCACATACCTACACACAGACGTACAAAAGTACACATCATTAAAACTAAAAATAAATTTTAAAAAGTATTTGGGGGCTGGAGAGATGGCTTCGTGGTTAAGAGCACTGACTGCTCTTGTAAAAGACCCGGGTTCAATTTCCAGCACCCACATGGTGGCTGACAACTATCCATAACTCCAGTTCCAGGTGATCTGACGCCCTCTTCTGACCTCAATGGACACTGCACGACATGGGTGTACCTACTTACATGCAAGCAATACACTCATATGCCTAAAATAAAAATAGTAAGCAAAATACTTTTTTAAAAAGTATTTACGGGCTGGAGAGATGGCTCAGCGGTTAAGAACACTGGTTGTTTTTGCAGAAGACCTGGGTTCAAATCCCAGCACCCACATGGCAGCTAACAACTGTCCGTAACGCCAGTCCCAGGGGATCTGACAGCCTCTTCTGACCTCCTCAGGCACTGCATGACACGGGTGCACTTACCTACATGCAGGCAATACACACATACACATAAAATAAATAAAATTAAAAAATAATAAAAAATTTAAAAGTATTTATGCCAGGCATGTTGATACACATCTTTAATCCTGGTACTCAGAAGGTGGATCTCTGTGAGTTCCAGGCTAGTCTGGTTTACACAGTGAGTTGCAGGCCACTCAGGGCTACATGAGACTCTGTCTCAAAAAACAAAACAAAACAAAAAAAACCTGGCATGGCGGCTCATGCTTTTAATCCCAGCACTCAGGAAGTAGATGCAGGCAGATCTCTGACATCAAGGCCATCCTGGAATACATAGTTGAGCTCCACTCCAGGATCACCCATACACAGCCCTTGGAAATGGTATTTGATGAATACAGGCTGACAAGCTAGATGGTTGAGATTATATCAGTTTTAAATTCTTCTTAAAACTTTTCAGGTGCATGAGTGCATATAACAATAAATGCCTTGCATTTGCACAGTACTTCATAATTTACAAAGTTTTGTATCTTTTTAAGCCTTCAACTGCACTGTGGGGTGGTCCTCACAACTTGCACAAACCAAAAAGTATGAATCACATACTCATGTCCCTAGAGAACAATGCAAGTGGATAAAAGTAAAGCAGGCAAAGTTGAAAACTTTTCCTTACCATGACATTTGATTTTATTTTTGAGACAGAGCCTTATGGTGTAGGCCAAGCTAGCCCTGAACTAGAGATCATTCCTGCCTTTGAGTGCAGAAATTACAGGCATTCACCACCAAATTCAGCTTTGTTTACATAGTAATCGTATTAAAAAATTATTTACTTCTGCTGGGTATGGAGGTGCATGTCTTTTAATCCCAGCACTCAGGAGGCAAAGGCAGACCAGATTTCTGAGTTCCAGGCTAGTCAAGGCCACATAATGAGACCCTGTCTCAAAAAAAAAAACAAGATTCTTGCCGGGTGTGGTGGTGCACGCCTTTAATCCCAGCACCCGGGAGGCAGAGGCAGGTGGATCTCTGTGAGTTCGAGGCCAGCCTGGTCTAC
>NW_008333884.1:4119466-4140376 GCF_000622305.1 Nannospalax galili | reverse complement strand
GGTAGATCTCTGTGAGTTCAAGGCCAGCCTGGTCTACATAGTGAGTTCCAGGACAGCTCGGGCTACAAGGAGACCGTGTCTCAAAAAGACACCCCCCCCCAAAATAAAACCAAGATTCTTAACTTCCAAACAGACTTTACTGGGCCAAGAAACACAGTAAAGGTACCTGCCACCAAGACTGATGGACCTGAGCTCCATCCCCAGGATCTACATGATAGAAGTTGTTCTTTGACCTTGGTGTGGTGCACAGCAACTGGTTTCACTGAACATCAAGCGTATCTAAAGAAGAGCAGTTACGACTCAGTTTGGGATAACTGTTACCATGGAAAAATGTAGGCCCCTCACTTATTGGAGTTTCTAATTTTTCAGGATGATTTAACAGAAATTTCATACAAAATACCTAATTTTTAAATGTAGCTCCATTTATTTTTTATTTTTTGGCTATACAAGGCCAAGAGAAATGTATTTACAAAACTTGGGTCTAGCCTGGAGGTAGCCAGTGTGCAACCCTCTAGTTAAGTAACTGAATAAATTTAGGTTGTTCCCATGATTGAGGAAATGGAAGGAAGTCCAGAGGGTGATGGTCTAAAATTAATGCCAACAATATTACCTATTCTTTTTTTCAATCCAAAGCACAGAAATCACTAAGGAAAAAGATTATATGTGCAAAAACAATCTCATCTGAACATACTTTCCCAATATTCATGTCAGCACTCTAACAATGAAATGTTAGAAACAATCTAAATGCCTATTTCTGTAGATATAAAGAAACTATGGCCTAATCACATGTAATTAATTACATATCCCAGTAAGCTATCTTCCCAGACATGTGAAAACATAGGCCTATCTAAAAAAAATTTTGTTAGATGAAAGAACCAAGTTGAAAAGTAATACACAATTTGACTCATATACCTTTCCAGTCTCATATCCCACAATCTTCTCTTCCAAACTTTATCAACATCATGTAATAGTTTTTCATGCTTTTGTACTAATATGTTGATGTTCCCACTATCTAAAATGACTCATTCTTTTTTAAAAAAGTATTTCAGTTACTATTTTTATGTGTATAAGTGTATTGCCTGCGTGTGTACCCATGCTGTGCAATGCCCACCGAGGTCAGAAGAGGGCTTCAAATTCTGCTGTAACCGGAGTTATGGACAGTTGTTAGGGACCATATGGGTGCTAGGAATTGAACCCAGGTCCTCTGCAAGAGCAGTAATTGCCAAACCATCTCTCCAGCCCCTAAAATGACTCATTCTTAAATATCTAATTCAAACACCATCTTTCAAACATTTGACGGATCCTGCAATTAGCCTAAGTAACAGATCTCATAAAGTACATAACAAGATAGATATAAAATATTATGTAAGTACTCTATTTCCTATTTATTTAATCATTTTAGTAAGAACCTAGAGGAAGTCGAGCATGGTGGTCCAGGCAAGGAGGGAGGGACAAGCAAGCAAGCTTGGTGGCACAGTCCTGCAATCTCAGCACTTAAAGCAGGAGGGGTTCAAGTTCAAGGGCAGACAGACTACATAAGAAAACCATGTTAGGAAGGAAACTGTCAGGAAAAAATGGAGGGAGGAAAGGGTAAAGGGGATGGGGGAGGGGAGGGGAGGATAAGAGAGGGGAGGGTAAAAGCCCAAATTGCTTAATTTTAACTTTTCTCCCAGTGAATGAACCTGACAAATTTTTTCTTCTTTTTTTTTTCCTTTGGTTTTTTTTGAGACAGGGTCTCCCTATAGTCACATCTGGCCTAGTACTCACCATGAAGACCAGGGTGGCCTGGATCTCACAAGAGATCTATCTCACAAGAGATCTACCTGCCTCTACCTCCAGAGAACTAGGATTAAAGGTGTGTGTCACCATGCCTGACAATGAAAAAATATTTTTTTAATTAAAAAAAATATTTGTTATTTTTATTTTATGTGTATGCATGCATAGCCTGCATGGATATAAGTGCACCCGTGTCATGCAATGCCTGCAGAGGACAGAAGAGGGTATCGGATCCCCTGGAACTGGGGCTTTGGATGGTTGTTAGCTGCCATATGGGTGCTGGGATTCAAACCCAAGTCTTCTCTAAGAACAGCCAGTGCTCTTAACTGCTGAGCCATCTCTCCAACCCCAATGAAAATATTTTTTAAAGATTGACGAATCTGAAGCCAGGCATAGTGAGACAGTTTATAGTCCCAGCTACTTAGTACCCTAAGGTGGAAGGAATTATTTGGGCCCCAAAATACTGGGATTACAGGTGATGATTAGTCTTTATCAACTTGACACAACCTAGAACTACACCTGGGAATAAAGTCTTACTTGAGAAATTGTCTAGATCAGGCTGACTGGTAGGGCATGGCTGTGGTGGATTATCTTCACTGTTAACTGATACAGAGAGACTCAGCCTAATGTATGGACAGCACCATTCTATAAGCATGGGGTCCTGAAGTGTGTAAGAGAGAAAGCAAGCAAGCAAGCAGGACTGGACTGCATAAACTTGGGAGGCAGAGGCAAGCAGATCTCTTTGAGTTTGAGGCCAGCCTGGTCTACACAGCTAGTTCCAGGCCTGTTGGCTCTACAGTGAGACCTTGTTTCAAAAAACAAAACAAAAGACTCAGGTTGTCAGGCTTGGAAGCAAGCAAGAGCCTTTTACCCCAATCCTGAGGACACAAATTTGATTCCCCAGAACCTACATGGAAAAGCCATGTTTGTGTGCTAGGTGTACTGATGCACGCATTTAATCCCAGGAGATCTACACCAATTCTGAGCCAGCCTGGCCAGGGGCTACATATTGAGGCAGCCTCAAAAAACAAAACAACAAAGCAAGACGTGGTGGTGACATCTCCCAGAAGCTCAAGGACCAGCTAGCCTGGGAATACACAGCAGAGCAGGAGAAACAAGACTCAGCCTCAAAAAGATGGAATGCAAGAACTGACTCCAGAAAGTTGTCTTCTGACCGCCATTGGCACTCATGGCATGTACACATGTGCCTACACTCACACACTTACAGACAGTAAATTTTTTTTAACAGAAAAATTCACTTTTAATACAATTGACACTAAGATGTACATGTGTTTCTAATCTCTATATATCTGATTATTACTAGTCACAGTCGGTTACTTTCTGAGCTCACTGGCATCTGAGCATTGATATAAAGTCATCAGGTAGATTTCAGTGGTAATGTTTTTCACATTTACTACTTATTAAGGAGTAAACTTTTATGCTTTGAAGAATTTTTTTTTATTTTTAAAAAAATTTTACACCCACTACAGACAGTAAATTTAAAAATAAAATAGCTTATAAAAAAGTCAAAATATTTTTTTATTGATGCACTTAAAACTTATTTAGGGCAGTTATGGTGGTGTGTATCTGTAAATCTAGCACTCAGGAAGCTGAAGCAAGAGACTAGCCTAGGAAAGGATTACAAGAGCGTGTCTCAAAAGGAGGGAAAAAAAATTCAACAACAAAAACTCTAAGAATTCTATTAATGACTATAAAGTTATATAGTTAAACCGTATGTTAAGGAAATCTTAAAAAAAAAAAGAATCCTGTTACACACCTATGATCCCAGCAAACTCCAAGAGGCTGAGGCAGAATAGTGAGTTTGAGTTTAAGGAGAGCCTGGGTCACATAAAGATATAACAAAAACAGAGATTCTGATAAAACTTTAAGATTTATTGACCTTTATTATTTAATAATCCTAATTACTTTTATGAGTTAACATCAACCATTTATAGATAAGAAAACTAAAATTCTTACTCAAGATACATAGGTAGCTAGTAAACTACGGAGTTAAGAATCTAAACTATTCATGTAATGGAAAAGCACGTGCCTAGCAGATACAAGGCCCTAGGATTGATCTCTAGCACCAAATAAAATACTGTTTTACTCAACAGAAAGAAAGAAATTAAGGAAAGAGGGAGGGAGGGTAAGAGGGACAGAGGGAGAGAGGGAGGGAGGGTAAGAGGGACAGAGGGAGAGAGGGAGGGAGGAGAGGGAAGAGAGAGAGCAGTAGCAGCTATCAGACACAATGGTGCTTGGGCCCAGAAACCCAGCAACGGGGAGACTGAGGTAAAGTTTCAAGTTCTAGGTTCTAGGTCGTGGTGGGATACAAAAGACTGGAGAGGGTGAGGAGTGGTGGCATATGCCTTTAATCCTAGCATTCAGGAGTCACAAGCAAACAAAGCTCTGGTCTACATAGTAAGTCCTAGGACAGTCAGAGCTACATAGTGAGACTCTGGATTTTTTTTTTTTTAAAGACATTGTTTCCAGACACAGCAAGACAGACAGAAATTGAACACACACACACACACACACACACACACACACACACGCACGCACACAGAAAGAGAGGAACTGACCTTATGGATACAAAACACAAGTATCATAAGACAGATTCTTTTTTAAAAAAATATTTTATTATTTTTATTTTATGTGTATGTGTGTATTGCCTGCATGTAAGTAAGTGCGCCCGTGTCGTGCAATGCCCGTGGAGGACAAAAGAGGCTGTCAGATCCCCTGGAACTGGAGTTAGGACAGTTGTTAGCTGCCATGTGGGTACTAGGATTTGAACCTGGGTCTTCTGCAAGAACAACCAGTGTTCTTAACTGCTGAGCCATCTCTCCAGCCCCAAGACAGATTCTTTTAATAAAGAATAAAAAATGAGCTGGGTGTGGTGGCGCACGCCTTTAATCCCAGCACTCGAGGCAGAGGCAGAAGGATCTCTGTGAGTTCAAGGACAGCCTGGTCTACACAGGGAGTTCCAGGCCAGCTGGGGCTACAGGGAGACCCTGTCTCAAAAACACCAAAAAAATAAAAATAAAAATAAAAAATGTACTGATAATGGTAGCACACATCTTTAACCCGAGCACTAAGGAGGCAGAGGAAGTGTGAGCTCAAGACCAGACAGGGTAATGAGCTGGGGATATAGCTTAGTAGTGGTAGAGCACTATCCTAGCATGCCATGCCTGAGGCCCTAGGTTCAACTCTCAGCACCACAGAAACATATGCTATCTATCCTTCCACCTTTACATGGGTTCTAAGGCTTGAACTCAGGTCTCCAGGCTTACACTTTCACCAGTTGAGCCATCTCATTACTCCCAAACTAAAACTTTCTATAATGCTTTCCAAAAATGAAAATTATTTAGGCTAAGGGTACAGCTCAGAGATACAGCATAAGTTAGTGTACATAAAACCCTGAGTTTAAGCCCCAGATCCCCCCACAAAAAAAAATTCTTAAAT
The DNA here is from genome assembly GCF_000622305.1 of Nannospalax galili. Classification (NCBI taxonomy): domain Eukaryota; kingdom Metazoa; phylum Chordata; class Mammalia; order Rodentia; family Spalacidae; genus Nannospalax; species Nannospalax galili. The sequence goes on along the minus strand of NW_008333884.1, from coordinate 4,135,141 downwards.
TTTCCCAAAGATTTAAAATTTTACTATTACTTGGGGGCTGGAGAAATGGCTCAGGGATTAAGAACATTTGACTGTTCTTGCAGAAGACCCAGGTTCGAACCCCAGCACCCACATGGCAGATAACAACTTCTCCGTAACTCCAGTGGCTCCAACAGCCTATTCTGTCCTCCGCGGGTATTGCACTTACTACATGCAGGCAATACTCGCATACACGTAAAATAAAAATAAATAAAAATTTTTAAAAAATATTACTATTACTAGAAAAGTTTGTCAGAAAACTTCCCAGCCTTCATTAACTGCCAATTTTTATCAATATAGGAACAAATAACCAAAACAGATACTTAATTTATCTAGTTCAGTAAATTCATTTTGCAGAAATAGAGGATTCTGTGCCCTGGGACAACATGAAATTTCCCTAGTGAACTATAACCATCCCACCTACATTCATCTGGAGAGATCATTGTTAGACTTACAAAGATACTTGTAAATTCCATGCTGGGGAATGAAACCCAGCTCCTGGCTATGCACAAGTTTTACTACTGAGTGACTCCCCTTTTCCATACAATCCTGCATTCAACTAAATGCAATAAGTAACATAAATATTACTCTTTTTTTGTTTTTGTTTTGCTGTTGTTGTTTTAGGAGACTGGGTCTCCCTGTAGCCCCAGCTGGCCTGGAACTCACTATGTAGCTGGCCGCTGCCTCCTGAGTGCTGGGATTAAAGACATGCACCACCATGCCCATCTTATAAATATTAATTTTAAAGCAGTATTGGGCACTGTCTGGCAGAACCTATTAAATGCCTAAGGCCTTACGCAGGTAAAATAGCAGATGCAGAATCAAAGTTACCAAATACCAAATTAGAGGATCTGAGTAATAAATGCTGCATGCTGTCACCATTTTCAAAATTAAGATTAAAAAAGATAACAAGTGGGTTAAAGAAAAGAGACCCAGGTTTGCATACTTGCTCTATCTCACCATACACCGCCCTCTGCCAAAACATGATGCAAGCAAGAAGGCTCTCATCAGATACTGGCACTTTGAAACTTGACTTCCAAGCCTCTAGAACTTTATTTTCTCCCATTTTAAATAGAGGAAAATACTAATCTCTGATCTTAATAAAAGTTAGTATACTGTACCAGCCAAAATGAAAAAGTATCAAATTCTAAATCTAAAAATTGTGTTTAAATGAAATTTAAAAAGAGAGCCTTCAAGGGCTGGTAATATGGCTCAGTGGATAAAGGCATCTGCTGCCAAGCCTCATAATCAGAGTTAACTCTCTGGGACCCACAAGGTAGAAAACTGAATCTCAAAAGTTGTCCTTTGTCTTCTGCACTCATGATGTACACACACACAAATAAAAATTTTTAATGTAGAGCCGGGCATGGTGGCGCACACCTTTAATCCTAGCACTCAGGAGGCAGAGGCAGGCGGATCTCTGTGAGTTCAAGGCCAGGCTGGTCTACATAGTGCTGGGGTTACAGGAAGACCCTGTCTCAAAAGATGACAAAAAAAAAAAAGAGAAAAGAGCCTGTGAGATTTTGAAAATGTAAAAATGTCTACCTGCTTAAATGAGTGACATCTGCTGTGTAGTTAGCTGAATATGTATCCTTAATATTTGTGCCTCACAGCAGAAATATGAAACTTATTTTGTGAAAGCTTTTTAAAAATTTTTTTTGCTTCAGCCAGGCATGGTGGCACACGCCTGTACTCCCAGCACTTGGGAGGCAGAGAAAGGCGGGTCTCTGTGAGTTCAAGGCCAGCCTGGTCTACACAGTGAGTTCCAGGACAGCTGGTGCTACATGGAGACCCTGCTTCAAAAAGACAAAAAAAGAAAAAAGAAAAATTGCTTTCTTTTTATTTTGTGTATGGTTGTATTATGTGCATGTGTTCAAGTGCACTCATGTCATGAAATGCCCTCAGAGGACAGATCCCCTGAAACTGGAGTTAGAAACCGTTTTTAGCTGTCATATGGGTGCTGGGAATCAAATCTGGGTCTTCTGCAAGAACAGTCTTAACCCGTGAGCCATCTCTCCAGCCCCATGAAAGCTTTTATTAAAAGTTCAATCATTATGTAAAGACAATATTTGATCATGTAAGCCAATACCCAAGTGGATCAGTTACTATAATATTTACCTCAGTCTAGGCATGAACCTAAGTGAACTAGGAAAAGAAATTCTTGGAATTTTAGTTCTCTCGTACATAAAAATATCATTCTACCTCAACAAGTAGCTAAGAAAACCAACAAAAAAATGGGCATTAGGTTCAATGGTGACAATCTTTTAGAGAAGTGTTTATGACAAGGTTAAATACTTTCAAGAATACCTATCCAGAGGCATCCCTGGCAGATCAGTCCTACCTATGTATGTTTTGGCCAAAAGCCACCAACTTTTTAAGAAAAAACGATAAAAATAATAAACTCTTATGGTGACCATATAAAACACAAACATCAATTAAAACCTGTAACTCCCATGGATAGGATAAAAATTAGAAGACCAATAGCCAGGTGTGATGGCGCATACCTGTAGTCCCAGCACTTGGGAGGCAGAGGCAAACGGATCTCTGTGAGTTCAAGGCCAGCCTGGTCTATATTGTGAGTTCCAGGACAACTGGGGCTACAGAGAGACCCTGTCTCAAAAAGACCAAATAATAAATAAATAAATACCTTAAAAAGTTATCTTTAAATGATTGCAAAGTGTCATACCAAACCAGTAACAGTGTTAGAACCCCAAAAGCCTTCACTGAAAGTTAACTGTTAGGATTATAGATTATAACATACTTCTTTATGAAATACACATTTTTCTTGGAAGGTGGCAGCAGGAAGAGGGGCTAAGTCAGGCTAAGCTATATAGTGAATTCAAGGCCAGCCTGAGCTACATGAGACCCTGCCTCAAAACAAACAAAATATACATTTCCCCAAATGGCCTTTAACAACCAGGATTCATTCTACAGTAAAGGATCTTCAGAATTGTAGATTTACTTTACTTTTTCAGGACTCATATTTAATACCACTAGTTCTATTTTAAACAGAGTAATTTGACAAGTAAAAAAATAGTAATATGTCAACAGAGGCAAAGAATTTCCACTTCCAAAAATTCTTTCTTTCCAAAGTATATAAATGCATAAATTACCTGTCATTATAAAATACTTTCATAATAGACTTAGAAGTAAAAATTTGTCTGGGGGTGCAGTTCAATGATGGGTAACACACAAATGGCAGGCCCTGAGTTTCATTCCCAGCACCAGATCTCTTTTTAGGACCACAAGCAGATATAGCCACACAACCAGCTCAGTTTAAAACCAACTGAACCTCAAGTTCCTCCGGAAAAAAAAAAAAAGATTCATAGCTTTAGGACTGAACATTCACTTTGCCTAACATTTTACTTTGAGGTTTTTAACATGGCTCTACTTTATAAGGTCAGGAAGATAATGGTATTTGCATCCAAGCCTGATAATCTGAGTTCAATCTTCAGGACCCATATAGTGGAAGCCAAGAACAGACTCCCACAAGTTGCCCTTTGACCTACACACACACACACACACACACACACACGCGCGCGCGCGCTGTGGCACATGCCCTCTCACACAATATAAATAATGTTAAAAAAAAAAGATAGTTCTACCTTAATGATGACAAGGTCTACAACTACAGCTCCTTTACTGAGATGACAAACTGAGTAACATGAACCACATGTAAACAAAAAGGTCTGTATTTTTTTACCTGGAAGTCATTTAAACTCATGGGGACACACACACACACAGTATATTATCATGGAAATGGGAGCTGGAGAGATGGCTCAGTGGTTAAGACCAATGGCTGCTCTTGCAGAGGACCTGTGTTAGGTTCCCAGCATCCACCCAGTGGCTAACAGCCATCTGTAACTCCAGCTCTAGGAGATCCCATGCCCTCCACCAGCACTGCATTCACAGGTGCACTTACATACATGTAGGCAAAACACATAAAATGTTTTAAAGAGCCGGACGTGATGGCGCACACCTTTAATCCCAGCACTCTGGAGGCAGAGGCAGGCGGATCTCTGTGAGTTCAAGGCCAGCCTGGTCTACATAGTGAGTTCCAGGACAGCTGAGAGTCTTTTTTTTTTTTTTTGGTCTTTTTTGAGACGGGGTCTCCCTTGTCCTGGAACTCACTATGTAGACCAGGCTGGACTTGAACTCACAGAGATCTGCCTGCCTCTGCCTCCCGAGTGCTGGGATTAAAGGCGTGCACCACCACACCTGGCCTTTTTACAATTTTTAAAAGTTATTTATTTATATTTGCATGTGGCAGCCAGAACACAACTCAGGGGAATTGATTCTCTTTCCACTCTTTGGGTCCCATGGACTGAACTCAAGTTGCCAAGCTTGGTAGGAAGCACCTTTACCCACTGAGCCATTTCAGCAGCTCTACCTTTATTTTCTTAAATATAATAATGCAACAGTCATCTAAACTAGAAAACTAAAAATTACGATACTGACTTTTCATTCCCAGAAACATCTCCAAATCCTTTTCATGTAGGGGTATTTTATCCTGGACACTATTTAAAACTTAAAAATAGATACCAAATATTGCTAAAAACTTCAAGTGAAGTGTGGTGGCATATACCTGTAATACAGGCATTCAAGATGCTAAGGCAACAAAACTGTCCCAAGTAGGAGGCCAGCCTGGACTACATAGGAATACTAAGTCAGCCAAGGTTACATAGTAAGACACTGCCCACCCCCACCCAACAAACATAAATAGACAGGCATGGTGATGCACCCCTGTAATCTCAGCACTTGAAAAGTGGAAGATTAACAGGAGCTCAAGGTCAGTCTTAGTCCCACAGCCAATCCAAGGTCAGCCTGGGCTATATGAGACCCCGCCTCATAAAGAAGAAAGAGGGCCAGTGAGATGGTGCTTGCTGCCAAGCCCGATGACCTGAATACCACTGCTATCATAGTGTAAAAAACCAACTCCCATTAAGTTGTCCTGGACGCGCGCACGCGCACACACACACACACACACACACACGTTAAAAAAAATTCAACTTCATTAACAGTTTTATAAATATAGGACTGAAGAATTTTTTTAAAAATCTTTTACTATTTTTATTTTATGTGTATGAGTGTACTGCCTGCATGTATATGATTGCACCTGTGTTGTGCAATGCCGCGGAGGTCAGAAGAGGGCTTCAGATTCCCCTGGAACTGGAGTTAAGGACAGTTCGTAGCCGCCATGCGGGTGCTGGGAATCGAACCCAGGTCCTCTGCAAGAGCAGTCAGTGCTCTTAACCACTGAGCCATCTCTCCAGCCCCAGGACTGAAGATTTTAAAAAAACTGATGTCCAAATTAAGTGAGATTCTAAATTAAGTGAGATTCTGCTACACACCAGAAACAAACACACTGTACTCTCCCTCACCAAATTAACAAACTCCTGATCAATGGGGGGGGATGGGGGATCACCATTCAGTATAAATAGTATACAGGTTAGGGGTCCATCAGACAAATCATAATGAATGATTCCCAGTGTACTCATTCATCATCATACCAGCCTTTCTACTTCCTATTAAAAATAAAAATGTAAAAATATATAAATTACAAGCACTCATTAAGGCTTTACTTATCACATGAATTTTAAATCCTTTAAGAAATGTCTACTCTTATGAATGACTTATGCTCTTTTTATAGTAGTATCTCACACAAAAGTCCTTTGCAAGAGGCAACACAAGAGAAATGGTCTATTAAAAAGCTTTTAACCAGAAATAACCATATTCATCTTTGATGTTTACTAATTGAAAAAAATAACGGTTTGCCTGGTGTGGTGGCTCATGCCTTTAATTCCAGCACTTGGGAGGCAGAGGCAGGCAATCTCTGTGACTTCAAGGCCAGCCTGGTCTACATATAGAATTCTAGGCCAGCTGGGGCTACAGGAAGACCCAAAATAAATAAATAAATAAATAAATAAATAAATAAATAAATAAAACTACAATAAAAAATAACTGTTTTATTAAAAACTACAGTTAAAGAAAATATAGTATTCTTACTAGGTTGTTGGGGTTTTTGCAGTATACCAATATATTGCCAAATATTTCTGGCATTCATTAATTTACACTTACTTGACTAGAATAATTAAAAACATTAACCATGGCATATCTGTGTGTATGTGTTTTCCATATAACCTACACAACAAATATATAGACAGTAAGTATGTATTTTAGAGCAAGGATGCTGCTATTATGCCCTTCTTGGGGGAAAAAAAGATGGAAAATCTGTGATTTTAAGATTTACTATGAAAAAATGCCTTTGTTGCAACTACAAATAGTATCAAATAACCTTATAAACCATTAGGAAAGAAAAATGCTATGAAAGGCCAACTGAGCATTTCACATCTACTGCTCCTGATCCCTAACTCCACCCAGTCTTCCCGGCTCAATGGCTGTTCACAGCATCCACAAATATTAGCCCATTTTTAAGGGGGAGGTGGGAGGATGTACCGAAACAGGGCTTGCTCCACCAACACAAATATATGCAGAAATATTTTACGAAAAACTGGGTTCTTTTCTCTGGTTTTAAAAGATATATACCAGCTTTAAATTTGTTGTAAAAAATCCTTCCCTCTGAAATCCAAACAATGATCTTTTATTAGGAATATGAAAGAATAAATCACCCTATACATATTCTGCTTTAATAAAAACTGCAATTTGCAAATGCCAATTATTTTGCGAAATTATGTCTTGAAAGCCATTGGAGATTAAGAGCTAGCTAACGCCTTAAAACCAAACCAGAATTTTTTAAGTTAAAGCTTTTAATGTATATTCAACATATCACCACTGGCATACCCAGTAAAAAATATTTCTGATTAAGGGACTGACTGCAACAATCAAGCTCTACTGCAGGGGTAAAAAAATTAAGCAAACACGACTGTGGCAGGAGGGAAGGGATGACAATACTACTGGTATGAAGGCCCAAATAAGGTCTCCTCCCTGATACCCCCCCCCAAGAAATGCACACCAAATCACAGAAAGAGAACTGCTGCTAAAAGGCCTTTTTGTTCAGTTTTTAATAGGGTGTGAATCTTAAGGAGGCTTGCTTGAAACTAAAGGTCGGAAAAATAGTAATATCTTTATTTTTCTCTCAATTGCCTCTTAAGAGGGAGGGAGGTGCTGAGGCATGACATCGCCCATTGAGAATGAGACCACAAATCGTGTACTTCTGTTCAAAAGCACAATTTCTTAACCAAAGGACTGATAGTAATTAGATCCAAACCCAACCTCACAGGAAAATTTCTGTTCTCCTCCCAAGGAGTTTCTTGCTAAGTCACTGAAGAAAGCAGAATAACAAATAAAGCCAGGCACCTTGCTCTCGCCCATCTCAGGGGATAAAAACCCTTCTCTTGGCTGTGCTTATAGAGGGAGTCAAAATATGCCCACCACCTCCAAGGCATTTTCTCACCTGGGAGGCTAGAAAGGGTAAACAGATAACAAGCACTGCGTTTCCTACAGGATAGACAGATGAGACGGGATGAAGGAACTGGCACAGGGCCTCGGAGCTCAGCGTTCGCAACGTCAAAGGGCAACTCCCGAGCCGGGAGCTGGTGGCAGCAGGAAAACCCTGCCTGGTTGGGGGGGGTGGGGGGGGTGGATGCTGCAGACCCAGCATCCCATCAGTGAGGTCGGGCCGCTAGTCCTCACGGCTGCAGAGGCTGGACCACCGCACCGGGGATTCTGGGAGGCGGCGGCCCATCCTCCGCAGGTCAGCCCCAGCGAAGGACAGGTGGGGGACGGCAGGCCGGGTGCTGTCGAATGCCGGTGGAGACCCGCCAGGGTGGAGGGGTGGAGACTGCGGAGCTGGCTTCCGCGGCCCACAAGGGCCGAACCCTTTCCCCAAGATCACAGAGAGACCTGCTCCCCACGCCCTTCCCACCCGAGAATACTTTTCTTGCTAAGTCACGGCTGCAGGAGGGCGATGCCGGCGCAGAGGCCGCGGGTGGAGCCCCGAGCCGCGGCCGCAGGACGCCGGCGAGGGCAGCGCCCTCCCCGGTCAGGCCCCCCTCCTCGGTGCCTCTCACTCAACGGCCGTCGCGGCCGCCATTTTGAGAGCGAGGAGAGAAGAAGAAGGAGGCGGCGGCGGCAGGGGGAGGGGAGGATGGGAGGGAGGGGACCCGCGCCGCCACATCGTCAGGCCGCCGGGCCCGGCCCGCGGCCTCCCGTGCGCGGTGGAGGGACAGAGGGGACGGCGCACACCCTCGCCGCCTTACCGGAGCGCTGCACCGCCGCCTTCGCAGGGCCGCTTCCGTCCTTCACTCCCATCCACCGGCGGGGGAGGGGAAGGGACAGGGGAGGGAGGAAGGAGGGAGGGAGGGAAGGAGGGAGGGGAAGGATGGCGCGCTGGGCCCGGGCCCGGGGAGGGGGAGGGGAGGGCCGCGGCCGGGCTGCTCGGCCGTTCCGGTGCTCGAGCGCTCGCCCGGCGCTCGCAGGTCCTGTGGCTCGCGCCCGAGCGCTCCCCTCCTGCTCCTCGCCGCTCCTGAGACCTTCCGCTCTCGTCCGCTCGCTCACTTGCTCTCTCGGCCGCCGGACTCCGCCGCCGCCCCGCCGCTCCAGCTCGGTCTGTCACAGGAGCTGCTCCAACGCCCTGACGTCACCGCGCCGCCGCCACCGCCGCCGCCGCCGCCGCCCCAGACCCGCCAGGAAGAGGGCGGGGAGCCGAAAGGGCCTCCGGCACATGCGCGGACTGCCGGGATGCTCTGCCTTCCGCCCGGCGGGTGGCTGGGTAGCTGCCGGTGCTGCGCGGCGGTTCCCAGGGGTAGGCGGCCGATTGTGCGCACGAAGCGCTGCCTTGGACACGCTTCTCGCCGCCGTACCCTTGGGAAGATAAGACTGTCGTTTACCCCAGACCCGCGTCTGGTTTCGGGCCCCCACGCATTCTGGGTCTGCTCACCTCCTAGCCTGCTGTGGTCCTCACGCTGCGCAGACCCTGGCGGACGGCGGGTCCCGCGGGCACCAACAGCTCTATCTACCCTCGCAGGTTGGAGCGGAGCCGGGCCTGGCCGTCGCCCCTCTGCCTCCAGCCTGCGAGATTATGACCAAAAAAAAAAAAAAAAAAAAAGAGGATGAGAGTAGGCTGGGCGGCTTGGGCGGAGGGGCTGTTGAGGTTAAAAGGCAGGTGGAATGCCTTGTCTTCCTGGGTGTTACAGATTTTTAATTGGAAGGACTCGCCTGTAGATGTGATTCAGCTATTTTCCTTAGTCACACGCACACATTTGAGACTCTGGAAACTGACGTCCACAGAAAGAACTGGAACTTTTATCTCTACCGCGAGCGTGCGTGCCTGTGTGTGTGTGTGTGTGTGTGTGTGTGTGTGTGTGTTAAATTATAGATTGAAATATTGATGTCTGGGGGATTTGTAACCAATTTATTTCACACAAAATTCTTGATTTTTAAAAGGCCAAGTTTGGCGTTCTAAATAATTCAATATAGGATATTATTTTAATAAGAGGTATTGAATGAGATCATTTCATCATTCTTTTTTTCCAAGGAAAATCTTCCTAAAATATGGTCTCACGCTTAACTGATGTTATTATTTCTCTTTCTGAAGGAAAATATGTTGTACACTGCGCTTAGGAAACTGCAGAGTTAAGGTCTCTGGTGTGAATTCTGGTGCCATGGCTGGCTTAGAATGTGACCTTGAGTAAATTACCATACTTCTTTCTGGCCTCAGTTTCGGTATAAATAGACCTAATAGCCAGGCAGGGTGGCATATAGGCCCAGCTACATGGGAGGCAGGGAATCACTGGAACACAGGAGTTCTCATCCAATCTGGGGAACATAACAAACCCTGTTTCTTTAAATATAATAATACTAATAGTAATAAACAGGATTGTACTGAATATATTAGAATAGGGAATTCTTAATTCCCTATTCTAATATATTCAGTACAAGGATGTAGTGGTACATCTGTAATCCCAACAGTCAGGAGGCAGAAGCCAGAGGATTGCCACAGATTCAAGGCTAACATGGTCTACATAGGAAGTTCTAGGCCAGCCAGGGCTACATAGACCATCTTAAGTAAGTAATGGGCATAGTGGCACATGCCTTTAGTCCCAGCACTCACAAGGCAGAAACAGGCAGATCTCCATGAGTTAGAAGCCAACCTGGTCTACATGATGAGTTCCATGCCAGCCAGGGCTACACAGTAACTGTTTCAAACAAATAATAATAATTAAGTAAGTAAGCAAGCAATCCCAGGACAGTGGCATATACCTGTAATTCCAGCCCTGGGAAGGCTGAAGAACAAGAATCTCAAATTCAGAGCCTACCTAGACAACTCAGAATTTTAAAATTTTTAAAAGGATGAGGGCAAAGCCAGGTGTGGTGTCACATGCCTTAAATCTCAGCATTCAGGAGTCAGAGGCAGGGGGATCTCTGTGAGATCAAGGTCAGCCTGGTCTACAGGGAAACCCTATGTTAAAAAAAGGGGGGGGCGGTGAGGACATAGGTCAGTGGTAGAGAAATTGCTGAAAGAAAAAAGGAAAAAGAATAGAGAATTAGATGTTCCATGTACAATGCATCACTCTATACTGGGGACTCATAGGTAACTCATGTAACCACTACAATATCTAAAACTGAAGCCAGCTTCTTTTTATTAGGACAGGTCTTTATCCCTGAAGTGTTGCAAAAGAACATGAGCCAGTAGTCTGAAGGGATTGGGTTTCATCAACACAAGGAATGCAATCAAATGATCTTTAGAAGGTCATGTCCAAGGGGCTGGAAAGATGGATCAGTGGTTAAGGCTAGCTCTTGCAGAGGACCCAGGTTCAGTGCCCAGCACCCAAGGTGGCAGACAACTGTCCCTATCTCCAGTTGCAGGGAATCTGATGCCTCTTCCAGCCTCTGCAGGGATTGAATGCACATGGTGCATTTACATACGTGCAGGCAAAACACTCATACACATAAAATAAAAATAAATAAAATATTTGTTTTTTAAAGAAAGGTCATGTTGAGGATTAAAGTTCTGGGATTATTTAGTCAGAAATACAGACAAGATGAGGTCCAGAGGTTTGATCTATACTGTTACCTACATCCAATAACAGTCAGTAAACCTGCAATAAATTTGAGCATCCCTGGTCCTAAGAATCCATCCTCCTTTCATAGCTTTTAAAATATTTAGTATTGCCTGATATCATGCTTAATATTTAATCAGTCAACTGAGTAAATTAGGCTTTTTGCCTTTTTTAATGAATGCTGTAAAAGTCAACAAAATTGCTTAGAAATTAGAGCACATTTTTAAACAACAACTTAATCCAAATAGTTAGCTCTCACTCCCGTAAGCCTTGAGCTCCAGGTTTTTATATTCAGAAAAATATGAAATCTATATTATGTAATTACTAAAATCAGATTTTATTTTTAATGCAATCCTTTAGAAAACAATAACTCCTCTGGGGGAAGATATAAAAGCTTTCCTGAGATTATAGTTTTTTTGAACAGAAATTATCTTATGTTGTTGTGAAGTAATATGTTCTGGCTCTGTGCACTTTGCTTTCAGTTAGTCGATAACACTGTATATCCATTTTAATAAACACCTACTAAAAATGGAGAATTAGAATCTGTCCCATCAATCAATTCATGAGGATTTATATAAAATCTATAGCCACCCAAGGAATATTTAATAGTGCATTTTTGAATAATGCTTCTTGGAAACAAATATAAACTTCTATTTTCCTTAGTGCAATCCAACAATCTCCCCATTCATTTGAATTGCAAATCTTTATTTTTCTAGCGGACATTTATTAAATGGAAACATTTGTTTCAATTGCTGCAGGAAAATTAGTGTTAAAAAGTTCTGAAAATAAGCTGAGTGGAAGAAACACTCCAAAAATATTGCTATTGAGGAGAGAACAAAACGTCTTTTTAAAGTATCTCCAGAGCAAAAATCTGTTTACAATGAGTACAAATATTAAAACTTTATTTTGAGGGACTGGAGAGATGACTCGGTCAGGAAAGTACTTACTACTAAAAGTCGACAAGTTGACATCAACACAGAAGTGCAAGCACATCCACACATATGAGCATGTATCCTTCATCTTAAAAAAGCAAACTTTATTTCAAGAAGTAACTGGTAACTGTCCTCTGCAGTTCATAGGAAATTCCCAGTGTTGTATGTGAAAATCATATGGAAAATAATTAGCAAATGGTAAGAAGGAAGCTTTGCGGCAGGCCAGTTAGCTAAATTAAAGTTCCATTTAGAAGAGAGCCACCCAATTGACAAAGGACTGACTAGGAGATTTTAGCTGACCAACTTGTGTCCTCACATTTCCAGAAAGCATAGATATGTCAAAGAGGCAGAGCCAACCAGACCAGTTGGATCTTCTCAGCACCATGACGTTTTCATGTGTCACATACACTGGGAGGACACAGAGACAAAGGCAATTAACAGAGGCAAACTCCTCAGCCTGAACACAGGAGTATCTAAAAGGAACACATAATCCAAAACATATATATATGTACATGTATATATACACATATATATATGAATAAATTTGGGGCTGGTAGGATTACTAATAAGTGGGTAAAAGCACTTGCTTCACAAATCTAAAGATTTGAATTGGATCCCCAGAGTCTATGGTGAAGGAGCAAACTGACTCCCCAAGTTGTCTTCTGACCTCCACATTCATGCTGTGGCATGCCTATACCCCCTGCCCAGTAATAATAAATTTAAAATTTAAAAATATTTTTATTTTATGTGTATGAGTGTATTACCTGCATGTGTGGAATTGCACCTGTGATATGCAATGCCTGTGGTGGTCAGAAGAAGATGTCATATTCCCCTGGACCTGGAGTTACAGATGATTGTTAGCCGCCATGTAGGTGCTGGAAATTGAACTGGAGTACTCTGCAAGAGCAGAGTACCGCTGAGCCATTTCTCCAGCCCAGATTTTAAAGTACTAATACAAAGAAACAATACAAAAGGATGTATCGTTCATTTAGCATGCCACCACATAGGCCAAGCAAAGGATAAAACAAGCTTTCCCTTTATACTTGTTAGTGTGCATCTAGTGAAAGAAAGGATTAATCTAGAAGAGGAGGGGAGTGGGAGGGAAAGGAAGAAAAAGACAACATGGAGAAATGGAACAAGCAATACAGGTAATCCCATAAGACAGAACTAGCCTGGAATATTAAGAACTGCTCACAATTTTCTCATAGCTACATTTAAAAATTAATATAGCTGAGCATAAGCCTCTAGTCCCAACTACATCTCCAGTCTACCTCTTCCCCAGTAAATTTTCGATCTGTAAAATTTGACTCAGAAAAAATTCGTATGGTCAAAATCATGACCACAGAGAATACTGACAGTAATAGAAAACATAAAAATCAAAGAAACAACAACAAAAAAACCCTTGATAGATAAACTTTCTTTATAGCAAGGCTTAGTAACCCCTGCCTTTATCCCAGCACACAGTAAGACCCTGTCACAAAAAAAAACTTTTTTTTTTTTTTTGGAGTTGGTAGAGTGCTTGTCTAGCATATTCAAAGCCCTGGATTCAATTTCCCTGCACCACAAACCAAGAATGGTAACTCAGGCCTGTAATCTCAGTGGAGGCAGGAGGATCAGAAGTTCAAGGTCACCCTCAGCTACAGCCAGAGTTAGAGACCAGTCTGGGCTATATGAGATCCTATCTCAAACAAACAAACAACCTAAAACTGAAACGAAATGAAAAAATGTTTAACCCTACCAAATTGCTAAATAGAGAATTGATCAAAATTAGGGGGCTGGAGAGATAGCAGTTAAGAGTACTTACTGCTTATCCAGAGAACCCAGGTTCAGTTTCCAGCACCCATATCACTTGACTCCCAACACCTATAATTCCAGTTCCAAGGGGATCCAATGCCTCTGGTCTCTGTGGGCATTGCACATGCATATACCCACACATGGGTAATTTTAAAGAAACAATAAAAAGTAAAATTTTTTAAAAATTAAATTGAATAGTTTGCTTTGACAAATACACGTTCCCTAAAAACTCACTGAAGTAAGTATAATACTGATGAAAACCCTTGGACTTTAAAATGCAGGGTTGAGCCTTCAAGATGGCTCTGTGGTTAACATGCTTGCTGCCTGACAATGCAAACTTATGATCTGCCTGTCTCACTACTACTCAGGACACTACTACCTTTGGCTTGAAATTCATTTTTATATGCTTTGATGCTAAGTGTTTGAAATCTGGCATGTATTTTTACTTAACAGCTATCTCAAGCTGTGCTAAGTCCATTTAAGGCCCGTAACAGCTACATGTAGCTAGTTGCTACTAAAGCAAACAATACAGATTTAGAAAAGAAGTCTATCCAGATGAGAGAATGGTCTCAGCAAAGGTATGGAGTTATCATTGTGGAAGGCGAGTTAGGGGAAGAAGAAATGTATCTGTAGCTAAAAAGGAGGTTTTGTGGAAGAAGGTGGCTGGAGGGTAGGAGAAGGATGAAACAGAAAATATATGGGCTACAAGATTGAAAGATAGTCTGGAAGTTCTGGATAACTTCAGAGTTGAATCTGTCCCATGAGCTACAAGGCCACTCTTCATTGTCTTTGTGTGAGGCTGTAAGCCAGTTACCTGCATCTTTCAGAGAGAACTTCCCGGCTCCCTTCCATAGGATGTGCCTTTCCCCTTTCAGTTGCTATTTCTGTTGTCAGCCCTCCCCATATCCACTATACAGAAAGAGGAAAGCCTGGATTCCAGGTCTCCAAAATGATAGTCTAGAAACCACTCAGTTATATTAAGACATACCCTAATCATAGTTTTCATACTTTATTTTTCTCCAAGGCTATTTAAAAAAAACATTGTCCAGAATGCTTATATGTATAAAACAGGGGGAACAAGTAGAGTTCCCATGTAAAGTAGTGGGTTGGGGCCCAGACTACCACCCCATCACTCCCCCAGCAGAAAGAAATTTGTCACCTCACTATTCTACATTCTTGACCATGATTACAACTCACTAGGTTCTTTATTCCTCCTCCTTCCCCTCCTCTTCCTCTCCCTCTTCCTCTTCCTCCTCTTCCTCCTCCTCCTCCTCCTCCTCTTCCATTCACTATTCTTTGAGGTCCTAGAGATTGAACCTAGGCCTTTGTGCATGCTAGGCATCTTTCTCTTTTTCTTTCTTTCTTTCTTTCTTTCTTTCTTTCTTTCTTTCTTTCTTTCTTTTTTTGGTGCTGGGAATATAGGAATTTACACATACTCAGCATGTATGCTACTACTGAGCTATACCTCAGCTCTAGAGCCAATTTTTTTTTCAAGAAACTGTCTGTACAAAGTACTTTTGGAAATAGTTCTTTGAAAACTTTCCCTTTTTGTTTTTTGTTTTTTTGAGACAGGAATTCACTATGTCATCCTGGCTGTCCTAGAACTTACTGTATAGACAAAACTGGCCTCAGACTCATAGAGATTCACCTGCCTCTGCCTCCTCAGTGCTAGGATTACAGGTGTGTACTACCATGCCTGGCTTCAATTTATTTATTTTTGTGTGTATGTGTGTCTGTGTCTGTGTGTATGTCCCTGATTAAACTAGGCTCAATGACTGGTGAGCTACAGGGATCTCCCTGTTTCTACCTCCCCAGCACTGGGATCACAAGTGTCTGCCACCACACATGACTTTTTACATAGATGCTAGAGATCTAACTCAGGTACTTTACCAACTGAACTATCTCCCTAG
>NW_008333884.1:4109381-4119403 GCF_000622305.1 Nannospalax galili | reverse complement strand
GTTTTTTTTTTTTTTTTTTTTTTTTGGCAGAGCCTTATGTAACCCAGACTGGCTACAGCTCATTATGTAGCTGAAGATGAGCTTAAACTCCTGCTACTCCAGCTTCTACTTCTAGATTCCTGGGATTACCTCTGAAGTTAAAGATATGCATCACTATTCTTGACTTTCAACATTTTTTCTCCAGTCAGTCGAGATGAACATGTTTGTGTGTGTGTGTGTGTGTGTCTTCATATATGCGAATGTGTGCACACATTCATGTATGTGTGTACATGGGTGCACATGTGTGGAAGCCAGAAGTCAACATCAGGTGTCTTCCTTAATTGCTGTCTAACTTTTGGGGGGAATTTTTGAGGTTTCAGTTAAGCACAAATAAAATGTGAGTGTGAACCCTCTATTTGTTTTCTTTGATATGCAGCCTGCTATTGGGGTTAGGGACTGATGGCCATCTGTGCTTCTCTTTCTCTTTGAAGTTTGTGGAAGAAACACTGAGTGAGCTTGGCACAGTAACATCTGTTGCACACCAGGAGCATGTCCAACTCCTTGACAGAGTGAACCAGGAACTTCTGGAAGCCACGGGGCAGCATGTGCTTTGTTTTCTTGTTGCTCCCATAACCAGCATTGGGCATCAGGATCTGGCCCTTGAATCTTTGCAACACTCTGAGTTTCTGCCAGTCGTGCTTAATTTTGACATACCAGTCTGACTGGTGCCATATGAACTTCTTGATCCTCTTTATAAGGATCTTGGGCTTCACCAGAGGTCTGAGGGCAGCCATGATGCCATGCAGGAGATGGCAGCCACCTTGCAGGCAGCACCAAGGAAAAGAGCAGTGCACATTAGTTTTTGAGACAGGATCTCTCACTGAACCTGAAGCTTGCTTCTGCTACACTCATTGCCCAGCAAGTTTCAGGTATCCTCCTGTCTCTGACTCCCCAGTACTGGGATTACAGGTCAATACCCAAGATGCCTTTCATGTGGATCCTAGGAATCTGAACTCAGGTCCTAATGTTTGTATGACAAACACTTTGCTAATTGAGTCATCTTTCCATCCATCATGTTTTTTGTTTGTTTGGTTTTTGGTTTTTTGAGACAGGGTCTCACTATGTAGTACAGTCTATCCTTAAACTCAATTACATGTATGCACCCCACTTAAAAAAAATTTAAGGGCCAGGCATGGTGGTACATGCCTTTAATCCCAGCACTTGGGAGGCAGAGGCAGGTGGAGCTCTGTGAGTTCAAGGCCAGCTTGGTCTACATAGCAAGTTCCAGGTCAACTGAGGCTATAGGGAGACCCTGTCTCAAAAAAGACCAAAAAAAAAAAATTAAATTAACACAATTATACAAAGTAGACTTTCATACATGAAATGAGTTTTTCAATGTAACTTTTATGGGATCATATTAAATCTACATATCAATTTTGGGAGAATTGACATTTTTCCAAAACAAAAGAAAAAAGTTTCCCCTGAAAACAATATATTCTGTATGTGTGTGTTGTGCATATATGTTCATGAGGATGTGTGCATGTGTGTGCACATGCATATGGAAGCCAGAGGTTGATGTTGAGTATCTTGCTTAGTCACTCTCCACCTTAGTTTTCTGTCTTGTCTTAGGTTTTTTGGTTTTTATTTTGTTGTTTTTCTTTTGTTTTGTTTTGTTTTGAGACAGGGTCTCTCCAGCTGACCTGGAACTCACTATGCAGGCCAGATTAGCCTCAGTCTCACAGAGATCCACTTGCCTCTGTCTCTGCTTTCTTAGTGCTGGGATTAAAGGTGTGCACCACCATTCCAGCTTCCATCTTATTTATTTATTTTGTCTTTTTGAGACAGGGTCTCCCTGTAGCCCCAGCTCCCCTGGAACTCAGTACGTAGACCAGGCTGGCCTTGAACTCACAGACATCTGCCTGCCCCTGTGCTGGGACTAAGGGCGTGCCCCACCATGCCCGGCTTATTGTCTTTTTTAACATTTCCGCTAACTGCTTGTTGCCTCTTCCAGGAGGACTTAGGCTCTGGATGTTTCAAAGATCTGCCATTTTCAGTTCTCCCTGGTAGGTACTGAATGCATTTGATGTTTCTGAGAGAGTCATGACTGCTGCATGACCTACTTATCTGTAAGCACCAATAAAATGCTTTTTCTCAGTTTTTCCT
This sequence comes from Nannospalax galili, assembly GCF_000622305.1. Lineage (NCBI taxonomy): Eukaryota > Metazoa > Chordata > Mammalia > Rodentia > Spalacidae > Nannospalax > Nannospalax galili. Next base: position 4,117,261 of record NW_008333884.1, on the reverse strand, counting down.
CCTCCACCATGACAACTAACTCTGATTCAGAAATGCCAGTTTGGCCTTGGTCGCAACTGCCAACTGCAGAGTTCATCACAGTGGTACACACCTGACTCACCACTGAGAAAGTAGAAGCAGGATGATTAAGAGTTCAAGGTCACCCTCAGCTAAATAATGAATTCTATGCCAGCCTGGGCTACCCCTGTCTGAAAAAAATCAAAAACAAAACAAAAAAACAGGGCTCAGGAGATAGCTCAGTGGGTAAAAGCACTTGTGGTGCAAGTCTGACTACCTAAGTTACCTCAGTTCCATCCTGGAACCCATGTAAAATGCAAGACACAGTGGTGCACATCAGTAATCTCAGCACTCCTTTGGCAGAGACAAAAGAATTACTGGGAACCTTTTTCTGAGAAGCTTGTGGGCTAGTATATTCACTACTTTTCTGTTGCTGTGATAAGATATCATGACCAAGGCAACTTCTAGAAGGAAGAGTTTATTTGAGCTTGCAGTTCCAGGGGTAAGGATCCATAATGGCAGAGCAGGCATGGTGGAAGAAGGTGGCTGGAGCAGAATGCAGAGCACTCACATCTTCAAGCAGGCACAGGAAGCAGAGAGCAACTGGAGATCCCGAAAGGCTTAAGAACTCTGTAAGCCTGCCCCAGTGATGTGCTTCCTCTAGCATGGCCACACCTTCTAGGACCTCCCAAAACAGCATCAACTGGGGACAACATGCTCAAATACTTGGAGCCTATGGGGGACATTCTCATTCAAACCACCACAACCAGTGCAACAGCTGAAACAACAAAAGAGACCCTGCCTCACCATGATTTCCACATGTGCACCATGGCACAAGTGCACACACACACACACACACACACACACACACACACACACACACTTAATCATTTTAAAATAGATCTATTGAAAGATATAAGGCTGGAGAGATGGTTCAGTGGGCAAAGGTTCTTGCCACCCCTGACAATCTGAGTTCTATTCCTAGGACCCACATGGCAGAAGGAGAGAATGGACTCCCACAATCCCACAAGTTGTAGGACTCTGTCAAAAAAAAAAAAAAGTATATCTCTCAAGGCCTTCCTTGATTTTTCTTTTTAGTCAAAAGATGCTACATATCTTTCACTGGACTTACTCCTTGATATGATAGGTTTTGTTGCTAGTATAATTAGTTATTATGACATGGAAACATAAATGGTTTGATATTTTGTCCTTGAACTTTAAAAAAAAAAATTGACCAGTGTTGTGGCAACCCCATCACTTGGGAGGCAGAGGCAGAATTGCTGTGAGATCGAGGCCAGCCTGTTCTACATAGCAAGTTCTAAGCCAGCAGGAGCTATGTAGTGAGACCCTGTCTCAAAAAAAATATTTTAGAATGTATTTGTTGAGTTGGGGGCATGGGTGCCACTTCGCACATGTGAAGGTCAGAGGATAACTTTTAGGAGTTGGTTCTTAAGCTGGAGAGATGGCTTAGTGGTTAAGAGCACTGACTGTTCTTGCAGAAGACATGGGTTTGAAGCACGGCACCCACATGGAGGCTAGCAACCATACATAACTCCAGTTCCAGGAATACAGTGCCCTCTTCTGTCCTCCTCAGGCACTGCACAACACGGGCGCACTTACACACATGCAGGCATAATACTCATGCACATAAAAAATTAAAATAAGCCAGTGTGGTGGCTCATGCCTTTAATCCCAGCACTCAGGAGGCAGAGGCAGGTGGATCTCTGTGAGTTTGAGGCCAGCCTGGTCTACATAGGGAGTTCCAGGCCAACTGAGGCTACAGGGAGACCCTCCTCAAAAGACATCCCCCCAAATTAAAATAAATAAATAGATAAATAATTTTTTTAAAAAATTTTAAAAAGTGTTGTTTCTCTCCTTCCACTACGTGGGTCCCAGGGATCAAACTCAGGTCATCAGGCTTGGGAGAAAGTGTCCTTACCTGCTGTACTATCTTATCAGCTCTGCTCTTTGTTTTGTGACCCTGGAAGGAATTTTCAGGGTAGATTTTAGTGTTCTGCATCAACAATTATATCATCTGCAAATACCAATATTTTTATTTTTGTTTCAATCGTTATGCTTTTTTTTTTTGTCTTGTAACCTTATCTTACTCACTTGCTAGGATTTCCAATGTAGTGCCAAAAAGAAGAGATAGGAACAGGCATCCTTCTTTTTTCCAGTCTTTGAGGAAAACGGTTCACTATTCAGTATAATGTCAATGAAAGTTTGCTTTATTTGTTCATTTGTTTGTTTTGTTTTTGTTTGCTTTTGAGACAGGGTCTCATGTAGCAAAAGCTGGCCTCTAGTTCACTAAGTATCTAGAGCTTGCCTTGAACTCCTGATCCTCCTGCTTCATCTTCCAAGTTCTGAGATTGCAAGGGTGAGCCTCCATGCTCCACTAATGGTTTGTCTTAGATGACCTGTAACAAATTAAAGAAATTTGCTGACTTTTAAAAAAACAATGCATACAATTATATGAATTTATGGGGCACCATGTGATGTTTTGAAACGTATACATTTTTGAGATAAACAAAACAATAAACTTTTAACTAACTGCTAGGCATGGTAGGTAGCTTATACCTGTAACACCAGCACTCAGGATGCTGAAGCAGAAAGATTGTGAGTACAAGGCCAGTCTAAGCTCCATAGTGATAACCTGTATCAAGGGGAAAAAAAAACCTAAAAGATAATTTATCAAAATAAAGTGGAGATCACTTATTAAAATAAAACAGAAGTTAGGATGAGGGTGTAACTCAGTAGAATGTTTGTCCAGCAGGCACAAAGCACTAGGTTTGATTAGCATTACCACATAAAACTGGGCATGGTTGTATATGCCCATATGCCCATAATCAGCTACATATAGAGTTTGAGACCAGTGTGGGCTAAATGGGACACTGTCTCAAAAAAAAAAAAAAAAGCACACACAGAAAGAGGGCCAGCAAGACAGTGCAGTGCCTCCAAGCCTCACAATGAATTTAATCCCCAGGACCTACATTTTAGAAGGATAGAATTGACTCCCAAAAGCCATCTTCGAGCAGATCATATATTGGCATGTATTCCAGGATGTGTCAAGTAGAAAAAAACTAACCAGCACAAATGACCATTTGTCAACTTGACACACAAACATATCACTACTAAACCATAACCTTTCATTTCTTGTTTAGCCACAAGAATTCATATTAATATCACAATATAAAATACAGTACAACTTTAAAATTCTCACAGTCTTTAAAAAGTTCAACAGTTTAAAAGTCCAATGTTGGGGCTGGAGAAATGGCTCAGTGGTTAAGAACACTGTTTTTGCAGAAGACCCGGGTTTGAACCCCAGCATCCACATGGCAGCTAACAGCTGCCCGTAACTCCAGTTCCAGGGGATCCGACAGCCTCTTCTGTCCTCTACGGACATTGCACAACATGGGTGTACTTACCTATATACAGGCAATACACGCATACACATAAAATTAAAAAGAAAAGTCCAAGGTCTCTTTAAAATCTAAGTCTCTTAACTGTGAGCTCCTATAAAAATACAAAATAAATCCCATACTTCTTACTTCAAGAAGGAAGAACCAACAATGCTTAAACAAAACCAAAGTCCAACAGTACATCTCAATGTGCAATATCTGGGATCCTTTTGCTCCAAAAGACTTGGGCAGTTTTGCTTCTCTAACTCTGCTATCCACCGCACACACAGCTTGTCTCCTAGGCAAGTGCTACTCCACACCTGCTGCTGTCATTGGTGACCATCCCACAGTCCTGGCATCTCCATTATGCTGGGGTCTCCACTGCAACAGAGGCTGCACTCTCACCAATGGCCTCTCCTGTCCTTTCATGGCACCAAGCCTCAGTTGCTCTCCATGAACCCTTCATGCCTTCAAAACCAGTACTATGTGGAAGATTCTTCCACATTATTTACCAAATTCTCCTGCTAGCTTGATCTGTAGCCTTGACCCACCAGTGAACCCATAGCTCTGGTGTGCTGATCTTAAGGGAATGCTTCCCAGGAGATCTCACCTCAAGGATGCTAGTCTCTTCTTAAATCACAGCTCATATTTTTTCTGCCTCAGCTAATCAGTCCCAGTAAAGCAAAGGTTCCATTTCAGTGGTGCTGGTCTCTTGTTAATCACAGCTGATTCTTTAGCCCCAACTGACCAGAAACCACAAATTCTTAACTCAAAATATCATACAAACAGCCCTGATAGCCTTTGAGGAACTCTAAACTTCCCTTTGAACCTCATGAGTCACCATGCTGCCATTGTCTGCACTGCTCTCAGCATGTTTTTTTAATTAGTTAATTTATTTTTCTGTTTTAAAAAAATATTTTATTATTTTTATTTTATGTGTATGAGTGTATTACCTGCATGTATGTGAGTACATCCATGTCATGCAATGCCACGGAAGTTGGAACAGGGCTTTGGATTCCCCTGGAATTGGAGTTAAGGACAGTTCATAGCCACCATGTGGGTTCTGGGAATCGAACCCAGGTCCTCTGCAAGAGCAGTCAGTGCTCTTAACTGCTGAGCCATCTCTCCAGCCCCTTATTTATTTTTCTTTGTATGAGTGTTATGTCTCCATGTATGTAAGTGCACCCATGTGGTGCAATGCCCACAAGGGCCAGAAGAGGTCATCAAACTCCATGGAACTGGAGTTACAGATGGTTGTTCACTGCCATGTGGGTGCTGGGATTCAAATCTCGGTCCTCTGCAAGCACAGCCAGTACTCTTAACTGCTGAGCCATCTCTCTAGACCCTCTCTCAACATTCTTATCTTCCAGCTCCTACAAAACAGGTTATTAAGCTCTGAGCCCTCAATGGTTTTCTAGCCCAAAGCTCCACATCCTTCACATTCCTCTAAAAAAAAAAAAAAAACAAAACAAACAAACAAACATGGCAGTACCATCACAGTAAGATCCCATTCTCTGGTACCAATTTCTATTCTAGGTTGTGTCAAGTGTGCAAGTGTGTCACACACAAACATACACAAACACACATATACACAGTGCACAGAAAATAATATAATGTAATAAAAATGTAAAAAATAAAACCCACACAAAAAAATAGTCTTGGAAGAATGAGGCCAGTCAGCTCATGCATTGATATAGCAAAATCCTTGAGACATACAACTAAGTGAAAAAAATCAACTTGTAGAATAATGTATAATCCCATTTTTAAAATACTTTATTATTTTTATTTTATGTGTATGAGTATATTGCCTGCATGCATGTAAGTGCACCTGTATCATGCAATGCCTGTGGAGGTCAAAAGAGGGCTTCAGAATCCCCTGAAACTGGACTTATGGACAGTTTGTAGCTGCCATGTGGGTGCTGGGAATTGAACCCTGGTCCTCTGAAAGAGCAGTCAGTGCTCTCAACTGCTGAGCCATCTCTCCAACCCCATAATCCCTTTTTTTTTATGAAAGAACAAATACACATGTATATATATTTGTGTGTATAGTTTCTTATACCCAGATTCTTTGGTGATAAGAAATACAATCTATGAAAAACAACAAAAATAACAAAAGAATAAGTTTAATGAGTGATTAGAAAAATGTGTGAAATCAGGTGTCAGGAAGTAAAGCCATCATGCCCCCATGGGAAGCTGAAGCAACCAAAGGAAAGCAACCTCTTCATAATATTCTTGTTAGAAAGAATACATTCAAATGAGTTTTGGTTTTGATTTTTTTTTTTTTTTGGTCTTTTTGAGACAGGGTCTCATGTAGTCCAGGCTGGCTGCAAACTCCACAGGTAGCTAAAGCTGGCCTTGAACTCCTGATCCTCCTGCCTCTAGCGACTAAGTGCTGAAGTTACAGCTATGTAGCAGCATGCCCAGCTTGCAGTAGGTTTTTAATTTTTTTTCAACTCCATATTCAACTTCTAAGAAGAGAGATTTTGTTTGTTTTTAGACACAGTCTTGGTTATAGCTTTGGCATAGCCTCAAACTCAATATGTAGACCAGCCTTGTCTTGAACTTGCAATTCTGCCTCTGCTGTCCAAGTGATAGAATTATAGATGTATGACACTGGGCCTGGCCTCCAAAGAGAAAGATTTTTATTTTTATTTTTTTGGTCTTTTTGAGACAGGGTCTCCCTATGGCCCCAGCTGTCCTGGAACTCACTATGTAAACCAGGATGAACTCGCAGAGATCCGCCTGCCTCTGCCTTCCAAGTGCTGGAATTAGAGAAAGATTTTGATCGAGTAATTTAGGTCATGTATGTACTCACCTTTTGACTGACAACCAGAGAGAGAGAGAAACACCACACTGGGCAACATGGCAAGACTCTCTGCAAGAAAAGGGAGCATGACCAAGGATGTAGTTGGGTTGGTAGAGTGCTTGCCCAGCTTGCAGGAAGCCCTGAGTTTGAGCAGTACTGCACAAGCCAGTTGCGGTGATGCTCATCTGTTATCTGAGCAGAGACGTAGAAGCAGGAGAATTAAAAGTTCACAGTCATCCTCAGCTACAAATGACTTTGAGGCAAACCTGGGATACATGAAATCCAGTAGGGGGAGGGGAAAGGTAGTCAAATTCACAGAATCAAAAAATCAGATAATGATTACTAGGTAAGGTGGAGGAGTTGTTTAATGGGTGGAGTTTCATTTTTATAAGATGAAAAAGTTCTGGACATGTATTGTATAGCCATAAGAACACTACAAAATGGGGCCTGGAGAGATGGCTCAGCAGTTAAGAGCACTGGCTGCTCTTGCAGAGACCTAGGTTTGGTTCCCAGCACACACATAGTAGGTAACAACTGTCCATAACTCTAGTTCCAAGGGATCCAACACCCTCTTCTGTCCTTTTGGGCATTGCGGGACATGGTATACTTACATACGTACAGGCACAACACTCATACACATAAAATAAAATAAATAAAAAATAAAACATTATTACAAAATTACTGAACTGGGGCTGGTGAAATGGCTCAGTGGATAAAGTCACTTGCCACCAAGCTGATGACCTGAAACCCACATGATAGAAGGGGACAACCACCTCCTGCAGGTTTTCCTCTGACCTCCTCACTCAAGTCATGGCACATGGGAACACACACACACACACACACACACACAGAGGCACCCAAGATAAATTAATAACAATGTAATAAAATTGTTTGTCCACACACACACAATAAATGAAGAAATGTAATAAGTGAACAAATGCAAAAAATGTTTTAAAACATCACTGAGTTGGACAATTTGAAATGCTTAAGATGGTATGTTTTATGCTGTATGTTATATTTACATGCATGCTGGGGATGGTGCTGGGAATTGAACACAAGATGTTGTACATGCTAGTCAAGCATTCTACCTCTGAGCTGCACTCTCAACCCTAAACAGTATCTTTTTCACCGTAATACAAATATACTAAATAACATATTAGCATACCAAGTCTAGAATATATATTCCAATAATGTTATAAAGAAGAAAGATTTAGTGTAGGGGATGCTAGGATTGTTCAACATGTAAAAATGTTCTGATGTGATTCATCATACTAACTGAACTAAAAAAAAAAAACATTTTACGATCATCCTGCAGGATAACAAAAAAAATTTTTTTTTTTGTCTTTTTGAGACAGGGTCTCCCTGTAGCCCCAGCTGTCCTGGAACTCACTATGTAGACCAGGCTGGCCTTGAACTCACAGAGATCCGCCTGCCTCTGCCTCCCAAGTGCCACCACGCCCAGCTAACAAAAGAAATTTTAATAAAACTCAACAAATAGCCAATGTATTTGCATGCCTTTAATCAGGCAGAGGCAGATAAACAAATAAACATATAAAAATAAAAATCTCCTAATTAAATAAGAATAAATTGGACTTGGTATATAGCTCAATGTTAGAGCTCTTAGCTGTGTGAGGCCTTATGTTGGATCCACAGTTCCACAAAGGGAGGGAGGGAGGGAG
>NW_008333884.1:4092168-4109339 GCF_000622305.1 Nannospalax galili | reverse complement strand
GGGGAGAGAGAGAGAGAGGGAAGAAGGGATGGGAAGTGGAGGAGGTGGGGAGAGGAATTGGGATGCGGAGAAAGGGAGGGAAGGAGTGGTTCTGGTGCGGGTTGACTGTCCAGCTTTTGGTGTAGAGTAGTGATGCACTTATAAATTTCCTTCTACTAGTGGACTATAGAGGACGGAGTAGCAGTTCTGGTTCTAATCACTCTTTTTTTTTTTTTTTTTTTGGTCTTTTTGAGACAGGGTCTCCCTGTAGTCCCAGCTGGCCTGGAACTCACTATGTAGACCAGGCTGGCCTTGAACTCACAGAGATCCACCTGCCTCTGCCTCCCGAGTGCTGGGACTAAAGGCATGCGCCACCACGCCCAGCCCAATCACTCTTTAACATAGGGAAATTATATTGCTTTTCTGTTTATGCACAAGGGCATTCTGTACAATATTACCTATGGTATAGTATGGCAAGTAAGTTAATAGGTTGGTTTCAGTTTATAATGCTAGAATAATTAGCTATCAATATGCAAAAACTGAATCTTATGGAGGTGAGGAGTCTGGTCTATTCTAAAGGTGTGTTCTTGTGGAAGCATCAGCTTGACTCCTACACCCAAGCTAAGCCAGCAGGAGTGAATGCAGATATAAAAGCCAGAGATAATCCTGCTATAAAACACAAATGCCTGTTCTGGGACCTAAAATGAGGCTTCTTAATGAAATTAACAGCTATCTGAATAACCTCTCTCTGCTTGCTTGCAAAGATCACAAGCTTTGTCTGGATATCTCTCAGGATTGTTTTAAGCACCCCAGGGGATCCTGGGAAGTCCATATTACTTCTCTCATTTAGGTGCTTATCCAGTGTTTGGAAGAATCCAAACAAGACGCTTTCAGTTAAATGTTGCAGTTGCAGTGTCCCCAACAAAAATGTAGGGCCAGTGTTGTCAACAGTTCTGTTTTCCCAAGTCGTGGAACAGCCCCCTGTCCCACCTGCCTCTGCACATCATTCATTCATTCTGGCCATGGATCAACCCCCTTGTCCCACCCACCTCTCCACATCATTCATTCTGGCCATCTGCTAATGGCAGAGGTTGGACCATGGCAGAGAAAAGGAGGCTAGGGGACCAGCGGGGAGCACAAAGTCATGGCACTGAATTCTGCTTTCAGCAGTCAGTCTTTCTCATGGACAGCTTCAGAAAATTGCCTGGAAATCTGTCAGAAAGTGAATTTCGTGGACAACATCTAATTTATAAAATAACACTTAGCAGGTGGTTGGAATTTTCATCCAAAGGTCGAAGAGTCTGAAATGTGCATGCATCAACATTTCCTGAGCCCCACACCATACCAGCTTTTCCTCCCTTCTTCTACTGGCTTTCCTTTCTCAGTTTTTCTCTAGGCTCCTGCTCCCTCCTCCTTCTAAGCTGGAGGCAAACAGCAGTTTAACCTGATAACACTTCCCCTTGTTCCCATTGTGCATACACACTGATATTCACTCAGCTGGCACAAACTTTTTCTGTTATAAAAAATGCATTTATTTGTGTCTGTGTGTCTGGGTGTCTATGTGTGTCTGTGTGTGTCTGTGTGTGTCTGTGTGTGTCTGTAGTTCAGAGGAGTCAGTTCTCTTTTTCTAACACCTGGGTCCCAGGGATCCAATTCAGGTCATCGGGCTTGGTGACAAACATCTTTACCCACTGAGTCACCCCACGAGCCCCTTATGTTTTATTTTATAAAGAATAAAAGGGAGACTGGAGAGATGGCTCCACAGTTAAGAGGACTGGCTGTTCTTGGAGAAGACCCGGGTTTAAATCACAGCACCCATGTGGCAGCCAATGACTGTCCGTAACTCCAGTTCCAGGGAATGTAACAGCCTCTTCTGTCCTCCATGGGCATTGCATAATACAGATGCACTTGCATACATGCAGGCAATACACTCATACACATAAATAAAAATAAAGCAAAATAAATAAATAAATAAAAGGGTTGGATGTGGTGGCACACGTCTGTAATCCTAACACTCAGGAAGTTGAGACAGGAGAATTACCATAAGTTTGAGGCCAGCCTGGACTATATAGAAAGACTCTGTCTGAAAAAAAAATACATAAACAAAAAAATAAAAAATAAAAAGAGCTGAGCATGAGCATAGTGGGCACATGCCTGTAATCCTAGCACTCAAGAAGCTGAGGCAGGAGGATTGCAAGTTTGAGACCAGCCTGGGCCACAAATCCAGTTCAAGACTAGCTTATGATACATAGCAAGACACTATATCCAAAAAAAGAGAAAAAGAAAAAATGAAGGAAGGCAGGCTTTATGGCACATAGCTATGAGTCCAGCACCTGAGGTGGAGAAGGAAAATCAGAAGTTGAAAGCTAACCTTGGAGTCATGGCAAATTCTAGCTATGTGAAATCCTATATCAAAAGAAAGGAAGGAAGAAATGAAGGAAAGAAGGAAAGAGAAAGGCGAGAGAGGAAGAAAGAGAAAGGAAAGGAAGAAGGGAAGGAGGGAGGAGGGAGGAGGAAAGAAGGGAGGAAGAGAAGAAGGAAGGAAGGAAAGAAGGAAGGAAGGGAGGAAGTGAGAGAGGGAGGGAGGAAGGAAGAGGGGGAGGGAGGGAGGGAGGGAGGGAGGAAGGGAGAAAGGAAGGAAGAAAGGAAAGAAGGAAGGGAGGAAGGAAGGAAGAGAGGAAGAGGTGGGAGGATTCTGTCTTTTGGTCATAGCACCCATTGCACTGAACACTAGTTGTTTAAATCCTCATAGGCCAAGCCCAAACTATGTCTTTCTATTCCATGAAAACTCAGTTTACTTCTATTGTAGATGGTAGAACTGTTTGGTTGGAAGACACTGAAAGCCAGCTAAGGGAGCTTAAGAAAAATTCAGGCAGATTTAAGAGACCAGAGCTGCTTAAGAAGTAGAGCACTTACTTGCATAGTGCTGGAGGTCAAGGATGCAGCAATGCAGCTAGGAGACTAGAAACAGCAAAGCAGTCCCCCTCCTGGTTTCATTCCTCCTCTCTCTCTCTCTCTCTCTCTCTCTCTCTCTCTCTCTCCCCCCCCACTTGACAGGCTGCTATGTAGCTCCCAGTTCACATATTAAAATCCTAGCTGTAGGGTCTGGAGGGATGGCTCATCAGTTAAGAGCACTGACTGCTCTTGCAGAGGACCCGGGTTCGATTCCCAGCACCCACTTGGCAGATATGAACTGTCCTTAACTTCAGTTCTAGGGGAATCTGAAGCCCTCGTCTGACCGCCACAGCATTACACGACATGGGTGCACTCACATACATGCAGGCAATATACTCATACACATAAAATAAAAATAACAAATAATTTTTAAAAAATAGTTACTTATGAACTCAGTTTATTGCTCTGGTGTTTGCACTATTTCATAACTTTTTTTCTTGTTAAAGTTCAGGAATGTGGGGGCTGGAGAGATGGCTCAGCAGTTAAGAACACTGGTTGTTCTTGCAGAAGACCAGGGTTTGAATCCCAGCACCCACATGGCAGCTAACAACTGTCCCATAACTCCAATCCCAGGAGATCTGACAGCCTCTTCTGACCTCTGTGGGCATTGCACAACATGGGTGCACTTACCTACATGCAGGCAATACATCCATACACATAAAATAAAAATAATAAATAAATTTTTAAATAGTTGCTTATGAACTCAGTTTATTGCTCTGGTGTTTGCACTATTTCATAATTTTTTTCTTGTTAAAGTTCAGGAATGTGGGGGCTGGATAGATGGCTCAGCGGTTAAGAACACTGACTGTTCTTGCAGAAGACCTGGGTTCAATCCCAGCACCCACATGGCAGCTAACAACTATCTGTAACTCCAGTTCTAGGGGATCCAACAGTCTGTTCTGTTCTCCTTGCACTTTGCATGACATGGGTGCACTTACCTACATGCGGACAATACATGCATACACATAAAATAAAAATAATAAATAAGCTAGATGTGGTGGTGCACGCCTTTAATCCCAGCACTCGGGAGGTAGAGGCAGGCAGATCTATGTGAGTTCAAGGCCAGCCTGGTCTACATAGTGAGTTCCATGACAGCTGGCCTCCAGCTCACAGAGATATGCCTGCCTCTGCCTCCCAAGTGCTGGGATCAAAGGCATTCACCACCATGCCCAACAATTTTGATTATTTTTAAGATTTTATTTTATTGTTGATTGTATGTGTTATGTGTGTCTGAGTGTGGGTATATGCACATGAGTGCAGGTTCCCACAGAGGCCAGAAGAGAGCCTCTGGAGCTGGAGTTAAGGATGATTGTGAACCATCATATGTGAGTGCTGGGAACCAAGCTCAGGTCCTCTGCAAGAGCAGTATAACAGCTAAGCCATCTCTCTAGTCCCTTTTTTTGATTATTTTTAATTATGTGTATGTGTGTAGGGGGCTGTGCACCTGAGTGCACGTGCTATGGAGGCCAGAGGCTTTACATCTTCCTGGAACTGGAGTTACAGGTGGCTGTGACCTGCCTAACATGAAGAACCAAACTCGGGGTCTTCTATAAGAGCAGAATATGTGCTTAACAGATGGGACATTTTCTCCAGTCTTTTTTTTTTTTTCTTTTAGTCGTTTTGAAACAGGGTCTCCCTGTAGCCCCAGCTGTCCTGGAACTCACTATGTAGACCAGGCTGGCCTTGAACTCACAGAGACCCGCCTGCCTCTGCCTCCCAAGTGCTGGGATTAAAGGTGTGTGCCACCACGCCCCGCCTCTCCAGTCCTTTTTTGTTTGTTTGTTCTTAGACAAGGTCTCATGTATCTTAAGCTGGCCTTGAATTCACTATGAATGCCACCATGTCTAATTTTATACAGTTAAGGATGGAACCCAAGGTTGTGTGCATAGGAGGCAAGCACTCTGCCAGCTGAGCTACATCCCCAGCCTGTTCTTGGTCTGTTAATAAAAATAGCTTGGATCTTTGAAAAGACAGCTTAGTAGAGATTGAAGATCAATAATGTGTTAAGGCAACCCTCTTGAGAAGTACACACACACACACACACACACACACACACACCCCGCACCACACCCCACCACACACCACACCTGGATATGTTTTAGCCTATCCCTGAACACCTCTTTTTTTGTCTTTTTTGAGACAGGGTCTCCCTGTAGCCCCAGCTGGCCTGGGACTCACTATGTAGACCAGGCTGGCCTTGAACTCACAGAGATCCACCTGCCTCTGCCTCCCAAGCGCTGGGATTAAATGTGTGCCACCATGCCCCGCAACACCTCTTTTCTTAATTTATTAATCCCAGGACTTAAATCTATGTTAAAATCTATCTCTTCATAATAGTTAATTAAATTCCTAAACAGCCATCAACTGCCAATAGTTCCTCAGCTAGAGGTGGAGCCTTGTAAGTCTGTAAGTCCCTCCCCAATCCATGCAGGAATGTTGACTAGTTTGGTTTTCTGCAGGCAACTACAGATACTGTGAGTTCATGGGTACAATGGTCATGTCATGTCTAGAAACTTGTGTTTCACAGTACTCCTCTCCATCCTCTGGCTCTTACTTTCCAGCCTCTCTTTGGCAAGTTTCCTTAAACCTTGGGAGTGTTGATAACAGATGTCTTTTTTAGGGCTGAGCACTCAACAATCATTTTTTTCCTCTACATTTGACCAGCTATGAGTCTCTGCATTAACCACTACCCACCTCAAAAAGAAGCCTTGGGGCTGAAGAGTTGGCTCAGTGGTTAAGAACACTGGCTGTTCTTGCAGAAGACCTGGGTTCAAATCCCAGCACCCACATGGCAGCTAACAACTGTCCATAACTCCAGTTCCAGGGGATCCGATAGCCTATTCTGACCTCCGCGGGCATTGCACGACATGGATGCATTTACCTACATGCAGGCAATACACATAAAATAAAAATAAAATAAAATAAAATAAAGAAGCTTCTATGACCAAGGTTGAGAACAGCACTAATCTATGGGCCCCCTTATGGCCTAGACCTCCCCAGCCATGGACTTCTGATTAGGTTTACAGTACCAGGCATGAATTCCCTCCTGTGAAACAGATCCCAAATTCAATCAGAAAGCTGTTGGTTATCCCCATAACTTTCATGCCACTATTGCACCAGTGGGCACACCTTGCCTGGCTGGTCACTATTGTAGTATGTAGGGCCCTTTGCTTAGCAAGACCATTGGTGACTTTTCTCCCCATCGCCCTGCATAGCACCTTCTTGGCACTATGAAGGTTAGCCAGCAGGGAGGAAGTTTCCAGGTCAGTTCCAGATTGATTTCTCTATGTTCTGCATCCAAAGTATATTGTGTCTTCAGCAATAGGGTCTTACTATCTAGTTTTGGTGAGCAACCTGGGAAAATGGAAATGGTTTGTGTTGTTTGGGGGTGCTCTGGGGTCTTCTTGACCAACAACATATAGGGTGGTATAGCTCATGCCTGGTACCAAGTTTTGTTTAATAACCCATGTCTTCTAGAAGCAGCATTGCCCACCCAAACAAGGCATCTCTGTCTGAAATCTTTTTAAAATGTACTTTACAATTTACAATTAGGTTACAAAGTAGTGAGTTTCCATAGTCTTTTCATAGATTGCCTTAATTTTAGCTAATCCACTCCCATCCTTCTGTCCCATCCCCACTTAAATCTTTTGCAGGAAAAATTTGATATAAATGCTTATGTCAACTTTATTCATAATTGCCAAATATTGGAAACATACCAAATATCTGTCAGTTGGTAAATGGATAAATCCATGTGATCCAGCCATGTGACGGAATACCATTTAGCGACCAAGAGAAACAAATAATCGCTGTATCACATTGCTGTATGTGTATGTGGTGCTGGAAATTGAACCCAGCTAGGGCATGCTCAAAATACTCTACTACAAGGCTACATACTCAGCTCTGGATGAAGCTTTTTCTCCCCTTGAATTTTAAATAAAAATAAAAGCTGGGCATGGTGGTGCAGGTCTTTAATCCCAGCACTGAGGAGGTAGAGGCAGGTGGGTCTCTGTGAGTTTGAGGCCAGCCTTGTCTACATAGAGAGTTTCAGGCCAGCTGGGGCTACAGGGAGACCCTGTCTCAAGAAAACCTCTAAATTGGGGCTGGAGAGATGGATCAGTGGTTAAGGGTTGTTCTTGCAGAAGACCCAGGTTCGAATCCCAGCACCCATATGGCAGCTAACAACTGTCTGTAACTCCAGTCCCAGGGGATCCAACAGCCTCTTCTGACGTTCTTGGGCATTGCACAACACGGGTGCACTTACCTACATGCAGGCAATACACACATACACATAAAATAAAAATAATAGGCGGGCGTGGTGGCACATGTCTTTAATCCCAGCACTCAAGGAGGCAGAGGCAGGCAGAGCTCTGTGAGTTCAAGGCCAGCCTGGTCTACTAGTGAGTTCCAGGACAGTTGGGGCTACAGGGAGACCCTGTCTCAAAAAGACCGAAACAAATAAATAATAATAATAAATACAACTTTTTAAAAACTCTAAAAAGAATGCTCAAATATGTCATAAATCTATATCTATATTTATGTATCCTTGCCTTAGCAAACACTAGTACAAGGGAGGAAAAGAACTATTATCTACAATATAATATAATAATATGGAGGTGAGTTAAGAACAGATTCTTTTTAGGGTGGGTGAGATAGTTTGGTGGATCTCATGTAATCCAGACAGTCCTTGAATTTATGTAGCTAAGGATGGCCTTGAACTCCTGGTCCTGATGCATATGCCTCCTCAGTGCTTGGATTATAGGTGTGTGCGATCACATTGGGCTTTTATGATTTCTCTAAGCCCTGGCCAAGTTCTACTACATAGGCCAGGCTAATCTTGAATTCAGGGCAATCCTCTTGCCTCACCCTCCCAAGTACTGGAATTACAGAAGAGTACCACCATATGTGGATGAATCTTTTATTTTGTGTATTTATTTATCTACTCATTTATTTTGGGGGGATGAGGAAGGTACATGTTTTGGGGTTTTTTGAGACATAGTCTATGCAGCTAAGCTGTGTTACTAAAGATAGTTTTGAACTTCTGATCTTCCTACTTCTACTTCTCAAGTACTAGGATTACAGTTGCTCCTCCAACTGATTTTTGGGATCTTTGGGGTAGAACCTGAAGCTCTGTGCATTCTAGGCAAGCACTCTACTAACTTAACTATATCCCTAGACGATCCCTTTGTTGTCCCCCAGCCACATCAATCTTAAAATTATTGTGCTGAATGAAGAAAACCAGGCTTTAATGATTCAATTTCTGACATTCTTGTTTTGTTTTGTTTTGTTTTGTTTTGTTTTGTTTTGTTTTGTTTTGAGACAGGGTCTCCCTATATAGCCTAAACTGCTCTCAACGTCACTATGTAGCCCAGGTGGTCTCAAACTCTAGATCTTCTTGCCTGTATCTCCAAAGTGCTGAGATTATAGCCACCACACCCAATTTACACAAAATTCTTGTAAAATCAAATTGTAGGGAAATCAGGTCAATAGTTGCCAGGGGCTTCAAGAAGGAGAAGGGGACTGAGTACACAGGAACACAGGGGACTTGGAAGGATGGAACTGTCCTATTTCTTCATTGGGACAGTAGTCACACAATTACATATTCTGGGAAAGACTCAGAGAATGTAGATGTCAAAAGAGAATTTTACTAATATTGACTTGTACATACAGTTTGATCATTCTTCCAAACGTTATGCATAGGCCTGGTGTGGTGGCACATGTCTGTAATTCCAATACTCAGGAGGCTAAAACAGGAGGATTATGAGCTGGAGGCCAGTCTGGGCTATAAGACATAGAAAGACTATGTCTCAAAAATAAATAAATTAGACATAGAAATGTCATATGGTCAAGAAATCCCACTTCTCAGAGACACCTCCAAATCATTGAACACAAGGACCAGAAGAGACAATAACATTATTCACAACAGTCAAATGGTAGAAACAACTGGTATCTAATAAAGATGAATTATAAATAAAATTCTGCACATACAAACAATGGAATACTACTTAACTATAAAAGGGGGTAAAATGTCACATGTCACAACAGGGATGAACGTTGGAAAAATTACAAAACACTGTGGGGCTGGGGAATTAGCACAGTTAGTAATCCCTGCCACTCACATAAAAGCCAGGTGCAGTGGGTATGCCTGTAATCCCAGAGCTTAGAGACAGATCCCAGGGGCTTCATGGCCAGTCTGTCTAGTGGAACTGATGAGCTCTGGGTTCAATAAGAGACTATCTCAAAAAATAATGTGGAGAGCAGTTGAAGATGACACAGGACATTGACCACTGGCAACCACACACGTGGGCACGTGCAACCCTCCCCACATTATGCTAAGCAAAAATGCACAAGAGTGAATATGGTTTGATTTCACTTATAGGAGATACTTTAATTAAGTACATTTATAGAGACAGAAAATAAAATAAAGGTCACTCAGAATTTTTTGGAGGGAGGAACAAGGAGTTGTTTACTGGGTGATAGAGTCTCTGTGGAGATGATGAAAATGTTCTGGAAATGGAAAGTGGTGGTGGCTGCCACAGTATGAATTTGCTCCATGCCACTGAACTGTACATGCATGACTAGTTAAAATGTTAAATTTTTATTTTAGTTATTATTTTTATTTTATGTGTATGAGTATTGCCTGCATGTGTGAAAGTGCACCCATGTCATGCAATGCCCACAGAGGTCAGAAGAAGGCATTAGATTCCCTTGGAACTGGAGTTACAGACCGTTGTTAGCTGCCATGTGAGTGCTGAGAATTGAACCTGGGTCCTCTGCAAGAGCAGCCAGTGCTCTTAATTGCTGAGCCATCATCCCAGCCCTTATTTTTTTTTAACCATATTTAAAAAAGGAAAAGCATAGGTGAACCTGGGTTTCAGTCCTGCCTCTCCCATGAACCAACTGGTCCCTTTGAATTAGATGCACAGATCCCCTTGGAGTAACTAGAACAGTCAGATTGTACTATTGGTTTATTTATTTATTTATTTATTGAGACAGGGTTTCACTGTGTAGCCTTGGCTTACCTGGAACTCACTATAGAGCAGGCTGGACTCAAAATTTGCCTGCCTCTCCCTCCCAAGTACTGAAATCAAAAGCCTGTGCCATCATGCTCCAAATTATTTATTTATTTGTTTGTTTATTTATTATTTACTTGTTTATTTATTTATTTATTTGATTTTTTTTGAGAAAAGGTTCCCCTGTAGCCAACCTGGAACTTGTTATATAGACCAGGCTGGCTTCAATCTCACAGAGATCCTCCTGCCTCTGCCTCCTGAGTCCTGGGATTAAATGTGTACACCACCACTCCCAGCTCACTTTTTAATTTTTTTTCAATTTTTAATTTTTAATTTTTTGGTCTTTTTTGAGACAGGGTCTCCTTGTAGCCCCAGCTGTCCTAGAACTCACTATGTAGACCAGGCTGGCCTTGAACTCACAAAGATCCGCCTGCCTCTGCTTCCCGAGTGCTGGGATTAAAGGCATGCGCCACCACACTCAGCTACTTTCTTTATTTTTACAGATTAATTTCTTGGGAGTTTGGAGCATTGTTTGGTGGAAGGGCATGTCTCTTGTGTATATGAGGTTCTGGATTTAGTACTTAGCTTCAAAAAAATGTTTTTCCTGTTTTGTTTCGGGTTTTTTTATTTTTGAGATAGGGTCTTGCTCTGTAGCCACAGCTGGCCTGGTACTTACTATATAGCCCAGGCTGGGCTCAAACTCACAATTCTCCTGCCACAACCTCCCATCTGTGATTGCAGGCAGCCGTCATCATGCCCAGCTTTCACTTCTTTTTAGTGTATATTTGCTCTTCAGCCAGGGTAGATGTAGGAGGAGGTGTTCCAAAAGACACGTCAAAGCCCCAGTTTGACAGAGAAGCTGCCGTTTCATCTGGAGAGTCCCTTCTGGGCCCCAAGGAAGTGAAAGAGAATCACACAGAGGCTTAGATAGCATTTCTGGTCCTACCCTACTGGGAAGGGCTGGGAAATATGGAGGAACAAGTAGAACATTGGCTGGGCAGCCCTGCCTCTGCCTCCCTCCTAGACACCTAGATTTCTTCATCTGTCAAATAAATCTGGGATTCTAGAGATATGGCTCAGCAGTTAAGAGCACTTGGTGATCTTCCAGAGGACCATAGTTCGGTTCCCAGCACCCACATCAAGTGACTCAGAGCTACCTGTAACTCCAGCTCCAGGGAATCTGACACCTTCTTCTGGCCTCCTTGGGCACCTGCACATGAGGCATATACTCACACAGACACAATACATAAATAACAATATGTGGGAATTTTTGAATTTCAGGTTCTTATGAGGATAAAATGATGTGATATTCTTATTGCTTAATGCACATGGTGAGCATTCAAAAATTGTTTGCTTTGGCCTGTGAGATGGATCAGAGGTGAGGTACATGCTATACACGCCTGGTAGCCTTAGTTTGATCCCCAGAACCAGCATAAAGACAGAAAGAGAGAACCAACTCTGTCAAGTTGTCTAGCCTCCACACATGCATGCACACATATATCATACACATGCACCATACATACACACAATAATAATAAATAAATACATTTAAAAATGTTAGTTTTGGTCAGTTATTGTGGTGCACACCTTTAATCCTGGTACTTGGGAGGCAGAGGCAGGTGAATCTCGGTGATTTCCAGGCTAGCCTGGTCTACACAGTAAGTTCCAGGCTAGTCAGGGTTATATAGTGAGATTCTGTCTCAAAAGAAAAAAAGTTTTGAGGTTGGGTATGGAGTTCAGTGGTACAGTATTTGCCTAGTGATTGTAAAACTCTGGGCTCCGTTCTTAGCATATATAGAGAGAGCGAGTGAGAGAGAGATGCTCTATCTACCCTCTCAATTTAAATTTTATCTTGAAGATTAATGACAAAATGTGGAATTTCTGGATCTTTTTTTTTTTTTGCAGTGTTTGATACTGGCCTGCAGACATAGGCAAGCATCCACCTTGCCTCTGTCTGCCTCATCAAGATTGTGTTCCAGTCAGAATTCTTTTTAGTTGCAAAAACTCCACTGGCAATAGCTCAAGTCATTGAAGAGAGTGTGAGACTAGAGAAATCTGAGAAAAGTAAAACGAACCACTTCAGGGAATGCAGGAGACACTCGTTCTGCCCCTCCCTGCCCTCCCTCTCACTCTGGCCAGGTCTGTCTGCTGTACAAGTTCAAGTGCTCAGCAACTTCCACCTGGCTTGCACTGGGTCTTGATCCTTCAGCATGTGGTCTGGAAAACAGCTGCTCACCCTTGCTGCTTACAATGCTGCAGGTCAAGTGGCTGCCTTGGATTGGTAACTTCCCTCTGTATTTCCTGAGGATAAACATGATAGGTCAGGCTCATCTTTTCCAACTTGCCCCCTCAAATTGCATGCAGCTACCTGGCTGGTGTTTGGCTCCTTTCAGTAAGGTCTCTGTCCTTTGTCCTGTCAGCCTAATCTGGTTCTTCCTATATCCTAGTCTGGTAGTGGCTTGCTGATCAAGAGCTGCTGATGAGAATGACTTTTCTGAAGAAAGGAGATCTGTGGCTCAAAATTCCAAACTATATCTGGTAAAAATAGACATTATCTTAAATAGTCTTATTTAATCTTATAATAATATAATATATATTATTATATTATATTATGTAATCTTATTCTGATATATGACAAAATGGAATTTCATTTTAATTTTTGGAATGCTGGGCATCCAACCCATAGCCTCATGTATACAAATGCACTACCACTGAGCCATATCCCCAGGCTGGGAATTTCATTTCATTAAAAAAATCTATTTTTAATTGGAGTTGGAGAGATGACTCAGTGGTTAAAAATGCTTACTTCTGTTGCAGAGCTCCTGGGTTCAGTTCCCAGCACCAACATCAAGCAGTTTACAACTGCCTATATCTCCAGTTCCAGCAAATCCAAACCCTCTTCTGGGCTCTGAGGGCACGTGTATCATTTGTGCACATAAACTCACACAGGCACACACATACACATTTAAAAAACAGATCTTTGCTGGGCGTGGTGGCGCACGCCTTTAATCCCAGCACTTGGGAGGCAGAGGCAGGTGGATCTCTGTGTGTTTGAGTCCAGCCTGGTCTACATAGTGAGTTCCAGACCAGCTGAGGCTACAGGGAGACCCTGTCTCAAAAAGACCCCCCCCAAAAAAAACAGATCTTTAAAAAATGATGACATTTATCTTTATTGTGTGTCACATGCATGTGTATCATCGTGCACATGTGGAAGTCACAAGACAACCTGCCAGAGTCAGTTCTCTCCTTCTACCATGTGGATCCCAGGGACTAAATTCAGGTCACCAGGCTTGGCAACAAGTGCCTTTACCTGCTGAGCCATCTTGCTAGCCCAAATTTCATTGTAATTCACATTCTTTTGTTAAATATTTTTATTTCTATTTTATTTTTGTTTCTGTGTGTTTCCTGTATGTCTGTGTGTCTGTGTGAATATGTGCATGTGACTGTGTATCCCCAAAGAGGCCAGAAGAGGGTGTTGGATTCCTGAGCTGGAGAAAAGGGAATTGTGAGCCATCTGACATGGGTCCAGGAAACATACTTTGGTTCTCTGGAAGACCAGCAAGTTCTAAGCCATCTTGCCAGCCTCCCAATTCAAATGCTTTATTAGTGAGGGTCAACATCACCCCCCATTTGTCTAGTTATATCTTCTTGTTTGTTTATTTAGTAGTGTTCTCAGTACATCTTTCTCTTGATGTACCCACCTATTCCTTGTTGATTACTAAGAGACTATGAATTATTCGTTTGTTACATATACTGAGGATATAGCTCAGGTGCTTGTCTAGCATGCATGAAACCTTAGGGTTAATCTGTAGCATCACTGAACTAGTCTTGGTGGCTCATGCCCATAATCCTAGGACTCAGGTGGCAGGATGATCAGGAGTTCAAGATCATCCTTGGTGGCATAGTAAGTTCAAGCCCATACGTGGGCTATATGAGATCCTGCCTCAAAACAAACAAAACCAAAACAAAACAAAAAAACGAATTTAATTAAGGGGGCTAGAGAGATGGTTCAGTGGTTAAAAGCTCTTGCAGAGGACCCAGGTTTGAGTCCCAGCACCCACATGGCAGCTAACAACCATCCATACATGCAGGCATTACATTCATACACATTAAATAAAAAAATAAGTGAAATACTTTTTAATGTTTTAAACTTTATTAATTTTTATTTTATGTGTATGAGTGTTTTGCCTGCATGTATGTAAGTGTGCCTGTATCATGCAAAGCCCACAGAGGTCAGAAGAGGGCATCAAATCCCCTGGAACAGGAGTTATAGATGGTTGTTGTCTACCACGTGAATGCTGGGAACCAAATCCAGGTCTTTTGCAGGTACAGTCAACATTCTTAACTGCTGATCCATCTCTCCAGCCTCTAAATAAAATACTTTAAAAAATAAATAAAAATAAAAATAAAAAAGGGGGATGGAGAGATGACTCAATGGTTAAGAGTGCTAGCTGCTCTTGCAGCGGATCTGGATTCCACAGGCTTTACATATTTAGATTATCTCATATATTGTAAAGGGTAAAAGTAATGACAGTTAGGTTTTAGGAGTCATACTCTGTGTGTTAGGCATCTGATTTTTATCTTTGTAACACCCATTATCTCTTTTACCCCTCATATTCATAAGAGGTAGTCACTTTTATCACTTTGCTTTTTAAAAATTTATTTTCATTTTTATTTTATGTATATGAATGTTATGTGCATGTGTGTAAATGCACCATGTGTCTGCAATGCCTGCAGAGGTCAGAAGAGGGCATCAGATCCCCTGGTACTGGAGTTACAGATGGTGTTGCCTACCATATGAATGCTAGGAACCAAACTCTAGTCTTCTGCAAGAGCAGTCAGTGCTCTTATCTGCCCAGTCATCTCTCCAGCCCCCTACTTTGCTTTTTAATATGAGAGAAATGAGGTTAGGGAGGTTAAGTATCTTAGCTCCAACTACAAAACTGACATTTATACTCCAAGTCTACTTACTTTCTTTAAATTTTTGTTAATGCTTATTTATTTGGGAAGGTGGCATCTGCACACATGTAGAGGTCAGAAGATAACTTTTTTTTTCTTTTTCTTTTTTTTGGTCTTTTTGAGACAAGGTCTCCCTGTAGCCCTCGCTGGCCTGGAACTCACTATGTAGACTAGGCTGGCCTTGAACTCACGGAGATCTGCCTGCCTCTGTCTCTCAAGTGCTGGGATTAAAGGCATGCGCCACCACATCCAGCAAAAAATAACTTTTTGGAAGTCAGTTCTCTCCTTCCACCATGTGGGTTCTGGGGAATGAACTCAGGTGGTCAAGTTTGTTAGAAAATGCTGTTACGTACTGAACCATCTTGGGAAATATTCAAAATATAACCCTGAGGCTAGCAAACAAAGAAAAGATAGTAGTTCTGAATACTAAAAGAAAAAAAGCCAAAAGCCAAAAACTATTTTGTTTGTTTTTTTAGCATACTCTTGCTATATAGCCTAGGCTGTCTTAGAACTATAATGATTCCTTGTTTTATTTTTTAAAGTTTATTTATTTTTATGTGTAAAAATGGTTTATGTGCATGTATGTATGTGTACTATGTGCATGCCTAGTACCTATAGAGGTCAGAAAAAGGTATCAGATTCCCTGAAAATAGAGTGCAGATTGCGTGAGCCATCATATGGATGCTAAGAACCCAACCAGAGTCCTCTGAAAAAGTAGCAAACAATCTTTCCAGCACCCTCCTTGTTTTATCTTTGAGATGGGAATCTCGGGTAACTCAGGCTGACCTTGAACTCCTGATCTTCCTGCTAAGGCTCCGAAGTGCTGCAGTTACTGGCCTGTATCAGCATGCCCAGCTAAAGTCTGTTTATTTTCAAAGGTCTCAATCACTGCTCTGCATTTTCCTTGCTTTCCCCCAAGCTCTATTAGTCAATTTCCCAGTATCATTTGCTTGCTAAACCCACTTTCCCCCACTGATCAAAATGCTGCTCTTATTTTCTGGCCAGTAGCTTTTGTAAGTTCTTGTGTCTACTCTGCCCCCTCTTTTCTGTTCCATTGATTCTTCTGGCTCTCTCTGTGCCAGTACCACAATGTTCTAGTGACTCTTCATTACTTATACAGTCTCATATTGGTAGGCCAGCTCATCCTTAGAAGTTATTCTTTTTCAAGTTTTCAAATATTTTTTCTCATGATTTATTCTTCGCGAAAAAAATTTAGAATTATACTTCAAAGTCCTCAAGAAATTCCACTGGGGTATTTTCTGGATCTGCATTAAAAAATATCCAAGGCAAGGGATTCTCTGGTGTACTGAGGGTTGAACTCATCAGATTTCTTGGTTATAGCACACTTAGTCTGTGAAAGATCCTTCGCTTATTTTAACTTTTTGTTGTTTTTTTTATTTTATTTTTATTTTTTGTGTGTATGAGGGTATTGCCTGCATGTATGTGAGTGCATCCGTGTCGTGCAATGCTACAGAGGTCAGAAGAGGGAGTCGGAATCCCCTGAAACTGGAGTTAAGGATGGTTCATATCTGCCATGTGGGTGCTGGGAATTGAACCCGGGTCCTCTGCAAGAGCAGTCAGTGCTCTTAACCACCGAGCCACCTCTCCAGCTCTCCAGCCCCTTGTTGTTGTTTTTTAAAAAATTGTTTTATGTATATGAGAGTATTGCTTGCATTTATGTAAGGGCACCTGTGTGGTGCAGTGCCCACAGAGGACAGAAGAAGGTGTCGAATTCTCCGGAACTGGAATTACAGACAGTTGTTAGCATCCATGTGGGTATTGGGATTCTAACCCAGATCCTCTACAAGAGCAGCCAGTGCTCTTAACCACTGAACCATCTCTTCAGCCCTTGTTGGGTTTTGAGACAGAGCCTCACTATGCAGCCCTGACTGGTCTGGAACTCACTATGTAGACCAGGCTAGCCTGAAACTCACAGAGATCTGCCTGCCTCTACCTCTTAAATGCTGAAATTAAAGCAGACTTTTATTTTATTTTATTTTATTATTATTATATATTAACTATGCATAATGGGTTTCATTGTGACATTTTCATACATGTATATAATACTTTGATCATATTTATCCTTTTACCCTCTCTCGACCCCTATAGCTCCCACTGGTTCCCTTCTTCCCAATTAGTCCCCTTCTATTTCCATATCCTTTTTAAAAAGTTAATTATTGGGGCTGGAGAGATGGCTCAGAGGTTAAGAGCACTGACTGCTCTTGCAGAGGACCTGCGTTTGATTCCCAGCACCACATGACAGCTACG
>NW_008333884.1:4057832-4092102 GCF_000622305.1 Nannospalax galili | reverse complement strand
AAAATAATAAAGAATATATATTTTTAAAAGTTATTATTATTACATTATTATTTGTGTGTGTGTGTGTGTACGCGCACATGCGCACGTGTGCTAGAGGCACACATGTAGCACAGCAGGTGTGTGGAGATCAGAGGACAACCTTTGGGAGTCCTTGCACTCTTCTGTGGGTCCTGGGGACTCCAACTCAGATCATCAAGCTTGCTAGCAAGGACTTTTACCAGCTGAGCCATCTCTGAATTCCATCAGGATCACTTACAGGAGCATAGATGAGGTGGGTTTTTTGGTTTGTTTTTTAATTTTTACAGGAACATGGACATCTTACTGGTGGCTACACCACTGAAGAAAATGTCTCTCCCTCCTCTGTGTTGATACTTTGATTTGAGGAAGGGTAATTTGTATCCTAGGCTTGCCTCAAACTCATGGTGTAGTTTGAACTTCTGATCCACCAGCCTCTACTTCCCAAGTGTTGATATTACAGACATGCATCACCTAGCCCAGTTTCTGCAATAACAAGGATCAAACTCTGGGTTTCATGTATGCTAAGCAAGCACTCTACCAACTGGGCTGCATCCCTAGCCTTTGTTCTCATTGTTTGAGACAAGAGTCTTGCTATGTAGATTTGGCTGGCCTGGAACTCACTATGTAGCCCAGGATAGACTTGAGCTTGCTCCAGTTCTTTGCCTCCAGAGTGCCAGGATTGTGTGCATGTGCCACTCTATCCAGCCAGATTCCGATTCCTTGTTGCTGGATCTTTGCTCCATTGACTTCCCTAATACTGCCAGTTTTCTTTCCAGAATATTTGTATGCACTTGGGTTATTTTTTTAGTGCCAACTTAATTTTAATAACTTCAAAAACATTCAAAACTAGTATGCATTTAAGTGTATGTTTACACAAACAAGTATTATAAGCCTTCTGCAGAATTGGGCTTCTGGGGCTCCCCGATAACTACTTTAGTCACAGTTGGTGTTTTCAGAAGCCTTAACATCATGATGTGGGATGCGATTGAGTTCCACCAGAGCAGGGTTCATTTCAGAGTGCCAACACTTCCACTCCCTCAAGGGGGGGGGGGTGAAAGCATTTTCACTCACTGCTTCCTACTTTCTAACACTCTACCTTTTGTCCTTCCAGTAAGTATAAAATGGCCTGTCTTTGTTAATTTCTATTTCACTGATTGCCAGTGAATTTAAACTGGTATGAACTTCTTTTTGTGAGTCACTTGCATGCCCCTGCCTAGGAATTACACATTAATAGCTTTTGCCCATCTTTGTCCAAGTTCCCTGTCTTCTTTGTGCTTTTTTAACTTTCATACATACATATTTAATTCCTCTGTAGCACACATTAATACAATGAAGTTCTCTTAGTTTATTTGTGCTTCTGCAACAAAATACCTGAGACTGAGTAATTTATAAACAATAGAAACTTATTTCTCTCAGTTCTGGAAGGATTCAGTAGGTTCGATATTTAGTGAAATTCAGGCTATGCTTCCAAGAAGGCACTTTGAATGGTGCCTCCTCATATGGTTGAAGGCATAAGGGCAGAAAAAGACACTATGTGAAGCCTGTCTTATAACCATCTCAGCCCTTTCACAGGAAGGAGCCCTGGTGACCTAATCATCTCTTACAGGCCTGACCTCTAATGCTATTTATGGGGGAAATGCTTCAATGTGAATTTTTGAGGGAATAAAAGCATCTACTCCATAGCACAGGGCAATAGGAACCATACTCCAAATTTCTTCAATAATGAGACAGTTTTCTGAATACCAGGTACTGAGTCACTCAGCCTCTCCTTATTGATTTGTGGTGTCATCTTCACCTTAGGTCACATTTCCATAATGGGTTCATCTGTTTCTAAGCTCTTTGTTCTGTTTCTCAGGCATCACCATTCTGGTTTTATGAACAAGGTTCTACAGAATTGTATCAAATCCGATTGGTCTACTTCCCTTTCATTATAGTTTATTTTTTAAAATATTTGTTTATTATTTTTATTTTTTATGTGTATGAGTGTATTACCTGCATGTATGTGAGTGCACCCATACAATGCTACAGAGGTCAGAAGAAGGCGTCGGATTCCCCTCAAACTGGAGTTAAGGACGGTTTGTAGCCGTCATGTGGGTGATGGGAATCGAACCCAGGTCCTCTGCAAGAGCAGTCAGTGCTCTAACCGCTGAGCCGTCTCTCCAGCCCTCTTTATACTTTATTTTGAAAGAAAAATTCTGAACGCATTTTGGTTGGAATTTCATTCAATTTGTAGATTAATTTTTAAGAACTGACTTTTTTTTTCTTTCCTCCTCCTGGTCTTTCGCCTCTTCTTCTTCCTCTTCCTCTTCCTCCTCCTCCCTCCCTCCTCCTCTTCCTCCTCCTCCTCCTCCTCCTTTTGAGACAGGGTCTCAATTCACAGCCTGGACCAGTCCAGACTTGCTCCCCGTTTCAGCCTCCTGAGTGCTGGAATTACAGACATGTACTAACATGCTTGGTTGAGAACTAACTTTTAAAAGTAATATAAGTACGCAAACATAAATAAATTATAGGGCTGGAGGCGTAGTTCAATAGTAGAGCATATGCTCAAGTCCCTGGGTTCAATTATTGGCACACAAAGAAGGAAAGGAAGAAAAGAAGGGAGGGAAGGAAGGAAGGAAGGAAGGAAGGAAGGAAGGAAGGAAGGAAGGAAGGAAGGAAGGAAGGAAGGAAAGGAGAGGGGAGAGAGAGGAAAAAGAGAGCTCTTGGGGGCTGGGAGATGATTCAGTGGGTAAAGACACTTGCCGCGCAAGCCTGACAACCCAAGTTAAACCCCCAGAACCCAAGTCAAGGGAGAGGGAGAGAACTGACTCCACGAAGGAGTCCTGATCTCAATATGCATACACAACCCCACATCCATCAAGCACACACACAAACATACATGTAATCAATACATTTTGAAAAATTACTTGCCACTGGATATGGTGGCACATGCTGTTAATCTCAGCACTTGGGAGGCAGAGACAGGCAGATCTCTGTGAGTTCAAGGCCAGCTTGGTTTATGTAATGAGTTCCAGGCCAGCTGGGGCTACAAGGAGACCCTATTTCAAAAAGACCAAAAAAAAAAAAAAGATAAAAAATGACTTGTCATCCATAGTGAGGGACCCAGTTATTTGACTGAATGGCCCACAAAAATCAGTATCTGCAGAAGTTTCCTCTTATGTGATCAATTTCTTCAGAAGGAAATTCTCCAGTTCCAGAGCAGAGGTTGATAGCAAATAGCAATAATCCTGGCAGTTAGTGTTCCTGAAGGGAATAAAGGCTGCTGGGTAGTCATGCTATCTGGCATGATTCTCCCCCATTTCTCCCCTTGCCCTCTCTTGTCCTCCTCCTGCTCCTGCTTCTTCTATTTTCATTGTGTGTGTGTGTGTGTGTGTGTGTGTGTGTATGATGCATGTGTGTTTGGGCATGTGTCAGAGGACAACTTTCGGAAGTAGGTTCTGTTCTGTCTTGTTGAAACATGGGCTTTCTTGTTTCTACTTACTCAAACTCCAGGCTAGCTGGCCTGGGAGCTTCCTGGTGATTCTCACCTCCCTCTTCCTGCAGGAGTGCTGGGATTGTTTCAAAGAACAAAACAAAACAAAAACACTTAAATCAATACCTTAACAACAGCAACATTTTCAGGCTGGATTATTGGGGCTTGTGAGTCACCTCCCATCTCTCTCTCTGTCTCTCTCTGTCTCTGTCTCTCTGTCTCTCTCTCTCTCTCTCTCTCTCTCTCTCTCTAGGTTCTCATGTACCCTAGGCTGGCCTTGAACTTAATATATAGCCATGATGGCCTTAAAATCCTGATAATCCTGCCTTACCTCCAAAACTGGGATTATAGGCAAATGCACAACTGGTTTATTTGGTGCTGGGATTGAACCAGGACTATGTGCATGCTAAACAAGCATCCTACCAACCAAATAACATCACCAACCCCAAATTTCATTCTTTTTTAAAGCTGAATAATTTTTTATTGTATGAGCTAGGCAGCATGGTAGGACATGCCTTTAATCCCAGAACTTGAAAGGCAGAGGTAGGAAGATCAGGAGGTCAAGGTCATCTTTAGCTACATAGCCAATTTGAGACCAGCCTGGGCTAATGAGACTTGTCTCAAAAAAACAAATAAACGATACTTGATTATACATGTATATTCTATTTTGCTGTTCCAGTTACCTATCACAATTAAATTTTGTATGGTGATCTTCTGTCTGGCTCTGTGATCTTGTTGATTCCTTTGAAGGGGTTATATAGGGAGAATTACACCATCAAAAACAACGGTAATTTTCTCTCGCGTCTTCTGTGCTAATTTCCTACCATTGTTATAACATTTAATAGCTGAAAGAAATATAAACTTATCACCTTATTACAATTGACTAGACTTCCAAAATGAGTCTCACTGAGCTAACACCACAGTTCTGCAAGTTGGTATTTTTTCTGAAAGTTCTAGGAATGAATTCATTTCCTTGCCTTTTCTATTTCCTAGAAGCCGCCTGCATTCCTTGGCTGGTGGAGCCTACATCTGCAGAACCAGCAATGGTGCCTGGAGCCTTTCTCACATAGATAGCATCACTCTGACTCTGAACGGACTTTTTCTATCTTTCTCTAATAAATGTCTTTGTGATGATATCAGGACATTCATATTATCCAGCCAGGACAATCTCCCTATCCCTAAATCCTTAAATTAATCACATTTGCTAAACCTCTCCTGCAATAAAAAGTACCATCTTCACAAATTCTGAGGATCAGGGCATGGACAGCTTTGGTAGCTATTATTCTATCTACCACATCATCTAATGCTCACAGTCTCCTCAAGCTCCATTCATGGCAGATGCATGAGCCCCTTATTCACTCATCCATTTATTCATCCATTCATTTATTCCTTTATTGGTGATGAGGACTGAACCCAGGGCCTCACACATTCTAAGCAAATGCTCTACTGCTGATCTCTATCCTCAGCCATCCCTCCTTTGTTTGTGTGTGTGTGTGTGTGTGTGTGTGTGTGTGTGTGTATGTGTATGTGTGTATGTTTGTTTGAGATACCCTGTCTTGTAGCCCAGGCAATCCTTGAGCTCCTGATCCTCCTGCCTCTACCTCCCTGGTGATGAGATTACAAACATGTTTCACCACACCTGACTCCTTGTCTCTTTTTTGCTTTTTGTTTTGAAACAGGACCTCTGTAAGTGGCCCAGGATAACCTTGAACTGTCTCAGCCTTCTGAATAGCTGGGATTACAGGCCTATGACTGGGCCCAGCTTCAAGGGGATATTTTGTAGAATAAGTTTTAGATTCCAGTCATAAGAAGTCTTTTAGTCTTTTATAGTATCCTTTGTGTTTGACCAGAGAGCATTATATATGTATACATATATGTGTATGTATATATGCATATTACATATATATATATTTGACCTTTGTGTATTAGTGAGTTTTTTAGATACATGGTATGTCAGTCAGTGTTTCCAGTGTAATTGGTGTTTTTTTAATGGTGGGAGAGGGTACTGGCAATTACACCTAGGACTTTGTGATTACCAAGCAAGTACTCTACCACTAATCTATACCCAAGAGTAATTGAAAAGAATAAAAACTTCTGGGAGGTTTTTAGAGAGAGGCGTGCACAAATATGTAAGAATATATGCATATATGCACACATAAGTTCATGCACATTTATTTATTTACCTATACACAGTAGTTCAAGT
Organism: Nannospalax galili; assembly: GCF_000622305.1. NCBI lineage: Eukaryota > Metazoa > Chordata > Mammalia > Rodentia > Spalacidae > Nannospalax > Nannospalax galili. The sequence goes on along the minus strand of NW_008333884.1, from coordinate 4,086,409 downwards.
TACTTATTTTATCTAAAACATCTGTATCTAAATCAACTGGCTTGTTGTTGCTTGCTTGAGTCACATGTTTCTAAATATGCTGATTTATCTATTTCTCATTGTGTTTTTCAGTTATTATTTTATATAACGAGGCATAATTAGGTATAATTATAGTACAATTTTATTTTCTTGATTGTTGTTTTCTGTTCATCTTGATCTCAAATTCTCCTCTGTCTGTTGTGGCTGTTGCCGTGTTTCCCTTTCTGTTTATATTAACTATATGTTAACTGCTTTTCCCTTTAGTTTTTTTTGTCTTTTTTTTTTGGTCTCCCTGTAGCCACAGTTGGCCTAGAACTCACTACGTAGACCAGACTGGCTTTGATCTCACAGAGATCCACCTGTCTCTACTTCCCTAGAGCTGGAATTAAAGATATATGCCACCACGCCTGGCTTCTTCTTTTTATTTGAAACAAGATCTTAAGCGGGCTGAGTATAAGGGCTCACTGGGGAGACTAAGAGAAGAGACCAGCACAGTTTAAGGTTAGCATGGGCTACAGAGTAAGTCCTTGTCTCAAAGCAAAAACAAAATCAATAACAAAAAAATAAAGATACAATGCCAACCACTGTTTTGTGTGTGGTTATCTTTATTTTGTTTTCTGAGAAGGGTCTCATGTAGCCCAGGCTGGCATTGATCAATTGATCCTCCTGCTTTAGCCTCCCAAGTGCTGAGATGACAGATATGTACCACTGTGGTTAATGACTTTTACAATATGGACATACTCTGGACAAATGACTTTTATCTAACCTTGCAACAAAAAAGATATTCTTATCTTAGCTGTTTATAATGTAGACAAACTCACTGAGCCTTGTACCCCCCTTGTGACCTGGGCATATGGCTTTAATCCTTCATGACTCTTCCTTGTCCTTGACCCAAAATAATGCATGAATGTGTATATGTACATTTTACATATCAAAGTGCTGCAAACAGTGCTTATTGAATATAATGAGAGAAACCGATCATACCTGTTGTGGTTGCTGGGACATTCCAACTCAGTATTGGTCAGAAGGGACAGAATCTTCTGATAAGACATTTCTGCTTTTAGTTCCCCATTTCATGCTGGATATTCTGTTTCAGTAAAAGGAAGTGCAAACTTGTCTTCAAGAGCACAGTTTCAAGAGCGTTCTGAAGGAACATGTTCTCAGCAGTTTGGGCCTGCTCTTGGTTGAAATGGATGCCAAGAGTCAGGTTTTTTTTTTAATTAAGGTAGAGCCATAATATGGCATTGATAAACACCACATTCCACCACACTAACTTTTCAACTATGCTTTTTATTTAGAATTTAAAATTTTTTATTTTTTATTATTGTGCATGTATGATATATGTGTGGGCATGCATACCACAGCATACATGAAGAGGTCAAGGGATAACTTTGTGAAATCAGTTCTTTCTCTCCTTCCATCTTTACGTGGGTTCCAGGTATCCAATTCAGGTGACCAGGCTTGTGCAGCAAGGACCTTTACCTGCTGAACCTTTCGCTGGCCTCAGAATGCTTATTTTTAGAATTTGTTGCTTTATGGAATGCTTATCTGCTGCTATCAGGAGAAAGTGAAATAAAGGTTGGATAGGCAAAGCTGAAAGTTATCCACTAAAGATATGGTGGGATGAGAACTGCATAAAAGAACCCATCACTTGTAAAATATCTTCTGTGTCAGTCACCTCCTGCTGCATTACAGATCACCTGAACTTTGTGGCTTGCTCATGATTCTGTGGGTCAGTAATTTGGGTGTTATCATCTGGGTGACTCTGCTGCTGACTTCTCTTGGAGTCAGTTATGACTTCACAGTCACCTAGTGTCTTCATTGGGGCTGGGTAGTCAATGACAGCTTTGTCACATCTGGCAATTGGCTGGTTGGGCACAGGCAGGCAGCTGGCTGGACTGCTCTACACAGTCTTTCTATTGGCCTAGCTTAGGCCAACACCATATTCTCTAATGTCCTATTGACCAAGCCCAGATTTAAAGAATACACAAAGAGATGGCTCAGTGGTTAAGAACACTGGCTGTTCTTGCAGAAGTTCTGGGTTTGAATCCCAGAACCTACATGGCAGCTAACAACTGTCTGTGACTCCAGTCCCAGGTGATCCGACAGCCTCTTCTGACCTCTGTGGGCATTGCATGACACGGGTGCACTTAGCTACATGCAGGCAATACACTCATACACATAAAATAAAAATAATAAATAAAATATTTTAAGAAAAGAGTACAGGAAATGGGGCTGGAGAGATGGCTCAGCGGTTAAGAGCACTGACTGCTCTTTCAGAGGACCCGGGTTTGATTCCCAGCACCCACATGGCGGCTACGAATTGTCCTTAACTCCAGTTCCAGGGGAATCTGAAGCCCTCTTCTGACCTCTGCAGTATCGCATGACACGGGTGCACTCACATACATGCAGGTGATACACTCATACGCATAAAATAAAAATAATAAATAAAATATTTTTAAAAAAGAATACAGGAAAAATCCTCTCCCCATGATAGAAGACACAGCAAAGTCACATTGCAAGAGGGTTTGCATAAAGAGATAGGAAAAACAATTGTAGCCTTTTTCTTTTCTTGCTGTCTTTCTTTTATGTTCTTTTTTCATTTGCTGTGTGGCTGAGGATGACCTTGAATTTCTGAACTTCCTGCCTGTATCTCCTGAGTTCTGGGATTTCAGCCACTCGATAGCACACCTAGTCTTTCATATAATGCTGGGGGTTGAATCCAGGACTTCCTGCATGCTAGGCAAGCACTCCACCAGTTTAATTATAACCATTTTTGTAAACAAATGGCCATGGTTACCATTACAATTTGAATACATAGTATCCTCCCCCTCAAAGATTCACAGATTGAAGGCTTGGTCCTTAGCTGGTGTTGTACTTTTGGGGGTTACTAGGAACTTTAGGGTATAAGGCCTAGTGAAAGGAAGCAGATCCCTGGAGGTGGGTTCTAGGGGATTAACTTGTTCCTGGTCCCTTCCTGCTTCTGGGATCGTGACTAACACACCTATTCATCATCATTCAATGCAATCAACTCACCATAGTCTTTATTTAGTAAATATTACATGTCATGTATCAAGTCCTAGGTGTGAAAAGAGAATGAACACTTTTTCTGTCCTCAACAATGTCTGATCTAGTGAAGAAGAAATAACTGAACTGGGATCATAGAGCAACTAAAGCCCCAACAAAGCTTAGAAAATATTCTGCAAGTTGACAGAAGGGCTCATGATTCATACCGAGTGTGGGACAAAGCCCAGGCTTCCCAGAGCAGGTGATCTCTGAGGAAGGTCTTGAGATTGAGAAGGCAAAGTACAGAGGGAGGAAGAAGGAGCAGCTAACTGAAAAAAGAGTCAAAGAAGCTGGGTGTGGTGACCTGGAATCCCAGCACTTGGAAAAGAGGAAGATGAGAAGGAGTTCAAGACCAACGTTCACTACTGAAACTGTTTAAGGCTAGCCTGGGCTACATGAGGCTCTGTCTCAAATTAATCAATCAAATAAACAAAAAGAAATGAAGTCAAACAACTAGGAGCTTTGAACTGGTGGGTTAGCTCAGTAGGTAAAAGTACTTGCCACCAAGCCTGAAAGCCAGAGTTCAATCCCTGGGACCCACATGCTAGAAGGAGAGAACTAACTCCTGAATGTTTCTTTGACCTTCAGATAAGCCCTCCCATACACAAATGAATAAATAAAGAAAAGTTTTTGTCTTTTTGAGACAGGGGCTCCCTGTAGCCCCAGCTGGCCTGGAACTCACTATGTAGACCAGGCTGGCCTTGAACTCACAAAGATCTGCCTGCCTCTGCCTCCCAAGTGCTGGGATTAAAGGCGTGTGCCACTACACAGGGCAACACAAAATTTTTAAAAGAACTAGGAGCTTCAATCAGTGTTGAACTAACCTCAAGAATTAAATCATAAAATCAAGATGGAAGCTTTCAAGGCCATAATTGTGCACACATATAATTCCAACTCCCTTTCTAAAAAGAAAAACATGGTCACAGACACCTGAAATCACGCAGAACCAAAGATACAGTAAACGCCAAGACCGTTTTACACGAGGTTCCCGAGTTGTTCAAGGTCTCTTCAGATTTCATTCTCCAAGAAAGGTCCTTCTTAAATGAGATTTTCCTAGTGGAAGGTTGTGGATGATGACTTTGGGTCTCAAGCACAGTCTTTGCCATTTTTTCTTGGTGGCATAGCTGACAGAACTTTCTGGAAGGAAGCTAATATGGCAACACAGTCAAAGTGCCATAAGACATGCTGGCAGCAGGGCATGGTGGTGCACGCCTATAATCCCAGCACTGGGGAGGCTGAGGCAGGAGGATTGCTGCAAATCTGGAGCCAGCCTGGGCTACACTGTGAGACTGTCTCAAAGCAAGGCAATAACAACAAAATAGTAATAATGAGGATAAAAATGTAACAGTAGTTCACAGTACCTGGCGCTCTATAACAACTGTTGCATGTTTTTAAGATGTGTGTTGGTGTATGAATCAGTGGTAGAGCACTTGCCTAGTGTGTATGTGACCCAAGGTCCAATCTCCAACACTGCAAAAAATAAAATAATAATTATAATAACAAAAACTCTTTGGAAGGAAGGGTTCATACTTAAGATCTATGTGTTTATCGCTGATCTAGTCATTGGACTGTGTGAGAGACAGAAATGTTCATGTTTACCTGTATTTACTTCCATACTGTTTGAATATTGTACAAACAACCAGTGTTATTTTGTGAGTTTAAAAGCTTTGAGAGAGACTGGAGAGATGGCTCAGCAGTTAAGAGCATTTGCTGTTCTTCCAGAAGACCTGAGAACAGTCCCAGCACCTATGTCCTGCTCTCAGGGATCTGACACCCTCTTCGGGCTTCTAAGGGCACCCAAAGACTTGTGGCATAGAAACATATGCACTACTCATAAATTTTAAAACAAAATATTTGGGAGCTGGAGAGATGGTTTAGCTATTAAGAACACTGGCTGCTTTTGCAGAGGACCCAAGTTTGGTTCCCAGCTTCCATGTGCAGCTAACAACTGTCCTTAATTCCAGTTCCAGGATATGTGACACCCTCTTCTGGCCTCCAGAGTCACTGCATCAACGTGGTACATTTAAAATAAAAATAATAAATAAAATATTATTATAAAAAATGTAAAAATGTATAAAAAAAACATCTAAAAGGCCAGGTATGGTGGGGCCCAGTTTTATTCCCAACACTCAGGAGGCAGAGGCTGGAGGATCTCTGTGAGTTTGAGGCCAGCCTGGTCTACATAGCAAGTTCCAGGCAGACAGTGCTACATAGTGAGACCTTGTCTCAAAACCAAAACCAAACCAAAACAAAAAATTTTCAAAAATTCTAAAAAGTTTAAAAAGCTTTGAGATGACCTAAAAGTCTGAATTGTTTTCCTCTGAGGCAGTTGCTCTGACCTTGGTTCTTCTGCATCCTCTGTGTGTGCTAAGCATCTTATAAGCTTTTATCATATAATCACACTTGTAACAACTCTCTGAGTTACCTACAATTATTTTCCTGTTTTACAGATTAGGAAACTAAGACCCAGCTGGGTTATGTAACTTGCCCAAGGGGAAGTTCAGAGCAAGGATCCAACTCTGGACTGTTTTGTCTGGAGATCCATTCAAGATCACTGTTTTATACTGAAAGGTTACCATTTGCAGGAGAAAAAGAAAAAAATTCCCGGTAGTCTGAGAGTCAGTTTCAAAGCAGCAATTCCAATTTCTTCAAAGCCTCAAACTTTTGCCCTTAAATTCTAACACACTGTTTTCTGTCCCATAGACACATTTATTTGGAAATAAAATAACACTAATTGTTTCCCATCACATCAAAAGAATGTCTCAAAAACGTGCCCTGAGTTGGGTGTGGTGGTACACACCTGGGAAGGCAGAGGCAGGTGAATCTCTGTGAGACTAATCTGGTCTATGTAATGAGTTCCAAGCCAGCTGAAGCTACAGGGAGACCCTGTCTCAAAATACCTTCCAACCAACAAACAAGGACAAAAACCAAGCTGTTTGTCCTGGGGTGTCAAAAACCAAGCTGTTTATCCTGTACTATGGATATTAAGAGAACTGTTTGCCCCAGGCTGAGAAACAAAATAGTTTGGTCATCTCTGGCATTCTCTGATAGGGGAATGGAGACAGAATGTTTTCCTAACTGCTTTCAGCAGTCAGGTGTCAGCTAACTCTGATCTCTATCCTGGGTCCAATTCAAGGAATAATTCTTCCCTTAAGTAAGCACACCAAATAGCTGTCTGCTGACAGCTGACAGATTCCTAGACCTGCTGGCAGGCATGTGACATTCCTTAGTCTGTCCCAGCTGTCTCTGACTGGGTCGACTCCTCGAAGCCCACAGCCCACTTTCTAGGAACACACACAATGCCTGCTGCAGAAATGGGCTGCAGTCCACCACATAGCCTTCAATGATTGGTAAGTGCAAACATGTATCCACACAAAAAAATGGAAACCAAGCTTGGGATGTGGCTCAGTTGGTAGTCTGCTTGCCTAGAATGCATGAGGCCCTGGGTTTGAGCCCCAGCACTGCATAAAACCAGATATGAGGGTGCATACCTATAATCCCAGCACTTGGGAGGTGGAAACGGGCGGATCAGTGACTTCAAGGCCAGCCTGGGGTACATGAGACCCTGTCTCAGAAAGAAAGAAATAAACAAAACAAATTAAAAACCAAACAGACAAAAACTGAAGTAAAAATTGGAAGTAAGTACAGGCTGGTGATATAGCTCAATCAGTTTGGAAAAGTGCCTGCCTAGCATAAATGAGGTTCCAGGTCCAGTCTCACTATATAAACTGAGGGTGGTGGTGCACACTTGTAATCACAGCACTCAGAAGGCGGCTGCAGGAGCAATAGGAGCTCAAGGTCATCCTCATCTACATAGCAAGTTAGAGGCCACCTAGGAATACATGGTGTCCAGTTTTTTAAAAAAAGTAGATAAATAAACAAAAAGATTGTATGTTGCCAGGTGTGGTGGCACCTTCCTGTAACCCCAGCAAGAAGATAGAAACTTTGACTTTAGCCTGGGCTATATTGTGATTCTGGGCCAGTCTGAGCTGCAGAAAGGAGAGAGAGAGAGAGAGAGAGAGAGAGAGAGAGAGAGAGAGAGAGAGAACGTATTATGTATCTACTATGCAGCACACAACAGGCATTGTCAGCTAATATTGGGACAGCCCTAACAGTGCAGTTTCAGTGACAGCAAATTTTCTTCAGAGGAGGAAGCTGTGATTCAGAGCTTGAGCTAATGCCTTGCTCAAGGCTCTGACTCTGAAGTCTGGGCCAATAACCATCAGTCAAGTCTGTTTCAAGCCTACACAAGGTAGTAAATTTCATCTTTCCTAGTCCCAGGCTAGCTCACCATCTACCAGTGCAGGCTTGGAGCCTCAGGCTTACTCAGCCTAATTCAACTCAGTTTGATATTATAAGGAGACTAGGACCATGCTGAGAAACACTGAAGGAACGCACACACATACATACATACACACACACACACACAAACCAACAACAAAACAGTGTTCACATTTGTCAGGATAACTAATATTTAAAAAGACAAACAGAAAATAAGTGTTACAGTCACAAACTATGCCTCATACCTGAAATTCAGCTCATTAGGAAGGCAGAATCAGGGGCGTTGAAAGTTTAAGGCCAGTCTGGACTACATAGTGAGAACCAGTCAAAGCAAGCAAGCAAGCAGGCAGGCAAGAAAGGAAGAAAGGAAGGAAGGAGGGAAGGAAGAAAATAGAGAGAAAGGAAAGAAAGAAATAAAGAGCTGGAAAAATGACTCAGCAGTTAAGAGCATATATTGCTCTTGCAGAGGACTTGTGTTCAACTCCCAGCACCCATGTTAGGAGGCTCAAAACCATTTGTGATTCCAGTTCCTAGGGCTATGACACCCTCTTCTGGCAACTATACTCATATGCACATACCCCACATAGACACATATGAATACACATAATGAAAAATAAAAAATAAGAGGTTGGAGAGATGGCTCAGTGGTTAAGAGCACTGACTGCTCTTCTAGAGGACCTGTGTTTGGTTCCCAGCATCCACAAGGCTGCTAACAACTGCCCATAACTCCTCCTCCGGGGAGTTCTGGGGAATCTGACACCCTCTTTGGCCTCCATGGACATTGCATGCATGTGGTACATTTACATACATGCAAGCAAAACACTCATACACAAAATAGGAATACTGTTTTTTTTGGTCTTTTTGAGACCGGGTCCCCCTGTAGCCCCAGCTGTCCTGGAACTCACTAGGTAGACCAGGCTGACCTTGAACCCACAGAGATCTGCCTGCCTCTGCCTCCTGAGTGTTGGGATCAAAGGTATGAGCCACCACACCCGGCTTAGGAATACATTTTTAAAAATTTAAAAATAAATATTAAAAAAGAAAGAGAACAGAAGGAAAGACAGAAGGAAGGGAAGGAAGGAGCAAGGAAGAAAGGGAGGCAGGAAAGGAGGAAGGAAGGAAGGAGGAAGGAAAGAGGGAAGGAGGAAGGAAGGAGGGAAGGAAGGAAGAAAGGAAGAGAGGGAGAAGCCCACACAAAAATGTGATATCTAAGAATCTGAAAGAGACAAGGCACTGGGCTGGGGAGGTAACTCAGTGGGTAGGCTGCTTGCCTAGAATGCACAAAGCCCTGGGTTCAATCCCCAGCACCACATAAAACCAGGCATGAAGTACATGCCTGTAGTCCTAGGACTTAGGTGTTGAGGCAAGAGGATAGACAGTTGGGCAGACTGGGCGTAGCAAGATCCTGACTCAAAAAAAAAGAAAAAAGAAAAAAAAGATAAACAAAATGTTTAGATAGATAGATAGAGAGAGAGAGAGAGAGAGAGAGACAGAGACAGAGACAGAGACAGAGACAGAATGGGATATTAAGCAATCTTAAAAACAAAGGTAGGGCTGGGCATGGTGTCGCACGCCTTTAATCCCAGCACTTGACAGGCAGAGGCAGGTGGATTTCTATGAGTTCAAGGCCAGCTTGGTCTACACGGTGAGTTCCAGGACAGCTGGGGCTACAGGGAGACCCTGTCTCAAAAAGACCAAATAAAACAAAAAAACAAAGGTAGGATGCTGGAGAGATGGCTCAGCAGTTAAGAGCACTGGCTGTACTTGCAGAGGACCTAGGTTCAATTCCCAGCACCCATATGGTGGCTAACAACCTTCCCTAACTCCAGTTCCAGAGGAGCCAACACCCTCTTCTAGCCTCCACAGGCACTGCACAACACAGGTGCACTTATATACATGCAAGCAAAATGCTCATACACATAAAATGGAAATAAATAAAAAAATTGAAACAAGGGTATGTGCTAGAATATGGATGAATGTAGAATATGGTAGATGCAATAAACCAGTAATAAATGGACAAATACTGTATGAATCTACTTACATGAGGTATCTGGACTGGTCAAAGTTATAGACAGAAAGTAGACTAGCAGCCGCTGTGAGGATAAAGAAATGGGGAGGCTGTGTTTAATAGGTACAGATTCAGATGAGAAAGATGGAAAAGTTCTGGAGATGGATAGTGGTGATGGTTGCATGACCCTGTGAATACAGTTAGAATGTGGTAATGCCATTGAACTGTACAACTGAAAATGGTAATGGGGGCAGGGAACAGGATAAATCCCCTATATCTACCCCAGGAGATCCAGGCTCTTTCCATACAACCCCCTGGAGGCAGAGGGCCAAATGCATTTGGGCATTCCTCTTATTCTCTGATACCTTGCCCAGGAGTGCCCCTGGGAAACCCTGGACCCTGGTATGTTTGTGGTATGTGTGTGTGTGTGTGTGTGTGTGTGTGTGTGTGTGTATGTGTGTGCACGTGCGTGCGCAAGCTTCCTGCATGGCTTGAAAGGGAGCCTACTGACCACTAGGCCCTACCTGTCTCCTGTGATCCTTTCTGTCCTCTGGCAGCTGGTACACTACACGGTCCTAGTGGGGCACAGTGGGACAGGACAAGGTAATTGAGTTCTCTCTGAGAATTGAACTCAGATTGTCAGTCTTGGAGTCAAGCATCCTTACCCACTGAGCCCAAGTAGAAAGTGCTTGCTTGTTTGTTAAGTCAAATAGAAGAGAAAGGCTTAAAGGAAGAGCAGCAGTCATCCTCTCTTCCATGCTGCCCCAAGTCTAGTTCCTCAGAGTCAAACTTTTCCATTCCTTTCAGCAGTTTCTTCTGGGATGACCCCATATCTCTAATGACAAGTTTATACTGGTATTTCTTAAATTTTCCAGTACAAATGTTGCCTGCTGGCTCCCTATAACGGAGTTAGAAGATTTAACTGGAGAAGCATTTTCCTGTTCCTTCTCAATGACTTTGAACAAGAACGTGGGTACACTTGGGCCCTTCTTTGTCCTGAGCATGCAGACAGGGATGACCACAGCAAGGATATTTCTCTTTTGTTTTCCCTAGAATGAATTTCACTTTGTATCCTGTTCTCACACAAACAAGAGTATGTGAGTCTTCCACATTTTCCAATGACCCTGTAGACTTCTCTTAATCCAATTTTCCACATGGACTTGAGTAATCTAGTTCCATTTTTTTCCCCGAAAGAGCTCTCTTGTAGCCCCTCACATTGTTTACATAGGTTGTCCTTTGCGCCACCGAAGGCTCCCTTCTAGAGATTTTCCTGTGCTGAATTCCTAGAAATCCTGAAGAAAACTGGCTTGGAAACACTTTTATATGATTTCAACAGATTTCCTATTCATTGAGAAAAAATTAAAAGGCATGAAAAAGAAAATAAAAGTGATTTGTAATTTTTGTATGCAAACAATCTTTAACATTTTGGGATGCAACTTTCTAATCTTTCTTCTATAGAGCTACATTTAAATATGCATTAAAATATATACATATATTTTAAAATATACATTTAAAGAGAGGAAAATGTAGGGATGGTGGTAGAGCATTTGCTTAACATACACAGGCCTTGAGTTCAGTCCCCAGTCTGATGTCCTACCACATGCCTGAAACTCCAGCACTGAGGAGACTGAGGCAGATTTGTGAGTTTGAGGCCAGCCTAGGCTACATAGAAGATATGATGTCTGGGGGGAAAAATCAATTCTTCATTCTGATTAAGCTCAGTGGCACCTATGGCTAGCAGCTTTCATGCTGGACTGTGCAGAAGGGAGCACTTCCATCACCACAGAAAGTTCTATTGGTCTATTATTTAACAAGAATCAAAAATTTACAATGCTTGGGAGATTGAGATTCTATCAAGTAAAGCAGGACAAATGAGAGTGTGGTCTCCAGGGCTAGATGCTGGAGCTGAAATTCTACACTGCTTCACATTATCCTGTGACTTTGGACTTCGTTCTGCACCTCGGTTTCTTCACCTATGAAGCAAGATAATGACATAATTACTTCACAGGTTGTTATAAACATCAGGTAATTAATATTTATAAAGGGCCCAGGAAAAGTTCCCAACAAACACATAGGAAACACAGAGTAAAATACTTTGATTTGTCTATTAGTTATTAACAAATGAATTTGGTTATGTAGGGGATGGAGAGATGACTCAGTAGTTAAGAGCACTGGCTGCTCTTGCAGAGGACCCAGATTCAATTCCCAGCACCTATGTGGTGGTTAACAACTGTCAGTAACTCCAATTCCAGGGGATCCAACACCCTCTTCTGACCTCCGTGGGCATTGCATGACATGGGTGCACTTACACACATGCTGGCAATTCATTCATACACAGAAAATAATAAAATATTTAAAAAGAAAATAAAAATTTAGGTGCAATGGTTTGGATGTGAAGTATCCCTCCCACCCCCCAAAAAGTTAGATCTGGTGATTCCAATCACTGATTGGATTGGATCATGGTGACTCTGAGTTACCTAACGATGAATTACCTCATTGATGGATTTATAACTTGTGGGGTACATTGGGAAGTGATGGCAACCTTTAGTGCTGGAGCCTAGTTATAGGAAATAGGTCACTGAGGGCATGTCCTTGGGTGCTTTATTTTACCCCTGACCCTCTCATTCTTTCTCTCTCTGCTTCCACACTGCCAAGAAGCGAGTGACTCTATTCCACATACCTCTCCTCACCACAGACCTAGAAACTACAGCACTAGTCAATCATCTGCCATAACCTCTGAAATTGTGATCCAAAACAAATCTTACCTCCTCCCTTCAGTTGAAATCCTCAGGCATTTGAGAGTGACGGAATATTGACTAACCCTCTAGGCTTCTGGCTGCTTCTTTTTGCCTTCTTTTACAAGGCCTGGCAACCCTGGTTTGCATTCCTGGGAGCTATGATTGCCTAGATCTAAGTGGTGGCCTCCACGGGAAGATGGGGCACAGACTTTCCAGTTGCCAAATATTCTTTTTGTGGTAATGCATCAGCCTCTTCAGAGATGGCACCTTTTTCTAGTTTATTTAACAATGCAGTAAAGACAGGCTAGCGAACAACCCCGAAGGAAGTGAAAAACACCTGGACAAAAGCAGAATTGCAAATGATAATTCAGGACAGGGACAGTTAATATTTGATTTTAAGCCATAATCTAGATTGTATAGTGCTGTCATGATGTGCTTCAAATCTTCAGGGAAATCTGCTGCACGTGCAGTTTGAGGTTCTGGGTAGAGGGTTTAGGGGAATCAAGGAATGCAGGAGTCCAGTGTGGAACAACATGTATGGAAGCAAGAGCTATGAAGTAAAGATGGAGAATCTCAAAAAAGACTGAGCCCCTTGGAAAAATCTTAGGAGCTTTTCAAAGGTGAGCTATAGGCAGGGTCATCGGACTTGAATTATCAAGAAAAGCTGAGGCTGGAATTAAGGACAACTTCGAGGCCAACATTAGGTTATATAGACTTATGGACATTGGAGTGGGAAACAGAGAATGGGACAGTTGTGCCTTTGTCCTTGTGATTTACTTTTAATCATGTGCATTTTCAAATACTTTTCTCTCTCTCTCTCTCTCTCTCTCTCTCTCTCTCTCTCCCTCTCTCCTTCTCCCTCTCTTCCTCTCATGGAGCTGAGAGTCAAACCCAGTGCCTTGCACAAGCTAGGTAACTGCTCTACCACTGAACTATATCCTTAGCCCATGTTGACGTTCTTTTACATCAGTGATTCTCAGAGATGAGAGAGGTCCTGTCAGAGTTATGCACGGATACTTCTTTTTGTGCTATTTTTCCCCCTCACTCTCTCTGTCTTTGGAGACAAGGTCTTATTATGTAGCCCAGACTGGCCATAAACTCAAGATTAATCACTCAAGTGCTGGGATTACAGGCATGTACTACTAATTTTAAAAACTAACAAGTGCAATTTTTTTTGGAGGGGGGGAAGGAACTAGAAGGGACTGGAGAAATAGCTCAATGGTTAAGAGCACTGGCTGCACTTCCAGAAGACCCAGGTTCAGTTCCCAGCACTCACATGGTGACTAACAGCCACCTGTAACTCCAGTTCTAGGGGATCCAACACCCTCTTCTGGCCTCCAAGAGCACTGTATGCATGTGGTGCACTTACATACATGAAGGCAGGACATTCATACACTTAAAGTAAAAACAAATAGCCGGGCAGCACTTGACAGGCAGAAGTAGGCAGAGCTCCAGCTGGGGCTACAGACAGATCCTGTAATAAATAAATAAATAAATAAATAAATAAATAAATAAATAAATACTAAAAATAAGAATGGAGGGACTGGAGAGATGGCTCAGCAGTTAAGAGCACTGGCTGCTCTTACAGAGGATCTGGGTTCAGTTCCTAGCACCCACATGGTGGCTAATACTCATCCATAACTCCAGTTTCAAGGGATCCGATGCCTTCTTTAGGCCTCTGTGGGCACCAAACATGCACATGGTACATTTACATACATGCATGCAAAACACTCATACACATTAATTAAAATAAATTAAAAAACAAAACAAAAAATCAGAATGGAGTTTGTATGTGTTTCATGTACATGTTTTCATGGATATGTGCAAATTTGTGTGCAGGTGTGCATTCATGTGTTAGCCAGAAAATATCTGGTGTTTACCTTAGTTGCTTTCCACCTTATTTTTTGAGACTGCATCTCTCACTGAACTGGAGCTCACCAATTAGGCTAGACTGAGTAGAAATGAACTTAAAAGATCTGCCTATCTCTGCCTTCCTGACCTCTACCCCACTCCAGTGCTGCGGTTACAAATGCCTGCTGCTGCATCTGGATTTTACTTGAGTGCTAGGGATCAGAACTTGGGTCCTCATGTTTGTGTGACAAGCACTTTACCAGCTGAGCTATCTTCCCAGGCCCCAGAATGGATTTAAGGCAAAGATTGTGTGACACATTTAATCTGTTCCACAAGGATTAGCTCTGATAGGATGAGGAGTAAGATCAAGGTTTGTTTTCATGAATGAGTTCCAGAATACTCCCAGGGGTGCTATTACCTCTGTCATCCTCGGGAATGTCAAGTTCTAGAACATACTGCTCTATCTACAGTCCAGGTATCAAGACCCAAAGACCAGGAGGCTACTGCTACTACCTCATCCTCTACAGGAATGTGGAATTCTGCCACTGTTGCCTCTGCAGCCTACTTTCAACATCTGGAACCCAGCCTAGCTCTCCAGAAGCCAACAGCGAAGAGCAACAAGAATATGGCAGGACCCCACTTGTTTCCTCATTCAGATCTCCAGAATCAGAACTGTGTGCAATCTTGAAAGTGTGGATTTATCTTTGCAGCCTGTGCTTCTCAGGAAGACCCACTTAAATACAAGCTGAGAGTCCACAGGCATCTCTGACACAGTCTGTCACCTCTAAGAAATCATCACTGTCTTGGGTTATAGGCAGAGCTATTTTGCTGTCCCACTATGGTGGTCCCTTCTTCTAATAGTCCTCTGGTTATCATTTAAGGAATGATCTTTCCCACTTGTAATCCACATGGTTAGGTGCTGACCCCAGGCCTTGGGTCATAGGGGAGGACCCATGCCCCAAATATGGGCATCCAGTGTGCCACGTCTAGTTCTTGCTCAATATATAATTCCTGAGAGAATTTATGAAGAGTTATGGCATCATATCCCTGGAGACAACTAGGAAGAGAAGGGCCAACATACCGTATACTATTGAAACATCTAACATCTGGTGGACACAATGCTATGTTGTTTTTGTTTTGTTGTTTTGTTTTATGAGACAAGGTCTCATATATTTCAGATTGGACTTGAATTTACTATATAGTTGGGTGTAACCTTCAACTTCACTTCTTGATCCCTCTGCTTCCACCTTTCAAGTGCTGGGATTACAGGTGTGACTCACCATGCCTAGTTTTATGAGCTGCTAAGGATCAAACCCATGGCTTTGTGCATTCTAGGCAAGCACTCTGCAAATTGAGCCTCATCCACAGCCCTTCTTATTCCCTTGTGATCTGAGATCTGGCAATTTTCTAGCCTTAGGGATCTCAGTAAAGAAATCATTCACAGAAGGTACCTTTCAAGATTTCAAATTATCAGCTGATATGCTAGCATTTACCTGTGATCCCAGCATTCAGGAGGCAGAAGCAGAGGGTCACCAAAAGTTCAAGTTCAAGTTCAAGGCCAGTATGGTCTACACAGCAAATTCCAGACCAGCGAGGGCTACACAGCAAGACTCTGTCTAAAAAAGAAAAGAAAAGTTGGGACACAAACTTGGCTCGATAGGCTTAACATATATGACAGAATGCATGAAATCTGGTTGGGGGGCTATGGGATGTAGATAGGGAAGGAAGTCTAAATATGATCAAGAAGTATTGTATGACATTTGCAAAAATTCAATCAAAAAAAGAAGAGAAAGAATTCCAAACTATTTACAAAGACGAGAATCCGGGGCTGGAGAGATGGCTCAGTGGTTAAGAATACTAGCTATTCTTGCAGAAGACCCAGGCAACCACATGGCAGCTAACAACTGTCTGTAACTCCAGTTCCAGGGGATCCGACAGCCTCTTCTGTCCTCCGCGGGCATTGCACAACACTAGTGCACTTGCCTAAATGCAGGCAATACATGCATATGCATAAAATAAAAATAATAAAATATTTTTAAAAAGAAAATCCATCTCAAATATCTGCACAAATGAAGTATCAGATTACAGTCTTCTCTCTCTCTCTCTCTCTCTCTCTCTCTCTCTCTCTCTCTCTATTGTAGTTGTTTTTGAGACTCATATAGCCCAATTAGGCCATTTAGCCAAGGAGGACCTTGAACTCCTCCCAAGTACTGGGATTACAGGCCTGTGTCACCATGCCTAGCTCTCAGTATTTTATGAAAAATATAGTATCATACTCAACCCAACCTTTCCCCAACACACACACACACACACACACACACACACACACACACACACACCTCACTTTCATTCTTCCTAGGTTGGAATGGAATCTTGACTCCTCAGCACCACTGTCCATAGACAGTGCACAGCCACATGTGCCTGGGTAATCCTTTGGCCTCAGGTTCTCATTTATGAAGTGGATTACATCCATGTGTTTCCTAGTCTTGATGGTAACAGGTTATGTTAGGTCAACGTTCATTTGAGAGTAAAATGACCCAAAGACAGTTTGTTTTTATTTGTTTGTTTATTTAGACAGAGTCCCACTCTGTAGCCCAGGCAGGCTTTGAACGTATGGTAATCCTCCTGCCTCAGCCTCCCCAGTGCTGGAATTACAAGTGTGAGCCATCATGCCTGGCTTAAGATAGTTTATTTTAGAAATACCCTATAGGGGGTCAGTGAGATGGTTCAGTGCGTAAAGGCACTTGCTGCCAAGCCTGACAACCTGAGTTCAATCCCTAGCACCCACATGATAGAAGAGAACTGTTTTAAATTGTCCTTTGATCTCCACACATGGTCCATGGAGCTGTGCACACACATTAAATAAATACATAAATAAATAATATACATAAGTTGATAAATGTAAAAAAGTCTATTTATTTATTTTCATTCCATGTGTATGAATGTTTTGCCTGAATGCATACAAAGGCACCATGTGTGTGCAATGCCTAAGGAGGCCAGAAGAGGGCACAAATCTCCTGGAACTGGAGTTAGAGACAGATGTTAGTTGCCGGGTGGGTGCTGGGTACTGAACCTGAGTCCTCTGGAAGAGTAGCCAGTGCTTTTGATCACTGAGCCATCTTTCCAGCACCAAAGTTGGGGCTTTTTTGTTCATTTTTTTGTTTTTGTTTGTTTGTTTGTTTAACCAAATAGTAGTGTGTGTATTTCACTCAGACTTAAAAATATGTTGTTGTACAGAAAGTAAAAATGTTGTTACAATCTCAGTGTAACTGGTAGCCATGGATGGTTGACTCACCAAGCACAGCTATCCAGGCTACAGCAAGAGTCGTACAGGAAAACCTAACAATCTTTACACTTTTCTTGGTGGTGGAGTACCAAGAGGGACTGAATGGAAGAAGGTGGAATGCCACAGGAGCTATTCTTTGACTCTTTGGGTGGGTGGGTGTCTGTTGTTACAATCTCAGTGTAACTGGTAGCCATGGATGGTTGACTCACCAAGCACAGCTATCCAGGCTACAGCAAGAGTCGTACAGGAAAACCTAACAATCTTTACACTTTTCTTGGTGGTGGAGTACCAAGAGGGACTGAATGGAAGAAGGTGGAATGCCACAGGAGCTATTCTTTGACTCTTTGGGTGGGTGGGTGTCCTGGGGTTTGTATCACATCTGCCGTTATTTTTTTTTAACCAGCTACCAAATCCATGAGCAGTCCAACCAATACTGAACAGTTCTGTTTCTGCAGGTTGTTGGGGGTCTTAATCATCTTCTCCTTCATCATCTGTTTCTTTCTTTCTTTTTTGCCTTTCCCACTTTCTTCATCCTCTTCATCCTCATCTTCTTCACCTTTGTCAACTTCTCCATCACGTCTAAATTCTTCATCCTCCTCACTGACTTTACCTTCATCATCTCCTTCTATGTCTTCATCTTCATCCTCATCTTCATCAAACTCTTCCTCCTCACCATCCTCATCTTCCTCTTCATCCTCATCTTCTCCTTCTTCGTCCTCCTCCCCTTTCTCCATACCATTCACCCTGCATCTGAGTCAGAGACTTCCTCCTCCTCTGGGTCATAGACATCCGGGTAAGTCAGCTGAGGCAGGAGCTTGAAGGCACTCTCTCGGTAATCATTCAGATTAGTGACCTCACAGTTAAACAGATCCAGGCTTTTCAGACAATCCAACTTTTTCAAAGGTTCCAAGGTGCTTATATCTTTCAGTTTATTTCTACTTAGATTTAGATATGTGAGATTTGGAAGTTCTGCTAGTATGTCCAGCCCTCCAAAGATTCTATTATTGCTGAACTCAAGTTTTTTCAATTTAGGTAGCTCGGGGAGATTTGAAACTGCAATCAAGCCTACACTTACTAAACTGAAGAAGTCTAAGTTCACAAATCCAGATGTTAACCCCTCAATTTGTCTATCATTTGATTTGCAGTTGTCCAAGACAAGTTCTCAAACTGCTGCCGGGGTCTGGTTCCTTAGCTCCAGGTGGATCTTCTTCATCATGTTCATGTTCCCTTCATCCTCCCTTGTGGTGGTTTGGATGAAAATGTCCCCAGTTGGTGGCACTGTTTTGGGAGGTCTTAGAAATTGTGGCCATCATGGAGGAAGGACATCACAGGGTGCGGGCTTAGAGAGTTCTTAAGCCTTGCTGGATCTCCAGTCGATCTCTTGCTTCCTGTGCCTGCTTGATGATGTGAAAGCTTAACTTCTGCTGCTCCTGTTCCAGCCACTTCCAGCCACCATGCCTCCCTGCCATGATGGACAGTAATTCCCCTGGAACTGTAAGCTCAAATAAACTCTTCCTTTTATAAGTTGTTTCGGTCAGTGTTTCTATCACAGCAACAGAAAAGTAACTAGTACAGTAATTGGTACTGAGTGTCGTATTGCCATGACAGACCTGACCTTGGTATTTTTAGGATAATTGTGGAAGCATTTGGAACTCTGGTCTGGAAAAGCCATTGAGTGCTTAGAGTTTGTTGCTGTAGAGATTGGAACAATTATGCTGAAAGAATTGAGAACAATGGAGGCCTAGCTTGTGAAGCTTCAAAAGGAGGCAGAGACTATCAGGGCTGTTGTGTGATATTTTGAATTGAGAATCTGTATGTTCTGGTTGGCTATGATTAAGAAGAGACCAGAACTGAAGTAAAACCTTTGCTTTTCTGGGACAATTGATGCTGGTTAGCTGGGGCTGAAAAATCAGCTGTAACAAGAAACCAGCATCACTGTGGTAGAATCTTCTGGGAAGTATTCCCTCATGGTCCATACACAGAAGCTGTGGTTGAAAGGGAACCCGAGCCTCCATCTCTAGCTAGAAGCAGGACTTGGTAATGTATAAGTCTCCTGCATGGTTCTGATATTGAAAGCATGAAGGGGTCACACAAAGAGGAACTGAGGCTTGGCACACAGAGGCCAGGAAAGGCCATAGTTGAAAGTGCAGCTTCAGTTGCAGTGAAGACTCCAGGATTGAAAGGGTCATGGAGAGAATCTGAGGTTTCCCACCCCCAAAAACAAGAAGAAGCCATTGGTGAAGGTGTAGCCTCAGTTTCAGTGAAGACCCCAAATTTTTGGAAATGCCAGGACTGTGGGACAACTGCCAAGGACAGCACTAGGTGTGGAATGGAGCTGGCTTGGGTCTGTGAGATGAGCTGTGTGTGCTGTGGATGGCAGAGTCAGAGCAGTGGAGCTGCCAGAACCCTTCAGAGCCCAGAAGATCGTGAGTGAATCCCAGATATCCAGTCTTGTGCTACTTTGCTGGACTCTGGTTTTGCTTAGGTGTACCCCATTCTTCCCTTTGAAATAAGACAGTACTTGTTTTGGATTTTACAGAAGCACACAGCTAAGAGACTTTTAAAAGAGACTATGGACTTTAAAGCATTTGAATTTTTTTAAGTACTGTGGGGCTTTTAAAGTTGTATAGTCTTATGTTGTGATATTAACATCATAGGAACAAGAACTGGAAAGGTTATAGTTTAATAGTGATGTGTTTGTGTGTCAAGTTGACAAGGGGTCAATTGTGCTGGATAGCTTTAGTGTTAATTTGACACACTTGGGTTGAGGGAGCCTCAATTGGGGAATTGCCTCCATTGGACTGGCCTGTGGCCATGTCTGTGGGACATCTTCTTGATTGTTGAGTGATGTGGGAGGGCCCAGCCTACGGTGGGCAGTGCCACCCCTGAACAGGTGGGCCTGTGTTGCATAAGAAAGCAGGCTGAGCAGGGGCTGGGGAGCAAGCCAGTAAGCCGCATTCCTCCACGGCCTGTGCTCCAGCTCCTGCCTCCAGGTTTTGGCCTTGAGTTCCTACCTTGGGCTCCCTGATGACCTGTGATCTGGGAGATATAAGACAAATAGACTCTTTCCTCCCCAGTTTGGTAGTGGTCAGAGTGTTTTGTTACAGCAATGGAGAAACAAGCTAGAACAGTAATTGGTACCAGGAGTGGGGTGTTAACTGTGAAGAACCTGACCATGTGGCATTTTGGAAGAATATAGAAGACTTTGGAAGTTTGGGCTAGAAAAGCAGTTGATTGCTGTAAGCAGAGCTTAACAGGACAGGCTAGTAGATACCTGGAAGAAAGTAGTGCTGAGAACAATGTAGTTCCAGAGAGAAATAAGGAGTTAAGCAGCAATTGGGATATTTTGGCAAAGAGTCTGGCTGGAGTCTGCCCACAGCCAAAAACCTTGCCTGAGGCTAAGTTGAAAAGCCATGGACTAATTTCTCTGGTGGATGAAATTTCAAGACAACATAATGTAGAAATGGTGTCATGGCTATTAATAGTGAATATTATACAGATTTACAGTGAAAAAGAGCAAATGGGGCAGAAAGAAATACAGACTGTATAAGAGGGGTTGAAAAAGAGCATGAAAGATGCAAGAGTAAAGGGGTCATCAGTTCTTCCTCCATAGTTTCAGAGTGCTGCTGAGGCCAGGCAGCAAGCAGCAGGGATTCCTCTGCATAGAGAAGGCCTTGATAGGCCATTGTGTGAAGTCATGAAAGTGAAGCCTGGTTGGCAATGGAGACCCCAAGAAGATGTTCGTGATGCTGGAGCTGTGAGGCATGTGCCAAGAAGACTTGCATACAGGAAGTGGTACCAGCCCAAGAGAGAGATGTGTGTTGTACACAGCAAAGCTAGAGAGACTGAGCCATTGTATTTGTTACTTTCCTGTTGCTGTGATAGAAACACTGACCAAAGCAATTGACAGAAGGAAGAGTTTATTTGAGCTTACTGTTCCAGGGGAATTACAGTCTAACATGGTGAGGAGGCATGGCAGCAGAAATGGCTGGAGGAGGAGCAGAAGCTAGGTTCTACATCTCAAGCTGGCACAGGAAACAAGAGAGAGTAACTGGAGATCTGGCAAGGCTTAAGAACTCTCTAAGCCCACCTCCAGTGACGGGCTTCTTCCAAGAGAGCCACACCTTCTAAGACCTCCCAAAATAGCACCACCATCTGGGGACAAAATGTCCAAATACTTGGAGTCTATGGGGGACATTTTCATTCAAACCACCACAGCTATCTAAGCCCTTTGGAAGTTGTTTTGGTCAGTGTTTCTATCACAGCAACAGAAAAGTGACTAATACACCCCTCTTCAAACTTAACTTTCTGCAGCGGGGGTTGGGAGGTGGGGTAGGGGGTGGAGGGTGCAGGGGAGAGAGGCAACCTGTCCTGCAAGGCAAGTGCTGTCAGAAGGGTGTGGCTGGCGGCGGTGGGGGCAGGCATGTAGGTGAGCGGAGCCCCTGGAGCCAAGTTTCTCACCTTGTTTTTTGTTTTTAAGGAAATATCCTGTGTGCCTAAGAGTAGTGACACTGCTTATAATCCCAGTACTCCAAAGACTGAAGAAAGAGGATTGAAAGTTCAAAATCAAGAGGTTCAGGTAAGAGTCAGGAAACTTGAACTCTAATACCTGTGTCATAAACTGAGCATCCTTGAATCAGCGGTCTGGACTTGTTTTTGGCCTCCTAAACTCAGAGATCCTCCTGCCTCTGTCTTCTGAGTACTAGGATTATAGGTGTACACTGCCATGCCTGACCTGGTCTGGCCTCTTTGTCCTACAAAATGTGCGAGTTTCAATAGAAAACCTCTATTGACATTTCAGCTGTGAGATCCTACTGAGTCTATGATCCAAATACACCAAGAGGATGGATGCCAGCCCTAATGTTTTTCTGGGGAAGTAAATAGGGAATGTGGATGCCCTCAGTGAGTCAAGAGGCTACACAAAAGTGATGTCTCCTGAATTCACAGGATTTTCCCTGGCCATATGCCCGCATCTTACTCCCAAATGCCCATGTCCATACTTCCACTAAGAGTTGGCACATCTGAGGCCAAAGTCAGCTAAATGATCAGGACCTTGTGTTCTTTGATTCATCCCACAGCTAGAGTCCAAGGGTTGAAGACCAGACTTTCCCAGCAGCTTATCAGACTTTCATTACTGGCCCAGCCCAAGTGTCTACTTGGTAGTGGACTTTGTTAAGTATCCCTGAAGTGCCACTTTGGCAGGTATCCTCAACCATGCCAGGCTTCATGCCCCAAGAGACCTATCTGTAAGTCTGGCTGTAGTGAAGGTCAGTGAAGAATCTTCTCAGAGACTTTCCAGGGTGGGAGGGGTGCTAGGAGGAGCAAGGAGCTAGGCTCACCTTTGAAACGAATGTTGGCTAAGGCAGCCTGAAGGAC
This sequence comes from Nannospalax galili, assembly GCF_000622305.1. Classification (NCBI taxonomy): domain Eukaryota; kingdom Metazoa; phylum Chordata; class Mammalia; order Rodentia; family Spalacidae; genus Nannospalax; species Nannospalax galili. The sequence continues at coordinate 4,063,785 of NW_008333884.1, read as the reverse complement.
CAAGACTATGTCCTGTGGGAAGAAGCACAGGCAAGAGGGGAGGAGGAACGAGACAGGGAGTGCTGCAGTTACCATAAAGGAAAAGCAAGGCTTGAACCTAGTGCAATGAAAAGCATCACAGAATTCTGTAGTTCTATTTCTGTGCAGGTAGATCACTACAGGAGTAGCAAACTCAAAACTGTGCAAAGGCTAGAGTGATGGCTCAGTGGTTAAGAGCACTGGCTGCTACTGAAAAATATATGTTATATGTGAATGCATGTGTATAGCTAAAGGTTATATAACAAAAATCATAGTGCCAAGCAAGGGAAGCCTCCCTTTGAGTTGTTGGTCAGGGTAATCCAAAAGACTACCAAAATAGTACAGGCTATTGCCAGAGTCCTTGGTTGCCTCCCAGAAGTTGAAGGTCAGACCCTATTACTGAAGACAGGATATACTTTGGACATAGGACTTGGAGCAATTGAGCTGGAACTGACCAGGAAGCTTCCTTCCTGAAGACTAACTGTCATACTAGCAGAAGATACTATGTAAGCTGCCAAGGGAGAAAAATCAATCAATGATGCTACCCAGTTATAAAGTCTACGATCCACAACAATGACCAGTCCAGCGAACTATCTCTATTGGTGTGATAGTGGCACTTTTATCTTGGGGGTAATCAACAGCTGTCCAATTGGACTTAAGGCCTACTCGATAGGAGGGAAGTTATGCATGGTATATAAACATGGCCAAGTACACATGGCTGGAGAGGACATAAGCCCTAGAGAAGAACCTACTTTTGTCACTTCCCTAAACCAATGTAATTTCTTACTGTATTCTACATTTGTATCCTTATATTTACAGACACGTGTACCTCTCACCACTCATCAAAGAAGCTTCTTTTGCAACAGATGGAGACTATTACAAAGTTCTGGCCAAACTCAGGGAATAAATGATTGTAAAGTGCACTGCCCTAAGTGATAAATCTATAATGAAACCTCTATACCTAAGGCTCAAGGAACATCATGGAAGAGGGGATCAGAAAGAATTTAAGAGCCAGAGGGACAAGACACCTGCTGCTAGTTAATGCATTCTAGAGAAATGATAGGGAAGCTGCACCATGAAATCTCCACAGTGTGGTGGTCTAACAAGATCTACAGAATGCCAAAATCAGCTGACATGCAAAGGCACATGGAGGAAATTTCATGGGATTCTATCTCAAGAAGAAGACTTACAGGCAATTAATGGATGCTGAGGGAGGGAGAGTCAGTTTTCTCCAGGGACTAGCTCCCTGAGAAGTTATCTAAATTGACAAGGAATGGGGGCAGGACATGGGAGAAATTAGAGGGGAGGGATGAAAATAATCTAAAGGCAATACTCATGCACAGATTTCTCAAAAACCAAAAAATTAAAATAAAATAAATAAATGAGGGCTTTTTTGTCTTTTTGAGACATGGTCTCCCTGTAGCCCCAGCTGGCCTGGAACTTGCTATGTAGATCAGGCTGGTCTTGAACTCACAGAGATTCACCTGCCTCTTCCTCCCAAGTGCTGGCACTAAAGACATACGCCCCATGCCTGGTGTTTTTTGTTTTTTGTTTTAAAGGCTCTGCAGTTCTTGCAGAGGACCCTGGTTCAGTCCCAGTGGCCACATGGTGGTTCACAGCCATCTGTAACTCCAGTTCCAGGGGATCCAATGCCCTCTTCTGGCCATTGCATGGTGTACATCTTGCACTTACATACACACAGACAAAACAGGGTCATACACATAAAATAAAAATAAATTTTAAAATGTTTTTTTGAAAGCTGGATGTAAGCCTTTAACCCCAGCATTCAGGAGGCAGAGACAGATGGATCTCTGTGAGATTGAAGTCAGCTTGCTCTTTGTAGTGAGTTCCAGGCCAACTGGGGCTACAGGGAGACCTTGTCTCACAAAAAACAAAACCACCAGAAGTGTGAAATATCAAAACATTATGTTGCACATGTGCATTATTGGAGCATCTTATTTTTGTTTGTTAATCTCCCACACAATATGATTGAAAATAATGTGGGATTAGAAAAAGACCAGCAAAATTAATTTTCAAGATGAGTACAAAAACCAGGTGTGGTGGTACACACCTATAATCCCAGCACTTGGGAGGTAGAGACAGGATCAGGAGTTCAAGGTCATTCTTGGCTACATATGGAGTTTAAAACCATTTTGAACTACAAGAGTCCCTATCTATAAAAGCAAAACAAAACAAAAAAACAAGATAAGAAAATATGTAAGGAAAAGAACAGAAACTGACCCTAATCTCACCACCTAGCAATAACCAATTTTAACGTGTTTTTGTGTTTCCTTTTGGTATTTTATTTTTATTTTATGCATACATACAAAATAGAATGTTTAAAGGGACATGAATATGTCTACATTTTTTTATCTTTTTGCGACAGGGTCTCCTTGTAGTCCCAGCTGGCCTGGAACTCACTATGTAAATCAGACTGGCCTTGATCTCACAGAGATCCCCCTGCCTCTGCCTCTGGAGTGCTGGGATTAAAGGCTTAATTTGCCACCACGCCCGGCTAACATTTCTCACATTTAGTATTTCCACCAAGCTTTATGTGATGAACATTTTCTCTTTCCAACTAGTAGTAATTTTATCATCACCATCATTATTGGAGTGCTAGAGACACACCAAGACCTTGAACATATTAGGTGAATGCTTTATTTCTGAGTTATATCCCCAGTCTTCTTGTCATTTTTTTTGTTTTAAAGGTTTATTATTATTATTATTATTTATTATTACTGAGGCAGGATCTCCCTATAGCCCCAGCTGGCCTGGAACTCATTATGTAGACCAGGCTGGCCTTGTACTCACAGAGATCCAACTGCCTCTGCCTCTCAAGTGCTGGGACTAAAGGTGTGCACCACCATGCCCGACTATTTTTATTATTTTTAATTATGTGTATGTATGTGAGTCTGTGCACCTTAGTGGAGGTACCCTCGAAGGCATCAGATCCCCTGGAGTTGGAGTTACGGGCAGTTGTGCGCTGTCTGACATGGGTGGTAGGAACCAAACTAGATCCTCTGCAAGAGTAGTAAGTGTTCTTAACCATTGAGTCATCTCTCCAGGCCCTGTTTGTTTTTCAAAATGGGGTCTCAGTAGCCCAAGGCAGCCTGAATTCCCAAATTTTCTTCTTTCACTTCCCAAATGCTGGGATTATAGGTGTGGGGAACCACACTTAACTGTTTTGTCTTTGGTTTTCACTATTATAAATATGCTTTTGTTTTGTTTTGTTTTGTTTCTTTTTGTAACATGGTCTTCCTGTAGCTGCAGCTGTCCTGGAACTTGCTATGTAGACCAGGTTGGCCTTGAACTCACAGAGATCTATCTGCTTCTGCTTCCCAATTGCTGGGATTAAAGGTGTGTGCCACCACACCTGGCCCATAAATACATTTCTTTGAATCATTTGGTGTGTACATCCTTGAACATCTGCCCAGTTACTCCCCCTTCCAGTTCTTTCCTTCAGAGACATTCCCAAAAGTGGATGTAGAGGGTCAAGTTTTTAGTATTTTTAGTACATGTAGACCTGTTAAGAGCTTTCTATGTGTGCTGTACACATGCTATGCATACACACACACACACACATACAATTTTTAAAAATTTAAGAACATGGTTATACCTCCCTCTTTGGTCATTAAAATTGTACATGTTTATCCTTTGATATAGTAGAAATTTTTTTCAAGAAGATACTCAAATTCTACACAGCTTTTGTTGTATGGACTGATATATAATAGATTTTTTTTTTCTGCCTGAATAAGACAAGTGCTTTGAGCAATCATTACAGTGTCTCTGGCCAGGGCACCTTTAATTGTGCCAGAACCATCTTTCCACCTTACTGAGAGAAGAGGCAGAAGATAACTCCAGCTCCTTGTGTCACAGTTGTTTAGACCCCATCTATTGGCAGCCTTCTTTTCTTCTGTGGGTGAACCACCTGCTTCTAGTACTCTCTACCCTCAGCCTCTGGAACCTCACCTCACTTTCCTCAGTGACATCAGGCCTTGGCTTAGACACAGCTGTCTGCACTACCCTGCCTGTCAAAGGTTACCAATGACATGTGCCCAAGAATTTTTGCAATACTACTTATGAGACAGGGAGATAATGTGGTATGACAATGGAGTGTTCTTTCCCTTTCTCAAAATCCTTCCCTTCTTTGGAAGGAGGGGTTGATACAGGATCTCCTGAATCCCAGGCAGATACAGCAGACCTTGAACTCCTGATCTTCCTACCTGGATCTCTCAAGCACTGGGATTACAGGTGCCACCACTGTATCTGGTCTAAAATGTGTTGTGGGGATTTTGGATGCTTTGTTGCAGTTACTATTTTAGCTTCCTCCTCCTCCTCTCCCCTCCCCTCCCCCTCCTCCTCCTCCTCCTCCTTCTCTTCCTTCTTCTGAGACAGGGTCTTGCTAAGTAGTCCTGGAACCTGAAACAGCTCTCCCTTGCCTCTGTCTCCCTAGTACTGAGATTTCAGGGGTCAACTACCATACCTGGTTTAATAAACCCCTTTTAACTGGAAATTAAAAGGAACATGATTCCCAGGCAACAGCTAGGTGGGTGGCAAACCGCACCGGGAGCTCTCTCATCAACTTAGTGCAGACAACATGAAATATAAATGACAGCTTGACATGTCTAGGCTTGAGCTCAGAAACAGAGTCTCCCAGTCTGTTTACCCTTCCCTTGTAGAAGGTGAGGGAACTCATGGCTGAGCTAGGTTGTCAGCGTGCAGAGAGGGGTCCCTTCCTACCTCCTACTGGAACATCACCTCTACTGCCCCATTTCTGCTCCCTTCCACCCCAGCCTCAGCCAAACCGGATGCTCTTCTGTCCTGCCTAGAACAGAAGCCCACCAAGAAACAAAGCAAACAAAGCAAGTAAAGGCTATCCTTTTGGTATACTCCTTGGTGATATTTGTAGAACTCCCTCAGCATCACAGAGGTAAAGAACTGGGAAAAATCTGAGTGTGACTGTGATTAACATTACCTGAAAGTCACATTTTTTTTCCTACTTCTAGAAACCCTATGGTTTAAGAAACACACTTTATTCAGCTATAAAAAAAATACAAGAAAAATTTTTTTTCTACAACTGAGTTTATACAACTGCAAAATTTGAATCTTCTTTTTTCTTTGAGACAGGGTCTTACTTGTCCCATATATATATGTATGTATATATATATATATATAGCTGAGGATGACCTTGAGCTTCTGAGCATCCTGTCTCCACCACCCAAATCCTGGAACTAGAGGCATGTGCTATCATACCTGATTTGTGTTTGTTGCCTCCAGCAACTGAGCTACAACCCCAATCCCATAAATATATGTATTAATTTAAGCATGGTTTGATCCATGGCCTGGAGTTGAAGAGGTTGGGGGAAAAGGTAAAGTATGAAGGATTTCCAGGCCATGCTTCCTTCTGTGGTTCCAAGTTAGTCATCACTTATCTCATTCTTCTTGCCTGGCAGGTAAATGTTGGGTGATGTCATGGACATGATGAGCCAAGAAATGATGAACTTGATGAATGGGAGGCTTTGTTTATGGGAAAGAGAGGAAACCTAGGTAGCTGGAATTATAAGACATTTGCTCTCCAAGTGTGATTCTGGGATCTCAGAATTGCTTGTTAGGAATGCAGCTTCTCAGACCCCATCTTAGACCTTCTGTGACAGCAGCTCTGGGCTGACAGCATGCATTCCAGCAAGCATGCCAGGGCATTCATATTTGGTGATCACATTCTTTTTGTGTGTTGTGCGTATTATGTTGTTTTTTTTAATTATTTATTTAATAACCATATAATTAGAAGAAGCATTTCATTATAACAGCATTGACATATTCAATAACAATTTCCTGAGCTAAGATGCATCTCTTTCAAAATTGGCTGTGAATTTTAAGATTACAGTTGAACTAATACAATTATATAATATTGTACTCAGTATAAACTGAATATGAT
>NW_008333884.1:4056726-4057320 GCF_000622305.1 Nannospalax galili | reverse complement strand
GCTCTTCTGGTGACTCTAATTAGCCTATCTAAAGGTCTTTGTTTTAGGAAGGTCAGCTGTTCCTCATCTAGCTGTAATCAGTTGTCTATATTCCTTTGGATAAGATTGGGGTCTGCTGTTCATTTTCCCAGTTCTGTGCTAGGTTTCTATCTGGGAATCCCTTTGGCCACCCTGGCCAACAACTCAAAAGAAGGTATCGCTTGTCTGGCATTGTTGCTAGCTATACATATGGACTCTTATGAAGTTATGTTGGCCCATGTAATCTTTGGTTATACTTTCCTTTTGGGTGTTTAAGGCCATACAGTTGGTCCGGATAAATCGATTTATTTTTACTCTTAAGGTCATTTGAGGATCTGTTCCTCAGGGGTCGCATAGGCTTGGAAGGAGCCCCGGCTCCTTTCTTTTACCAGTTCCACCTATGTGAAGATAAGTCAAAGGTCCTGCTCAACCATGGTTGGCTTCACTTGGAAGCATGTAGGAAATGATTCCTCTGTGTTGACCCTCCTCTTTATAGACTGGACACCGGTTCAAGTCCATCTGGTGGGGTCTCCTTGGCCTCCTTGATCAAGAGGTCAGATGACCCACCATCATTAC
>NW_008333884.1:4055065-4055466 GCF_000622305.1 Nannospalax galili | reverse complement strand
GAGTTTCAGAGTTTCAGGCTTTACATTGAGGTCTTTGAGCCATTTGGAATTGACTTTTGTGCAGGGTGAAAGATAGGGGTTTAGTTTCATTCTTCTACAAGTGGAGATCCAGTTTTGCCAGCACCATTTGCCAAACATGCTGTCTTTCGTCCAGTTAATGTTCTTGGCCCCTTTGTCAAATATTGGGTGGCTAAAATTGCAATTACTCATATTTGGGTCTTCAATTTTGTTCCATTGGTCTATGGGTCTATTTTTGTGCCAGTACCATATTGTTTTTATGACTATAGCTCTGTAGTACAGCTTAAAATCTGGTATAGTAATCCCCCCAGCATTGCTCTTAGTTCTCAGGGTTGTTTTGGCTATCCGGGGTCTCTTGTGCTTCCATATGAATCTTAGGATAG
>NW_008333884.1:4053642-4054410 GCF_000622305.1 Nannospalax galili | reverse complement strand
GTCATTCCTTTCTTCAGCTCTTTGTATTGCTTCCAGAACTCTCTGAAGGGCTGGTTTTGTGGACATGAATTCCTTCAGCCTATTTATTTCATGGAAGAATTTTCTTTCCCCTTCGACTATAATAGACATTTTGGCTGGGTATGGTAATCTGGATTGCCATTTGTGGTCATTTAATACTGGAAATACTTTGGTTGTTTGCGCTGAAAAGTCAGCTGTAATTCTGATGGGTTTTCCTTTATATATGACTTGTTTTTCTTTTTCAGCTTTCAGTATTTTCTCTTTGTTCTGTACTTTAGTGTTTTTACTATGATGTGCCATGGAAAGTTTCTTTTCTGGTCCTGTCTGTTTGGTGTTCTATGTGCTTCTTGTATTTGAATGGGCATGTCTTTAATTTTGGGAAATTTTCTTCCATGATTCTGTTGAAGATCTGGTCCACGCCAGTATCTTGGGATTCTTCTCCTTCTTCTATGCCTTTGATTCATAAGTTTGGTCTTTTTATGGTGTCACACAATTCCTGCATCATTCTTGTGATTTCTTAAATTTTTCATAATCTTTGTTTGTGAGGTCTAGTTCGTCCTCTTTATCTTCCAGTCTTGATATTCTGTTTTCTATTTCATTTATCCTATTGGTGAGGCTTTCTCCTGTCGTTTCTAATTGGCTTACTGAGTGTTTCACTTCCTTCTTCATTTCAGTCTGAGTATTCTTCAAAATTTCTAACTCCTTTCTGAATTCATTCAGAAGTTTATCCCTTTCTTCCTTCAGTTTTTT
>NW_008333884.1:4017872-4053334 GCF_000622305.1 Nannospalax galili | reverse complement strand
AGTTCTCTCTTTTGATTTTATATTGGAGTGGTTTTATTGCTTTTGTCTTCAGGAGTTCCCACAGAGGCCCAATTCAGGTGAAGGTCAGATATTTTCAGGCTTTCTCCTAAGGTCTGGATCCTTCCAGGAACGATTTTGGCCTCAGGAATTTGGGGGTTGGACTGGCCTGGGATCCTGGCCCAGGAAAGATGCTGGTCTAGGGCAGCTTGCCACCCAGAGATGCAAAGCCAGATGGGGTGGGAAGAGTCCCCAAGGACTCCTGGGGACTGCACTGAGGAGCTGGGTTGGTCTGTACACAAGGATTAGGAAGAGAAAAGCGCAACCCCCCCTGCCCCCCCTCCTCCCGCGCCCCCACGTCCCAGAAAGAGGCTGGCGGGTGGTGCAGGCCCTGGGAAGCAGAGGGAGGTGAGGGTGAGGCCAGGCCCAAAAGCAGTGCTCCTGCGGCCCAGAGAAGGCACCTTGTTGGTCTGGATGAAAAGGATCAGGAAGCAGTATTGGTTCCCCAGGTGTCTGGGGCCCCAAGACAAGGAATCGGGCAGGGCCGAAACTCAGAGGAGAGAAAGATGGGAGGATGAATGAGGCTGGGGTTGTCAAGGCACGGAGGGCGTGATGGACTTACCCAGGAAAGAGGCCTGCAGGTAGGAGAGAGGCCTGGGGCGGGTCTTTTAGGCCCAGGGAAGCGGAGGGAGGTGAGGGCAGGGCCAGGCCCAGAAGCAGTGCTCCTGGGGCCCAGAGAAGGCACTCCTTTGGTCTGGATGAAAAGGATCAGGAAGCAGTATTGGTTCCCCAGGTGTCTAGAGCCCGAAGACAAGGAATGGGACAGGACCCAAATTAGGAGAGCCCTGAGGGGTAGATGGGAAGGTGAATGAGGGTGGGGGAGTCAAGGCACAGAGGGTCTAATGGATTTACCCCGGAGAGAGGCCTGCGGGTAGGAGAGAGACCTGGGGCGGTGTTGTTTTTTTTGTTTGTTTGTTTTTATTTAATTCCACGTTTATCTTGGCTACCACCTTTTTAAATATTTTTTTATTTATTATTTTTATTTTATGTGTATGCGTGTATTGCTTGCATGTGGGTAAGTGCACCCATGTCATACAATGTCATACAGAAGAGGCTGCCGGATCCCCTGGGACTGGAGTTAGGGACTGTTGTTAGCTGCCATGTGTGTTCTAGGATTCCAGCCCAGGTCTTCTGCAAGAACAACCAGTGTTCTTAACCCCTGAGCCATCTCTCCAGCCCCCTTGGCTACAATCTTTAAAAAAAATTATATTTATGTGTGTGTGTGTGTGTGTGTGTGTGTATGATGGTGGGGGGAGGCAACCATGGTGAATGCGGAGGTCAGAGAACAATATTGTGGAGTCAGTTCTCTCCTTCTACCTTTATATGGGTTCCAGGGATTGAACCCAGGTTGTCAGGCTTGTATGGCAAGCGCTCTTACTCTCTAAGTCATCTTGCTATGCAGTCCATCATAGCCTAGAACATGATTTGTAGCCCAGATTGGCTTTAAATTTGCAACCCCCCTGACTCTCTTTTCCAAGTGCTGTGATTATAGGTATGTACCACTGCATTTGACTGACTTTTAATTTTAATTAAAAAATTTTTTTTCTTTTTGTGACAGGATCTCTTTAATCTAAGGCTGATAACTTGAAAGAGTTGGTTCTCTCCTTCTACCATGTGGGTACTGGGGATCAAACTCAGGTCATCAGTCTTGGCATTATTATTTGTGTTTATTTATTTGCATTTTATTTTTATTATTTTACTTTACCTTTCGTGTGTGTGTGTGTGTGTGTGTGTGTGTGTGTGTGTGTGTATGTGAAGGTAAGCACGTGCCATAGACCACATGTAATTAGAGGACATGTTCTGGGTTCTTACCTTCCTTGTTGAGGTAGGGTCTCTCTAGTTTCTGCTGCACTGTATAATGCAGGCTAGTTAGCTCTCAAGCTTCTCAGTGATTTCCTGTCTAAACCTTTCACCTCCCTATAGGAGTGCTGGGATTACTTCATCTGGCCTTTTTACATGTGTTCCAGACATAGAACGCAGGTCATCAGGCTTGCAAAGCAAACACAAAACATGCTGAACCATCTCTCCAGCCTACTTTTTTGTTTTTTTTGAGATAGGGTCTCATTGTAGCCCAGGCTGACCTCAAACTCACTATGTAGCTGAAAATGACATTGAACTCCTGATCATCCTCCTTCCATTTCTTAAATTCTGGGATTATGGGTAAGTGCCACCATGTTCAGCTTTTAATTATTTTATTTTTTATTTATTATGATTTTTGAGACAGAGTTTTCTTATAGCCCCAGACGGCCTGGAATTCTCTATGTAAAGTAGGTCCAGGGGATCAAACTCAAGAGTATCAGCCTTGGTGACAGGCACCTTTAACTGCTAAGCCATCTCGCCAGCCCCAACTTTGAACTTCTGATCCTCCTACTTCTACCTTCCAAGTGCTAGAATTACAGATGTGTGCCAAGAAGCCCAGCTTTTAAGGTGCTATGGATTGAAGCCTAGGATTCATCATGCTAAGAAATTGACCTGTATCTTCAACCTCTGTTCAAAGACTTTTTAAATATGTTTTATTATTTTTATTTTATGTGTATGAGTGTTATGCCTGCATGTATATAAGTGCACCCGTGTCATACAACGCCCATGGAGATCAGAAGAGTGTCAGATTCCCTGGAACTGGAGTTACACATAGCTGTTGGCTACCATGTGGGTGCTAAGAATTGAACCTGGGTCCTCTGCAAGACCAGTCAGTGCTCTTAACTGCTGAGCCATCTCTCCAGCCCTCAATGACTTTTTATTTTTATTTTATATTTTATTTTATTTTCGTATGTGTATGAATGTTTGCTTGTATATATGTAAGTGCACCTGTATCATGCAATGCCTGATGAAGTCAGAGGAGGGCATCAGATCCCCTGGAACTGGAGTTAGGACGGTTGTTAGCTGCCATGTGGGTGCTGGGAATTGAACTCTGGTCTCCTGCAAGAACAGTCAGTGCTCTTAACTGCTCAGCCATCTCTCCAGCCCCCTTCAAGGACTTTTTTTTTGGTCTTTTTTTGAGACAGGGTCTCCCTGTAGCCCCCAGCTGTCCTGGAACTCACTATGTAGACGAGGCTGGCCTTGAACTCACAGAGATCTGCCTGCCTCTGCCTCCCGAGTGCTGGGATTAAAGGCGTGTTCCACCACGCCCGGCTCAAAGACTCTTTTTAAAGGACCTGGGATGCACCCAGTGGTAGAATGCTTGCCTAGCATGTGCAAGGCCCTGGGTTCAAGTCCCAGCATTGCCAAAAAACATAAATACTGAAAATAGCCTTCCTTTTAAAAAAATAAAACAAAGCTGGGCATGGTGGCTCATACCTATAATCTTAGTGCTCCGGGAGGCTGAAGCAGGAGGATTGCCTTGAGTTTGAGGCCAGCCTGGGTTACATAGTGAGATCTTGGGCAGCCTAGGCCACAGAATGAGATCATATCTCCAAAACAAAGCCAAACAACCTCCCCATCCCCAAGAAGGGACTGGAAAGATGACTCAGTGCATTAAGAACACTTGCTTTGATAAAACGCTGACCAAAACCAACTTGCGAAGGAAAGGGTTTATTTCACCTTCAGCTTACAGTTAATCATGGAAAGAAGACAGGGCAGGAGCTCAGGGAAGGAACCAAAGTGTAGACGTGGAGGAGTGCTGCTTACTGGCTTGCTCCCCTGGCCTGTGTTCAGCCTGCTTTCTTATACAACAAAGGACCACCTGGTCAGAGATAGCACCACCCACAGTAGACTGGGCCCTTCCATATTACTCAACAATTAAAAAAAAAGTCCCACAAACATGGCCACCATCCAATGCAAGGAGGAAATTCCTCAACTGAGGTTCCCTCTACCCAGGTGTGCCAAGTTGACAACTTTCTAGCACAGTGACACATCTCTGAGTTCCCACATGCACACATGTGCACACTCATCCACACACATGTATACCCACACACATGCAAAACATGTATACACATACATGTGCTCATCACACACAAGCAAATGAAAATTGGAAAAAATTAAAAAGACTGTTAGACCATAAGACATCATTATTAAAAATACATAAGTAGCCTGGTGCAGTGGTATGTGTTTTTAATTTCAGCTTTTGGGAGGCAGAAGCAGGTAGATGAGATCAAGGTTAGTGTAGAACCTCTACATTTGTGCACATATACACATACAAAATTAATTAATTAAAAAATTCAAGGTCATTCATCTAGGCTACACAGTGAGTTTGAGGCCTGCCTGGGCTACATGAGCTCCTGTCTTTACACACACACACAAAGTTCTAGGAGGAGGAGGAGGGGGAGGAGGAAAAGAAAGAGGAAGAGGAAGAAAAAAGAAAAAATCTTTTAACAGTTTTAACTTTACAGAAAAATTCTAAAAATAGTACAGAAAGTAGCTGTCATAGGCTGTCTATCCAAATTCCTCTCTTAACATCTATAATAATAGATATCTTTGGAGAACCATTTTGTAATCAAGAGCCTCTGAAGAATGGTAGGGATTCATCCGGATCCTGAACGAACTAAGAGAGAGGCTGACCACCACCTTATGAAGTGGTGATATATTATATTATTGTTGTAGGCATTTCTGTTCTATGTTGATACAGGGTCTACTCTATAGCCTAGGCTGGCCTGAAACTTACCATATAGCTAAGGCTGGCCTCCAGTCCTCTTTCCTTAGCCTCCCAGGTACTGGGATTACATGCATGAGCCACAATGCCCACTTTATAACTTCACTTTTTAAAAAAATCTTTTTTGAGTCAGGGTCTCCCTCTAGCCCCAGTTGGCCTGGAACTCACTATGTAGACCAGGCTGACCTTGAACTCACAGAGATCTGCCTGCCTCTGCCTCCTGAATGCTGGGATTAAAGGCATGCGCCAAGATACCCGGCCCTGTAACTTCACTTTATATGCAAGTCAGCTGAGACAGAAATACTAAGAAACTGGCCCTTGGACACACAGCTTGAGATAAAGGAACTATAATAAAAATCTGGGAAGTCTGACTCCAGGACTCACATGAAAATCAATAAACTATAAAATAAGCATGACTGGCCAGAGACATGGTTCAACGGGTAAAGGCACTTGCTGCCAAGTCTCATGGCCTGAGTTCAGTTCCCAGGACCCACATGATGGAAGGAGAGAATCAACTCCCACAAGTTTTCCTCTGGCCTTCACATATGTTCCATGACACACATACCTCCAAAAAAATAAAAGTAATAATTTTTTAAAGCATGGTTTCTAATGTATCAGTTTGGCTAGGCTGAATTATATCTTCCAAATTTCCCTTTTAAAAAATTTTATGTGTATGCATATATACCACATACATGCAATGCCCACAGAGGCCAAAAGACAGTGTTGGGTCCCCTGAAACTAGAGGTACAGACAGTTGTTAGTTTCCATGTAGGTGCTGGGAACTAGATGCTCTTAACTGCCAGAGCTACACAGTGAGACTGTCTCAACAAACAACAAAACAAAAGTACAGAAGATTTTTTTTGCACTAGTTTTACAACTTTTTTGTTTGTTTTTTATTTTTTTTGAGCTCCCTGTAGCCCTAGCTGGCCTGGATTCACTATGGAGATCAGGCTGGCCTCGAACTCACAGGGATCCGCGTCCCGAGTGCTGGGATTAAAAGCATGCGCCACCACGCCTGGCCCCAATTTCCATTTCTTGTGTGGCTCCAGGTGGCAGGAGCAGTAGGCGAGATTCTGGTGGGAGATCTGGAGTGCTAAGGTGAATTTTGCAGTTGATGTGTTTTGTTGGTTGCAACTGTCACCTCACTGGCAGGAGGCAGTGGCCATGTGTGTGACCGGTAATCCTTCCAGTGACTCTTCCTTCAGTTTCTCTGACTCCTGGACCAACTGTGGGTGTCTAGTCTGTGCAGAGAGCCCCAGCTTCTGCAGGATACCCACGGCTCCACCATCTGAGAGCACAAGAACTGATGTACGCTTTGGTTTGTCTCCACAGGCTCCAGCTCATGCTTGTAAATTCCAGCTTTCCTCCTCTTTATCAACTCTCTGCCTTGTGGGCTTTAAACCCCAGTGTTGGATGTGAAAGCAGCTGCCTTCTAGAAACTGCTTAACCAGCTATCTTCACTTTGGAAGTGATGCAGGTCTATTATTGAGACAAAACAGTCTCAATAATAAGAGCATTATGATGGTTCTGTGATCTTTTACTCTGTTGGTCAAAGCATTCAAAACTCTGTTAACATCAGTTGTAGACGTACAAATTAAAAAAAGAGTAAATATTTATTTAGTACACCATGGTTTAAGAAACTAGAAGATGGATGTGATGGGCCATGCCAATAATAAGGCAGGCAGGTTACCTCAAGTTTGAGACTAGCTTGAGCTACAGAATGAGATACCATTTAAACCTCTCCAATAATAAGACTTTGTCTCAACAAACAAAAAAATAAAGAAAAAAGGAAGCATTGAAAAATAAGGTATTTTATTTCTTTGTAAAAGTTTATCAAGGAGCCACTGATGGCAACATATTCCTGTAATCCCAGGGACAACTTGGGAATTGAGGCAGGAGGATTGTCATGAGTTTGAGGCCATCCTGGACTACATAATGAAAATCTGTCTTACAAAACCAAGGGCTGGGGATGTAGCTCAGTGTGCATTGTCTAGCATGTGGGAGGCTCGAGGCTCTCATGTCATTCTCAGCGCCGCAGAACAAAACAAAGACAAGAGTAATGTCAGACTAGGGATGTAGACAAAGTTCTTAACCTAATAAGTCCCAGGCCTTTGATTCCTTGATTTAATTAAATCCCAAGCTCTGGAAAAAAAAAAGATATGTCAGATTTGAGCATGGTGGTTCACACCTGTAATCTCAGCATTTCAAATAGAGACAGGAGAGTCCAAAATTCAAGGTCTTGCTGAAGATACCACATACTGTGGTTGCAGAACACAGAGAAATCAAGCTGGAATGGTTCTGAAAACTTCCTCTCTGCTGGCTACCTTTCATAGTGCCATAAGGTGCCACACAGGCTTCTAAGACAGGAAAGCCATTAATATTACCCACCAGTGAACCATGCCTGCTACAATACTGACTAGCCAAGCAAGATGTGCCTATTTAAGCAATAATGCCAAGAAGGTCATAGGAATAATCAATCACTTTTGGATTTGAGGCCTGTTCCACAGGAGAGATTTCATGCCTGATACTGTAAACCTCATCAAAAGCACATGGCTAGGGAGATCATAGGCCCAGAGGGATCCTACTACTGTTATCTTGCTAAATGGATATGTCATCAGATTGCCTTCTAAATATTTATGTTTATAGACATAGATTAGTGCTATCCTTAACCTTGGCCAGAGAAGCTTCTTTTTGCAGTGAACAGCATTTAATACAGAGACTCACAAGTGGTCAATGCTAAGAATAAGTGACTATTGAGCACTCAGTCTTAAATCTGTATCACACACCCCTACCCAAGCTTCAGGGAACATCAAGGAAGATGTTCAGTGAGGGGACAGAAAGAATGTAAGAGTCAGAGGCTGAGCATGGTGGTGCATGCCAGGCAGCAGAGGCAGGCAGATCTCTGTGAGCTTGAGACCAGTCTGATCTACATAGCAAGGTCCAGGACACCCAGACCCCATCTCAGAAAAAATTAATAAAAATAAGAACAGGAGAATAGAGAACAGTGCTATAAAATGTTGTCTTCTGGACAAGACATGGTCATTGCATTTATGAACTCATAGTATATTAACTACTTTCTATTGCTGTGATAAAAACACTGACCAAGCCGGGCATGGTGGCGCATGCCTGTAGTCCCAGCACTTGGGAGGCAGAGGCAGGCAGATCTCTGTGAATTCAAGGCCAACCTGGTTTACATAGTGAGTTCCAGGACAGCTGGGCCTACAGGGAGACCCTGCTTCAAAAAGACAAAAAAAAACAAAACAAAAAAAAAAAAAACACTGACCAAAACCAACTTGTGGAGGAAAGGGTTTGTTTGGCTTATAGCACAGTCCATCATCAAGGGAAGCCAAGGCAGAACTCAGGGCAGGAACCTGGAGTACAGAAAATAGAGGTATGCTGCTTACTGCCTTGCTCCTCTGGCCTGTACTCAGTCTACTTTCTTATACAACAGAGGACCACCTGCCCAGGAGTGGCATCGACCTCAGTGGGCTGAGCCCTCCCACATCACTCAACAATGAAGAAAATGCCCAACAGACATGGCCACAGGCCAATCCAATGGAGGGGATTTCTCAGTTGAGGCTCCCTCTACCCAGGTTTGTCAAGTGGACAACCAAAGCTATCCAGCACACATAGTTCATGAGTGTTCAATATTTACCTGCACAAGATCAAGCCAGCAAGATCAGTCAAAATTCCAGCAGGCAGCGCAAATTGAACTCAGTGGATTACAAAAATAAAATAAATAAATAAATGAGGACATGAAGGAGAGAGGGGGACATGTTGAGGGTGCCTGGGGAGTAGGAGAGGGAAGTTGTGGTGCATTTGATCAAGATACATTGTTTCCATATATGAAATGGCCAAAGAATAAATAAAAGATTTTATTTTTAAAATGTTCAAAGTGGGGCTGGAGAGATGACTCAGCAGTTAAAGAGTACTGGCTGCTCTTGCAGAGGACATGGGTTCAGGTCCCAGTACCCACATGGCTGCTAACAACTGTCAGTAACTCCAGTTCCAAGGGATCCATTGTCCTCTTCTGGCCTCCATAGGCATTACATGCATGGGTGCACCTATATACATGCAGGCAATACAGTCATACACATTAAAAAAACAAGAAAAAAAGTGTTCAAGGTCATCCTCACCTGGGTCACTTGAAACCCTGTCTCAAAAATCTCCCTCTAGAAAAAAAATGTCAATTCTTTCTTCTTCCTTTCTTGCTTTCCTTCTTTCTTTTTTTTTAAAAAATATATTTTTATGCCGGGCATGGTGGCGCATGCCTTTAATCCCAGCACTTGGGAGGGAGAGGCAGGTGGATCTCTGTGAGTTCAAGGCCAGCCTGGTCTACATAGTGAGTTCCAGGACAGCTGGGGCTACAGGGAGACCCTGTCTCAAAAAGACAAAAACAATTATTTATTTATTTATTTATTATTTTTATTTTATGTGTATGTGTGTATTGCAAATGCCCTCAGAGGACAGATGAGGCTGCCAGATCCCCTGGAACTGGAGTTACGGACAGTTGTTAGCTGCCATGTGGGTGCTGGAATTCAAACCTAGGTCTTCTGCAAGAACAGTCAGTGTTCTTAACCACTGAGCCATCTCTCCAGCCCCTCTTTCTTTCTTTTAATATTTTATTATTTTCATTTTATGTGTATAAGTATATTGCCTATGTGTATGTAGTGTACTCATGTCATGCAATACCTGTGGAGGTCAGAAGAGGGTGTTGGATTTCCCTGGAACTGGAGTTACAGATGGTTGTTAGCCACCATCTGCTGGAAACTGAACCTGGGTCCTCTGCAAGAGACAGTGCTCTTAACCTCTGAGCCATCTCTCCAACCCCATTTTTTCCTTAGACAGGATTCTGTATGTAGCCCTAGCTACCCTGGAATTCTCTATATAGACCAGGCTAGCCTCAAACTCATAGAGATCCACCTGCTTCTGCCTCCTAAGTTCTGCAATTAAGCGGGTGACCACCATGCCTGGCAATTCATGCTTCTTATTCTCACCATGTAATTTATGGTACATATCAAGTATCTTTTCTACTAGTTGCTAAACTGACATACTCCTTTCTGTTGATTTATTCCTATTTTTTGAAACAGAGTAGGGGTTTAATGAAGATTTTTATTTTTAACATCTATTTAGGTGAGTGTATACCATGGTGTGCATGCCACACTGCACATGTGGAGATAAAGAAAAACTTGAAGAGTTGGTTCTCTCCTTCCACCGTGTGGGTATGGGGAATCAAACTCAGGACATCAGACTTGGTGGCAAGTGCATTTTACCCACTGAACCATCACACAGATACCTTAACATTATATCTTTGAGGTTGGTTTTTGTGTATCTGAGACAAGGTCCTTGTCTATGTAGTACAGGTTGACCTGACTTCTAAGAATAGATAACAAAAGATAGACATTGAGGTTCTCTCTCTCTCTCTCTGATATTTATTTGTATACATATGGGCACATATGCCATGGTGCATGTGCGTGTCAGAGAACAATCTGTAGAAATTGGTTCTCTCCCTCCACCGTGGGTCCAAACTCAGGTCATCAAGCTTGGTGGCAGGTACCTTTACTTGCTGATCTTTCTCACTGGCTCTGTTTTCTCTCTTGGGGTACATGATCCATCATGTCATGAGGACAGTGAAGTAGGTCTGTATGGCAAGGAACTGCAGCTTTTCTGACAACAGTCCTGTAGATATCTTAGAAGTGGATACTCCAGTCCCAGTCTCTAGGTGGCTATCTTTTATGTGTGTGCGTGTGTGTGTGTGTGTGTGTGTGTGTGTGTGTGCATGTTTATGCTTTCTTTTGTTTTTCTTTTTTCCAAATATCTATCCATCCATCATCTATCTATCTATCTATCTATCTATCTATCTATCTATCTAATCTATCTATCATCTATTTATGTGCACGTTTATGGACACATACGAGTTACAGTGCATGTGTGGAGGTCAGAGGAAAACTTTAAGGAAGCGGTTGTTTCCTGCCACCATGTGGAGACCTGGGATTGAACTCAGTTGTATTGAACTAGGTTGTTGGGCTCAGTGGCTGTGGGAGACAGGCTTGAGCCTAGGGTGAAAGTCTTATTGACAGCCATATAGCAGGCCTGAGGCAACAGCTCGAACGATGGAGCCACAAGGAACGCCTTGTGACATTTTGCTCCCATTGGCAGATCATGAGACTGATGCCTAGAGCTCGCCACTCCCTAATCACCATACTTGGAATCAAGGTATCCTACTTGCTATACTGTGATAGGATGCTAGACCTGTTATGCTAATAAGGTATCCTACTTGCTGTGCTGTGATTGGACCACTATCCCTATATAAGCTTGTGCCCTCCTGCAATAAAGCAGAACTGTGTCACTGAATCTGGTCTCCTGCCTCACCAGCCCTGGGGTCCAGACCGGAAGACTGATCAGAAAAAATAAGAGAGCAGGAGAGCGGCCATAGCCAGAAGAGAGCAGCCACAAGTGACATACTTTCACCTGCCAAGGCATCTTGCCAGCCCCTTGAGACAGGATTTGATGTAGCCCAGGGTGGCCTCCAATTTGCTATGTCACTGAAGATGGCCTTTAACTTTCTTCTGATCCTCCTATTTCTACCTCCTGATTGCTGGGAGTATAGATGTGTGCCTATACAATATTTTTTGAGATGGTTATATTGCCCAGGATGGCCTTGAACTTCTGGGATCATGCAATCCTTCTGCCTCAGTCTCCCAAGTAGCTGGGAATACAGGCAGGTGCGTATGACAATATCTGGCAATAAATACTTTCTAAATGATATTAAAAACAACTTTAATAATTTCTACATTTTGCTAAAATGACAAATGATGAGTGAGAATAGGCACAACAAAAAGGACACAAGAAGAAATGAGAGATGGGAACGACTCTGTACTCACTAATGAAACAAAATCCATTCTTAGAACCATTCCCACAGAGCAACTCAAGCCCAAAGCATTTCTACCAAATATTTCCACCGAAACATTTAAGGGAGAAATAATATAAATTTTATACTAACTTCCCCTGAGGGTTTCCCTTTTCTCATCTGTAAAGGTCAATGTCAGGCTAAGTGTGTTGGGATATGCTTGTAATCCCAGCACTTGGAGGGTGTGGCAAGAGGATCACGAGTTAGAGGCCAGCATGGGTTACATAATGAAATTCTGTCTCAAAACCAAAACAAAAGGGGCAACAAGATGGCTCAGTAGATAAAGGGCTTGCTGAACAGATATAATTGACAAGCTAAGCTGGATCCCCAGATTTTAAAGTAGAAGGAGAGAACTGATTCTCAAATATTGTCCTCTGGCCTCCATCCATCCATCCATACATACATAGTGTTCCCACATTCATGTGCATACACACACATCATCATCATCATCATCATCATAAATTATATATATATATATATATATCCATCCCATGGGAAGAAGCCCAGACCTGGTGGAACATGCCTATCATTTCAGTAGTTGGGAGGTGAAGAATCAGGAGTTCAAGGCCATAAAGCTTCCACTTTTAGGCCTACGGATTTATCCCTTTAAGTGTCCAAACTTTTTTGTTTTTTGGTCTTTTTGAGACAGGGTCTCCCTGTAGCCCCAGCTGTCCTGGAACTCACTATGTAGACCAGGCTGGCCTCGAACTCACAAAGATCCGCCTGCCTCTGCCTCCCAAGTTCTGGGATTAAAGGCATGTGCCACCACACCTGGCAAGTGTCCAAACTTTTAACTATCTTGTTCAGAAGCTAAGGTATTATACCTACTTCTTTGCTAAGCATAGCTAACAGATATGCATTCTTCAGCTTTTTTCTAGAATATAGGGTTATAGTGATGAATGTCATTCTAAGATCAGAGAAGCAACCAGGGAAATGACAAGACATATACTTATTGGTTCTTATATTAACCAATTTTTTGTGATGGGGTGAAAAGGACTATTGAGGATTTTTTATAATTTTACATTCTTCTCTGGAACTGAAAATCTCCCTATATTTCAGGATGCTTGTAGTCACCTTAGGTACTGTGTGTTTTCTTAGAAGCTATTGATCAGATTCTTATAATCTGCTACTATTATTATTCTGTGAGTTAAGAAAAGAGATCAGGGCCGGGCGTGGTGGCACACGCCTGGCAGGCAGATCTCTGTGAAATCGAGGCCAGCCTGGTCTACATAGTGAGTTCCAGGTCAGCTGAGGCTGCAGGGAGACCCTGTCTCAAAAAGGCTAAAAAAAAAAAAGAAGAAGAAGAAAAAAGAAAAGAGCTCAAGGGCTGGAAAAATAACTCAGCAGAGGACCAGGGTTCAATTTCCAGTATCCCATGGCAACTAACAACCGTTTTTAACTTCAGTTCCAAGGGGTCTGACGCCCTCTTCTGACCTCCGTGGGTATTGCATGACATGGGTGCACTTACATATATGCAGGCAATACACTCATACACATAAAAAAATAAAAAGAAATAAAAAAGAAAAGAAATCATCAGACAGGTTAGGTTGTGTGTAAACTGGGAGTAAATTAACTTTAATGAAAATGATAAGGCTCAGGAGGCTGAGGCAGGAGGATTGCTATGAATTGGTCAGCCTAGTCTACAAAATGAGTTCCAGGCCAGCCTGGGCTACTGTGTGATGTCAGATCCTATTTTAAAACAAAAACAAAAACAAAAACAAAAAGGAATATTGTTCTCTTCTTCACCTTTCCCAAATAAATCTGTTTGGTGTACTCAGGAAAAATAAAGAAGCCAAAAATAGGGGCTGGAGAGATGTTTCAGCAGTTAAGAACAATTACTGCTCTTGCAGAGGCCTGGCTTAGATTCCCAGCACCCACATCTAGCAGCTCATGGTGCCTCTAACTCCAGTTCTGGCCTCCTCAGGCACCTGCACATATGTGGTGCACATACAGACAAGCAGGCACACACACACACATATACATAAATAAAAATTTAAAAAAACAGTACACCCACCACTCCCCCCCCTTCATTCACTCAAGCAGATCTTGGATAGGTTTTGTGGTCCTAGTCTCAGAGGTTTATGGCTCCTACTGAATCGTGATTGAGAATGATCAGGGTTTCTTATGACCTGGTGTCCTCAAACTTAGATAGGGAAAAAATTACATCTTTATTTTCACTAACCCATGTATGAAATATTATATTTCTTTCAACTATGAATGCAGGTGTCCTGGTAAGTTTTTATTGTCAACATGACATAACCTAGAGTCACCTGGGATAAGGGAACCTCAGTTGAAGAACTGCCTCCATGAGACTGACCTATGGCCATATCTGTGAGAGATTGTCTAATGATTGATGTGAGATGGCCCAGCCCAGTGGGCAGCACCATCCCTAGGCAGATGGGTCTGGGCTGTACAGTAAAGCTAGTTGACTCAATGAGCATGGTAGCCCTTGCCTTTAATCCTAGCACTGGGGAGGCAGAAGCAGGTGGATCTCTCTGTGAGTTGGAGGCCAGCCTGGTCTGCATAGCAAGCCAGAGCTACATAGTGAGACCCTGTCTCAAGACCTCCGCGCCCCACCAAAAAAGAAATCTAGCTGAGTATGAGCCAATGAGCAAGCCAATAATCAGCTTTCCTCCATGGTTCTCGCACAAGGTTCCTGCCTTGGGTTCCAGTCCTGACTTCCCCTAGGGATGGACTGTTATCTGAAGCCTAAGCTGAAATAAGTCCTTTCCTCCCCCAAGCTGTTTTTGGTAATGGTGTTTATCATAGCAACAGGAAAGCAAACTAGAACAGTAGGGAACCTCTGTGGTACCATCACCTTTGTCAACAGCAGAAATAGAATATCCTCGCTCTCTCTCTCTCTCTCTCTCTCTCTCTCTCTCTCTCTCTCAACATGTTCTCACGTAACAAAGGTTGACCTCAAATTCACTATGCAGTCAAGGTTATCCTTGAATTCCTGACTAGACATGTGAGCCAATATGCCCAGAGAAACTAGATAATTTCATATGCTAGTATGGTGTTGCAACATGTTGAAAAACTATTCACACTTACTGTTACTTCGAAAGAGTGAAGTTGCTGGGTGTGGTGGCACACACCTTTAGTCCCAGCACTGGGGAGACACAGGCAGGTAGATCTCTGTGAGATTGAGGCCAACCTGGTCTACATAGCAAGTTCCAGGCCAGCTGGGGCTACTGGCAGCCTTGTCTGAAAAAAAAAAGTGACTTTATTAGGTCTGTCACTAGATCTTGATAATGGTCTCAGACAATCCAATTAAACATGGATAGTGGCTCATTACTGTAATCCCAGAATGTAGGAGGAATTCTGTGAGTTTGAGACCAGCTTGAGCCAACATAGTGAACTCTAAGCATCCCATACTTCATCACATTTATTTTTAAAATATATTTTTATTATTTGTGTGTGTGTGTGTGTATATGTATTGCCTGCATGTGTGTAAGTGCACCTGTGTGGTGCAATGTCTGCAAAGGTCAGAGGAAGGGCTTCCCTGGAACTGAAGTTATGGACGATTGTTAACTACCATGTGGGTGCTGAGAATTGAACCTCGGTCCTCTGTAAGAGCAGTCAGTGCTCTTAACTACTAAGCCATCTCTCCAGCCCCATATTTTTAAAATACTTTGATTGTCACCAGGTGTAGTGGTGCATGCCTTTAACCCAGCACTCAGAAGGCGGAGGCAGGTGGATCTCTGTGAGTTCAAGGCTAGCATGGTCTACATAGTGAGTTCCAGGCCAGCTGGGGCTACAGGGAGACCATGTCTCAAAAAAAAAAGACCAAAATAAATAAATTAAATTAAATTAAATTAAATATTTTGATTTTCATATACCATTTTTTCACCCCAGACTTGTAGAAGGAAAGAAGGCAAGACCAGGCAGAGCTCTGAGACTGAAAGCAGGATCCCCGGGGCCTCTGAGGTGGGGCGGTTGTTCAATGCATGAAGGGCCTAAAGTTCCATGTTGCCAAGTCAGGCATAGATAAGGCTGAGAGAGTCATTGTGAGCTATGGGGACCAGTGTCTGAGAGCCTGATGAGCCTGCCAACAAACACATTCTACAAAGTATGCATAGCCCAAGGAAATGGGAGGCCCAACAAACCCCAACTCTAGATCTTATGCATGTATGTATGTATATATTGTATACATATTTGAGACATGGTCTTACTAAGTTGTACGGGCTTGCTGTGAACATGCTATCTCACCCAGACTGGCCTTGAAGTCTCACTCATCTTCCTGCCTCAGCCTCCTGATTGCTGGGATTATAGGTGTGTCCCATCATACCTGGCTTTATTATTTTACCTTATGCTAGAGACTGAACCAAAGCCTTGTGGATACCAGGCAAGTACTCTGCCACAAAGCTATACCTGTAGCCCTCCAAGCTTGCTCTCTCTCTTGCTCTCTCACACACACTCTCTCTCTTTTCTGAATATTTATTTACTCTTTAACAATTTCATATATGTATACACGGTATCTTAATCTTATCCAATCCAAATCACCAATCACTTCTCCCTTCCTGCATGTCTTCCTTCCTTCCTTCCTTCCTCTTCTTCCTCCTCCTCCTCCTCCTCCTCCTCCTCCTTCTCCTCCTCCTATTCTTTTTCTTCTTCTTTAAATAACCCATTGAATTCAATTAGTGCTGCCTGCATGCACATGGGTGTGGGGCCAGAATGACTCTTCCTCCCCAGCAGCCAATAGCTCCTCAATTAGGGAAGGAGCCTCATTAGCTCCTCTCCATCCATGCTGGGATGTTGGTGGTTCAATATTGTGTAGGTGCTATGAGTTCATGAGTGCAGCAGCTATTCTGCCCCTTCTGTGATGTTTCCCTGAGCCTTGGGGCTCCATGCTTTATTTCTTATCCAATGAAGAATAGGACTGAAGTTTGGAGTAGCCTCAAAGGCCCCTCCAGTGACCAAAAGTCATGATTTATAGGACTTCTGTGTGTTACAAATATAAACAGCATGGAAAGTATTGATGTTCAGATTTAAGGATCTATTTTGGATTTGCTATGTATATAACATTAAATAAAAGATACTCCTTTGTACTGGGCCTGGTGGTATATACCTGCAACCCCAATATTTAGGATATGGAGGCAAGAAGTTAGGAGTTGAAGGTCGTTCTCAGCCACATAACAAGTTTGAGGCCACCCTAGGCTACATGATATCCTGACTCAAAAAAAAAAAAAAAAAAAAACCTCACAAAAAACAACCCTTTGTATTGTAGTCATATAGTCTATATCTGATAAACAGTTGAATAATTAAAAGAAAAATTCTCCACACTGGCTGTTCTTGCAGATCTGGATTCAAATCCCAGCACCCACATGGTGGCTAACAACCGCCTGTAAGTCCAGTTCCAGGGGAATTCGACTCCCTCTTCTGACCTCTACGGGCATTGCATGACACAGGTGCACTTACACACACTCAGACATAACACTCATACACATAAAATAAAAATAATAAATAAAATATTTTTAAAAAAAGAAAGAAAAACTCTCTAATATGATTGATTGCTCCTGTTTTTTTAAATTTCTTATATTATTTTTATTTTATGTGTATGAGTGTTATGTCTGAGTGTGTGTAAGTGCACCTGTGTCATGCAATGCCCGTAGAGGTCAGAAGAGGGAGTCGAATTCCCCTGGAACTGGACTTACAGGCGGTTGTTAGCCACCATGTGGGTGCTGGGATTTGAATCCAGATCTGCAAGAACAGCCAGTGTGCTGACTGCTGAGCCATCTCTCCAGCTCCTTGCTCCTGGCTTGTTATGGGGGGACTTGAAGGCGGCTGTTTCAGATGGGGGCAGAAGCATAGCAGATACTCTGCCAGAACTGGGAGGGGCCATGGCCCTGGGAGAGGTCATCTGGATCCTTCCATGTGCTGCCTCATAGGTCAAAGGACCAAACTGGGGACCCCAGACACCTTTGCATTGAGACTGTCCCCTCTGTTTCCACTAGAGGAACCAATGGCAGGCTCACCAACCAGAATGGTTCTCTATCTCACCTCTCATTTTTCCATTTTGTATATAAGCTGAAAATCATAGGCTGAAGGAGGGACCAAGTGACAAGTTTCTTGCTCCTTCCTACCTTGTCCATAAATTCCCTGCCTGCAACAGAAGACCTCTCTGGAGGTGGTGAGGAGGGCTAGCCTTACCCCGTCAACACATGCAGTCTGCTTTTGTTGGACCCCCAGACTGGAGTACCCAACGTTCACGGGAGGTCGCACCCCAATAACTCAGTCCTCAAATCAGGAGATGCAACAAGCATGAGGATTTATTGGCGTTTTGCAAAACGGACTCCCACCTCACTCAGAGGACAGAAGTCCAGAGCCTAGTTCACAGGTTTCTTTTAAAGACAAGCGGCGGCTATGTGCCAAGCAGAAAAGCGGCGGCTATGTTCCAAGCAGAGGTAAGGGGAATTTCTGGGATGATTTCCGGCTTGGGCAAGGAGCATGAAAAAGGTCAGCTCAGCTTGTTCTTTAGAATTATTTTTTATTTTTACTTTCTTGTACAGTTTTTCTCAGGCCTGGGGGATTTTATTTTAAATCCATCATTTTAGAGGGACTTGGATCCATCTTTTGGGGGGACTTGGGTCCATCACTTTCTTACCTGAGTTTCCCATCCTTAGGCTTTTCTTGTGCTCAATCTATCCTAACCCTGTAGGGAGAAGCTATAAGGTGTCTGAGGGAGAGGGAAAGCTAGTGTCCAACTTACTAATGCTTCCCTGTACTTTCATGTTCACCTCTATAGCAGGGCCAGCTGTAAGAAGAGCAGGCCCAAGTCAGTCTAAGCTGTTCAAAGAATCAACAGGCAAGTAAGGTAGGCTCTTCCTGTTCCCAGAGTGTGCCAGCCTCATCAGTAATTTTAATGGCCGGTGCCTATACTCCCAGCACTTGGAAGGCTGAGGCAAGGAGATTCCAAGTTCAAGGCAACCTGGGTAGCTTAGTAGGACCCTGTCTCAAAATTAAAATTAAAAAGAAAAAGAAAAAGAAAAATGTAGATCAGCAATAGAGTGCCTGCCTAGCATGAATAAGGCCCTAGATTCTTGTTTGGTTTGATTTGGTTTTGAGATAGAGTCTCATTGTGTAGCCCTGACTAGGCCTGCAACTTGCTATGTAGACTAGGCTAGCCTCAAACTCTCAGAGAGCTGCCTACCTCTACTTCCCAAGTGCTGAGATTAAAGGCACTCACTGCCATGCCTGGGCAGAAGCCCTGGATATTCATTCTCTCTCTCTCTCTCTCTCTCTCTCTCTCTCTCTCTCTCTCTCTCTCATAAAACTACAAAACTATATGAACTTTAAGGTCCCTCATCTTTGGTGGTCCATGTACATCATCACAGTCCTGAAAAGGGTGCTGAAGAGATGGCTCAGTAGTTAAGGGCACTTAGTACTCTTCCAGAGGACCTGAGTTCAATTCCTAGCACCTATAACACCTATCAGAGAAGAAATGAATCGCACAAATAAGTACCCTTGGAAAAAAGAAAAATTAGTACCCTTGAGACTGTAGTAGTCTTGCTGTTCGATTTTAAAAGTTTGAAATGCTCAATATAATCCAGAGAATTCACAGCATGTGTGAGTAGATCACAAGCAACATGAAATGAACACCGGTGAATCTACCACTCAAAGCTAAGGACAGTGCCTGTGCTCCAAAGCCCTTGTCCCCTGCCTTACTCACAGGTGACCACTATTCAGAATTTGTTGTACAATCTTTTGCTTTTCTTTATATTTTTTTCACACACAGATTCCCAAACAAGTTGTTCTATTTTGTTCATTTTGTAATTTAACATGAACCTATTTATTCTATAAATTACTTCTTCAGCTGGGCGTGATGGCACGCCCTTTTAATCCCAGCACTCAGGAGGCAGAGGCAGGCAGATTTTAGTGAGCTCCAGGCCAGCTAGGGCTACAGGGAGACCCTGTCTCAACACCAAAAAAATTTACTTCTTCATACATTATGGTTCTGTGTTGTGTGTATAGAGTTCATTCATTTGCACGACATACAGTATTCCACTGTTGGATTAGACTTTAATTTATCTACCTGTCCAAGGACGTTTATATTCTTTATAGATTTTTTACAGTTTGATCAATAGTACTAAGAACATCCTAGATGTATAAGTTTTCTGGAGCATGTGTAGATTTTTTTCTCTGGTAAATATGCCCTGGATTGGAGTTATAGGGTCCAATTCTTTTCAGAGTCTCTCACCTTTCCCGGCCAGAGTCATGCCCTTTGAATGCCCCAGTGAACCTGTGGAGATGTTTCTCCATCCCTGCAATCCTAACTGAACAACACTGAGCTCCAGGAAGGCGAGAAAATGTAAGTCTAGGGATAGAATAGGGAACATGGGGTCTTTTTCTGTGTCCACCAGAACCACTAGATCCTCCTATGAGTCTGTTACTTCTGCTCCACCCCAGAGCACCCTGAAGCTCATCTCCTGGGGTGCCTGAAGATGCCTATTTAATTTTTTCCTGTCAACCCCCTCCCATGGCCTTTCCTGCTTCTCAGGTGAACACAATTGCCTCCCTCAATTCTCTAAGTCCTTTCTCAAGGTGTAATCCACAGGACAGAACCAGCAACATCACAGAATGTACCTCCATCAGAATCTGATTGGGTACTGGTGAAAATGTACATAATCAGACTCTCTGGGGTGCTGCTTGGGAACTTTCTGCATAACAAGTTCCCCAGGTGACGTGCACATTGAGATTTGAGAGCTACCGTTCTGTGTGCTGAATAAAGGTCAGGTCAAGGTCATCTCCAGGCAGTTCCAGCCACTCTCCCAACAGCTCTTCCAAGAGTAATGAGATAATGCTCATCTTCCCCCGTATCCATCTCCTACTTCTACTGCCCCTCCCAGGGCAGCAAAGACCAAGAAACCACTTAAATGATTGCTTTCCTATAGTTAAGATGTATAATCCAGTATTGCGAAGACAAACTAGAAAGAGCTGCCTGATAATGGCCTGGTGAGCTATGAAATGGAATAGTTATCCAATGCAACTATTTTTTTTTTACTTATTTTTATTTTTGGCTTTTTTGAGACAGAGTCTCCCTATAGCCCCAGCTGGCCTAGAACTCGCTATGGAGATCAGGCTGGCCTCAAACTCACAGAGATCCACCTGCCTCTACCTCCTGAGCACTGGGATAAAAGGCATGAACCACCACACCCAGCAAGATTTATTGTATTTTTAATTATGTGTATATATGTGTGTGTCTGTTTGTGGGTATGTATGTGCATGTGAGTATGGTGACTGAAGAGGCCAGAGAGGGTGTCAGATCCCCTGGGGCTGGAGCTACAGGCTGTCGTGAGTTGCTGTATGTGGGTGCTGAGAACAGAATTTAGGTTTTCTGTAAGAGCAGTACTCAATCTTAATTGCTAAGTCATCTCTCTAGTCCCATACTGTGCAACTATTAAAAGTTACTATGTCTTTATTAATGGATATCCACTTTCACTTAATTTTTTTTTAAAGAAATTGCTTTTTATCTCATTTGATCTCACTTTGTAGCCCTGGCTGGTCTGGAACTCACTCGTAGGCCAGGTTGGCCTCAAACTCACAGAGATATGCCTGCCTCTGCCTCCTGAATACTGAGAATAAAGGTTGGACCATTACATATGCCTCATTTAAGTTTTTAAATAAATTTAAATTTTTATTTTTAATAAAAATGCTTATTTGTGAGTGGGGGGTGTGCATGCCACAGGGGTTGTGTAGTGGGCAAGGGACAACTTGAGTCAATTCCCTCCTTCTACCCTTAATGTGGATTCCAGGCAGTGAACTCAGATCACCAGGCTTGTGCAGCATCTTTACCTGCTAAGCCTTCCCACTGGCCCTAAAATTTTATTTTTATTTTTTTTGAGACAGGGTCATATATGTCTTCACGATGTGGCCAAAGATGACTTTGAACTTCTGATCCTCCTAAGTGCCCGAATTATAGGCGTGTGCCATCTCTCTCCATTTGTGTGGTTCTGGAGATTGAACCCAGGGCCCTTAAGGAAGGAAGGGAGGATTTATTTTGATTTACAACTCCAGAAGATTCAGCCTATCATGGTAGGGAAGACATGGTGCAGAAGGATGCATGTAGTAGCAGGTCAAAAACAAAAAATGAGATGTATGGGAACTTCTACCGCAGGCACTGACTATTAGAATCCTGTGAAGCTGGTCTTCAAAATTATGAGGAAACATGATTTCAATATGTATCCATGTACATAGAGACACATCTGATATTGTATTTCCCAAACACTCAGTTTTTGGACATTTCTGGAGGATAGCATGTATTTTAGCAAAATTAATTTTTGATTTTGTTTTGAGAGAGTCTCATATAGTCCAGACTTGCCTCACATTCACAATACAGCTAAGAATGATCTTGAATTTTTGATCCTCTTGCATTCATCTCCCTAGTTCTGGGGTTACAGGTATGTCACCATACCCAATGTGTATGGTGCTTGGAATCAAAGCCAGGATTTTGTGCCCAGTAAGCAGGTCTACATCCCCAGCCTGCCAACCTGAGTTCAAATCCCTGGGGCACACATGGTGGAGAGAACCATAAAACGCTCACACCATGGCATGCCCAGACTCACCCACCCATTCATACACACACATAAATAAGTAAATACATAAACAAATGAATAAGTATAATTTAGAATGTTATCTAAAAATAAGTAAATACGTAAACAAATTAATAAGTATAATTTAGAATGGTATTGAATTTGGACATATCTGGCTATAGGTGGTGAGATGCTGGATAATTTTTCCTTATATCTTTCAGTATTACATAAACTGTTTGTACCAGGCATACATGCTATTGCAGAACTTTGGAGGTGAAGGCAAAAGGATCAGGAATTCAAGACTAGACTCAGGTACATAGCCAGTTCAAGGCCAGCCTAGGTTACACGAGACCATCTAAGAAACAAATAATAAATCAGGGTTGGCATGATGGCTCAGTGGGTAAAGATGCTTCCCACTACCAACTCTGACTACTTGAGTTGAATCTCTGGGGCCCACATAATGGAAGGAGAGATCTGACTCCCACGGTTTTCATTTGACCCCCACATGTACACCTTACCATGCTTATACCCACATACTCAAAATAAATGAGTGTAATTTTTAAGAAATCTATCAATTAGCTGGGGAGATAGCTTAATCAGCAAAATACAAGCATGAGGACTTGAATTCCATCCCCAGTGGGTCAAGGCTGGCCAGATGGTTCAGCAGGTAAAGACACTTGCTGCTAAGCCTTGAGTCCAGAGTCCACTCCCTGGACCCATGTAGTGGAAGGAGAAAACTGGCTTCCTCAAGTTTTCCTCTGACCTCCACACACATGCTGTGGCACATATGTCAGTTGCCTCTCCACTCCACCTGCACACAATACAAAGTAAATAAATAATTTTTTAAAGCGCCATTGTGGTACATGGTTTACAATCCCAGTCCTGGCGGGGGAGGGGGGGGTGGAAAGAGGCTGATCCTTGGGGCTTGAGGGCCACCAATCCTACCCTAATCAGTGAGCCCCAGGTCTCAATGAGCGACCCTGTCTCAAAAACAAGATGGGGAGGAGGCCTGGTGAGATGACTCAGTGGGTAAAGCTTCTTACTGTACAATACTGAGTTTGATCCCTGGATCTCATGGTAATAGGAGAGAGTTGTCCTCTGACCTCCACATGCATGGCATGGCAAGCACATGGCCACACTCACATACCCATCACACATACACACACTAACAAAACAAATTTAAGAAGCAAAACATGGCTGGGCGTGGTGGTGCACACCTTTAATCCCTGCACTTAGGAGGCAGAGGCAAGCAGATTTCTGTGAGTTCGAGGCCAGACTGGTCTACATAGTGAGTGAGTTCCACAGGGAGACCCTGTCTCAAAAACACCAAAAAAAAAAAAAAAAAGAAGAAGAAGAAGAAAACATAGCCAGGCATGGTTTGTGTGTGTGTGTGTGTGTGTGTGTGTGTGTGTGTGTGTGTGTGTGTCTTCCTGAATGTAGCATTCACATTTTCTTGATTAGGCTGGAAACGGGCAAGCCCCAGTGATCGTGTCTCCAAGCCCCTCAGATCTGGAGTTACAGGTATTCACAGATGCCTGGCTTGTTACATGAATGCTAGGATCCAAATTCTGGTCCTTATGATTGTGCATCAAGCATTCTTAACTGATGAGCCATCTCACCAGCCTGTTTTATCATTATGAAAGTTTGGGTGTGTGTGGTGTTAGGGAGCTCAGGGCTTTGCACTTTACCACTGAGCTACTGGTATAATGTTTTATTTTGACTTTTTCAGAGAGGGTGTCATGTAGACTAGGCTGGTCTCAAACTTGCTATGCAATGGAGGATGAACATCTTCCACTTATCCTCCTGCGTCTACTTCCTAAATGCTAGGATTACAGGCTTAAGACACCACACCAAAGGTTTAAAGAGGAAGGTTTAAATAGAGGAAGAATTGAGGGAGGAGCAACCAAGGGAGTTACACTAAGTAGTTGTGGTCAGAGTGGTCTAGTTGATCACGATCTCAATTTGGTTCTGCAGGGTAGCTGAAAAGTCCTTATTTGAGGGAAGCAATGTGGTGCCCTTGATAATTATTCCTGCTATAAGGAATCTACACAGGTAATTGCCCTCATTGTGGGGATTCGTTAAACCATGGGAAGGAGTCCTGTTCTCTGAGGCTCAGCATTGCTTCATAAAGATATTCATCAGTCCTGTTCCTGGATATAAGGTGACTGAAGTTTTAAGATGACTGGAGAACCCCTTAGGCACTCTGCAACAGAACTTTGTAAAAAGTTGACAGTAACATGCCTAATGGAGAGATACAAAACGAAGGCAAGATGTTAGAATTTATCCTGCTTTTAGTTACTTCGTGAGCCCAAGTGGAGTCAATATTCTTTTTAGCAGAAGCAGTTTCTAAGTCCGTTATTTTTTCCCCATCTCAAATGTTTATCTGTGATTATTAAACGTAGCATCACACAGAGACCTATTTAAGTGTTAATTGTCCCTGCCCAAGCCTAGTATGATTTAGTAAGCCTGGGGCTGCCTGCAGAAAGTTAAGCTATTTTTTTAATTTTTATTTTTATTATGTGTATGTGTGTATGTCTTGTGGCTACCACATGTGCACAGTTGTCTGCCGGCCCAGAAGACAGGCCCTGATGCGGATGCTGGGAACCAAACTAAGATCCTCTGGAAAAGCAGCTGAGCCATCTCCCAAGCCCCAGAAAGCTACTTTTTATTTTAATATTTTATTATTTATGTGTATGAATGTGTTGCCTGCATGTATGTGAGTGTACCCGTGTCGTGCAATGCCACTGAGGTCAGAGAGGGCTTTGGATTCCCCTGGAACTGGAGTTAAGGATGGTTCATAGCCGCCATGTGGGTGCTGGGAATCGAACCCAGGTCGTTTTTAAGAGCAGTTAGGGCTCTTAACTACTAAGCCATCTCTCCAGCCCCCAGAAAGCTACTTTAAAAAAAGAAAATAAAGCTTCCTGCCTGGTGTGATCTTTCACACCTGTAATCCTAGCACGGATTCAGGAAAACCAAGGTAGGAGGACTGCTCCAAGTTAGAGGCCATTCCGGATGACATACTTGCAGGTCAGCCTGGGCTACAGTAAGACCCTGCCTGGCTCAAGCAAAGCCAAGCGAACAACGAACCAACAAAAAATTTCCTAAGTAAAATGGCACACTAAGTAACCAAGAGCCCCGCTCGTTGCCACGCCCCCACCTCCGGGCGAAAACGCAACACCCGCCTACTCCCGAACGCCAAGGTCTCGCGAGAGTAGCGTGTCCAATTACGAGGCCGGATGGCTTCACAAGATGGCGTCGCGCTGCGAGCGTAGCACTTGCGTTTCTAGGCACTTCGGGGTTTGAGCGGGTTAGGAGTCTAGGACTGTGCAGGCCCAAGCCACCCGCGTCGCGGGGCAGGAACGCCGGCCTTCGAGGTGGGGCGTTCGTTCTCTGTTTGCGGGTGTGGTCGCGGGCCGTGGGCGCCCGCATTCCCCTGTTCTCGGCTCTTGAGGGGGCGCGGGAGGAGCGGGGGGCGCGGGGGGAGGAGTTCGAGGAGGGTAGGCGAGCCCGCTCTTTGGCTGGTGTTTAGAGCGAGCTGAACCCGAGGCGGGAAGACGAGCGGTGGAAGGGGGAAAGCGTGGAAGGGTGGGAGATCCGGGAACCCGAATGGAGGACTAGAGGGAAAAATGGGGTTTATGAGGGAAGGCGTAGAGGGAAAACGGGGGTCGGGGTCGAGGTGGGAGGGGTCTGACTGTTGAGTTTGGTGTTTAAAAGGCAAAATTTAGATTATTCCATAGCGTTATGTATTAGAAGAAATGGTACTTGAGAGTTAAAGATGAAAGAAGATCGGCCTCAAGATCGTTACTTTAGTTTTCTGATTGACTCAGCCAAGTTTATTTTTGTTTTTAAACTCAGGTGAGGACTGCCGATTCAGAAGGAGAGCGCTGTATTTCAGTGACTTCTACAGTGGAAAGTATTTCCTACTGCACACCCACCTCCCCTCTTTGGTGCCAGTGATTGAACCCAGGGCCTTGCACATGCTAGGCAAATGCTCTACCACTCTGAGCTACATCTGGCCACGCTATAAGGCGTTCAGTCAGCAGTTGAGTGCCTACCTCCTGTTTGGGGTGTTGTGGTATCTCAGAGAACATATATATCCTCACGAAGTTTATTGGTAGGGAAGGTTTTTAAAATTAAGCAAAAATATATCAAGTGTCAGATGAGTAAATTCAATAGACAGGAGTTAGGAAGGGGGAGGAGTGTGTTCTAGTCACTGTTTTTTTTTGTTTTGTTTTGTTTTTTTGGTCTTTTTGAGACAGGGTCTCCCTGTAGCCCCAGCTGGTCTGGAATTCACTTTGTAGACCAGGCTGGCCTTGAACGCACAGAGATCCACCTGCCTCTACTTCCCAAGTGCAGGGATTGAAGGTGTGTGCCACCATGCCCGGCTGTCACTGGGTTTTTAGTGAGTTGCTTAGGAGATGACATTGACCAAAGACCTCAACAAGATGAGGGTCCCTTTGGTGTATATACATGTCAGTGGGGAGAGCAATCCATGCAGATGAACAGCAGCAAGTGCAAGTCTAGTGTGATGGTTCACACATGTAATCACAGCACTTGGGAGGCCAAGGTAGAAGAATAAGGGAGTCCAGGCTACCCTTGGGTACATAGTTCCAGGCCAGTGTAAGCTACCTGAGACCTTGTCCAAATATAACAGAAAAGAGCAAAAAGCCCTAAGACATAAATGTGCTGTACTTGATCAAGAAAGAACAGAGGCCCGGTGTGGTGTTGCCTGCCTTTATCCCAGCACTAGGGAGGAAGAGGCAGGGCAGAGGTCTCTGTGAACTTGAAGGCCAGGTCTGCATATTGAGTTCCTGACCAACCAGGGCTGTAGTGAGACCTTGTCTCAAAACAACAAAAAACCAGCCAAGTGGCCTATGGCAGAATAAGCTGTGTCTAGAGTGAGGAATGACCATTCTGGTGCCAGGTAAGGTTTTAACCTGGAGGAACAGTATATATTTAGTGGGAAAAAAAATCCAGAATTTAGCTAATTTGGAGTATAGCACCTCATTGCAGAGCATTGTGTGAGGCTCTGAGTTAAATTCCTAGTGAAAAAAATTTTAAAGTTAACAAGAAATGACTTTATAGACAGCATCCCTTCTGGCCAGAATAAGTAATGTAGTAAATGAACTGAATTTGCCAAGACTGTAATTTAACTTGTGTCACATATGTTTAGAGCACTGTCAACTGTATGCTCTTTAGTGTCTTTAATATGTGGCAGAGTCCTAATATGCCAGTGTCTCTTGAAATGTTTAGAATAAGTGCCTTTCTTTTTTGTTGCTCTCGAGAATGACAAGGAAGGAAACCATTTTCCTTTTTGATGTTTCTTATGGTGCCTGGAGCATTTGTGCTCTTCTCCACTGTCTGTAGGGGAAATTGAAATGTTAGAAAATTTAAATTGATGTATAGTGAGTTTGTTTTTTGGTGATACTGGAGATTGACCCTAAGGCCTTGTGCATGTTTGGCAAGTGTTCTACTGATAAGCTATCTTCTCTTAAGGAAAAAAAAAAAAAAAGTTTATTGAGTGTACTGCAAGTGGCAGCAGGTTGGGCTGTAACAAGAATACCACTTACCATGTTATTACTGTTTGTTGTTTTGAGACAGAGTCTCACTGTAGCCCAGGCTGGCCTAAAACTCATTATATAGCTCAGGCTGGTCTCAAAGATGATCACCCTGACTGCCTCCAAAGTGCTGGGATTATAGGCATGTATCTTATCCTGGCCCCACCAATGCTTTTGAAACAAACTGATTTTGTGTATGTATCTCTCTATATCACATCCCCTCTTTTCCCCCTCTCTTTAAAGATGGCCCTAAGCAAATCAATGCATGCAAGAAATAGATACAAGGACAAACCGCCCGATTTCGCATATCTCGCATCCAAATATCCAGATTTTAAGCAGCATGTTCAGATAAATCTGAATGGAAGAGTAAGGTAGGTAACACATGAAAAATTATTAATATAAGTCATTTCAGTGTGGTCTGGATGGACATAATGCAATAGGACACTGGCTGGATCAATAGAAGACCTGAATGTTTGTTTTTGTTTTTAAGGCTGGGTTTCACTATGTATGTAGCCCATGCTGCCCTGAAACTTACTAGACCAAGCTGGCCTCAAACTCAGATATCCTTCTGCCCCTGTCTCTTTATTGCCGGGATCAAAGGTGTGTGCCACCATGCCTGGCTCAAAAGACATGAGTGTTACATAGACATTTCATAGGACCAAATAACCAGAATATCAAAACTTGGACTAGGACTGTAGCTTAGTTGTTACAGTGTTTGCCTAGCATGCCTGAAGCTCTGGGTTTGATCTCCAGTACCACATAAACTAGGTGTGGTAGAGCCATGTCTGTGATCCCAGCACTTGGGAAGTGGAGGGATCAATTCAAGGTCATTCTTGGCTGCATAGTGACCTGGGATACTTGAAACACTATCTTAAAAACAAACAAGGGTAGAAATCTTGATAATGGTATGACAATGTGAGAAAATTGTGTGTTATACCTGGAATTAAAGGTGTACACAAGACCATGCCTGACTTATGTGGGTTCTTGGATCTGAACTTGTCTTCATGATTGTGCAGCAATCACTCAGCCACTAAGGCACCTCTACAGCCACATATCCCCACATTGTTCTTAAATCTTTTGGTTCATAGTTTTGTGTATAAGTTATCTTTCTATTACTGTAGCAAATACCCGAGATAAGTCAACTTAATAGGAGGAAAAGTTTGTTTTGACTCACAGTTTTGGAGATTTTACTTGATAAAGTGACTTTGTTGCTGGGAGTGCATAGTGACACAGAGTGGTTTACCTCTTGGCCACTGAGAAATGAAAGAGGAAGCATAAGTTCTGGTAATTTCCTTTGAAAGCATGCCCTCAGTGACCTGAAACTTCCTCCTAGGCCCCACCTTTGAAGGTTCTGCTACTCTGGATTGTGCCACACTGGGAACTAAGCCTTTAACACGGGATGTACATACAACCTTTGATACTGTACAGCCTTTTGGGGCCACATTGGATGAAGAATTTTCAGGGGTCACTTACTATACAACCATTAATGAGAGCTGATGAGCCAAAAAAAAAAAGATCTGTATATAATTTTCATGATATTCACTACGTAGGTAAACATCTAAAAAAATTAATGTCCTCACATAATCTAATTATGTGGCACCTGGTTTAGAGAGTCTTTCTAAAATTGTCAAGTAAGTCCCAAGTTTATGATCCCTAATAAGAAAAACGAGCTTATTTAAAAAAAAATTTTTATTATAAAAGAGGACAACATAAAACTAGTGGGATTTAACATTGTACATTGTATTTCACATTGTAATTGAGAAACTAATATATGAATGTCTGGTTTGATGGTAGTTGCAATCCTCTGGTTTTTACATTTATTGTGTGGGGGGAATATGGAAGTCAAGAGGACAGTTTATAGGAGTCAGTTCTCTCCTTTCATGTGCGTTCTGGGCATTGAACTCAAGTCATCAGGTTTGGCTGAAAGCTCCTTTTCTTACTGAGCCATCTCACCAGCCCCATGTAGTTGCAGTTCTCAATGAGTTCTCAAGGTGCTCACCAGGTGCTTTGGTTCTCATTTTATTCTTAGTTTATTTCATTCTTGAAAATAGTAATCTGCCAATTTCCTGGGGGAGGGATGGAGGAAAGGCCAACCAAAACTAAGTATGTATGGAAATGCCATAATGAAACCTGTTACTTTGCTTGATGGTTAAAAAATAAAATAAGGGGCAAGGGAGCGGGCTCAGTGAGTAAAAGTACTTGCTCTACAAGTATTGAGGCCTGTAGCTTGGATTTCCAACACCATGTAAATATCAGGCAGGCATGACAACCCATCTGTAATCCCAGCACACAAGAAGCCAAGCCAAGATCCCTGGAGCCAGCTGTATAGACCAGTGGAATCAGTAGGTTCAAGTTAGAGACCCTGCCTGTCTCAACATATAGGAGGGAGAGTGACTGAGGAAGATGCCAGACATACACACACACACACACACACACACAGGCACACATACATACACACAAAATACAGTGCTTTGGGGAGGTTTTTTTGTTTTTGGTCTTTTGGTCTTTTTGTGACAGTCTCCCTGTAGCCACAGCTGTCCTGGAACGTGCTATGGAGACCAGGCTGGCCTCGATCTCACAGAGATCCACCTGCCTCTGCCTCTGCGTCCCAAGTGCTGGGATTAAAGGCAAATGCCACCATGCCTGACTCAAAATGTTTTGGGTTTTTTTTTTTTTTTTTTTTTTTTAAAGAAGAAGAAAATAGTTGGTCATAAATGTAGGTACTGCCAAAATGTGATAGCATGGATTTTGAAATGAGGAATATTTGTTTCTGGGAAGATAGGACCTGTAGACATCCAGTAAAGAGACATGATCAAGGTCTTAGAGAGATGCTCAATTGGAAAAGACCTTGCTTTGTATGCATAAAGACCTGATTTGATTCCTAGCACCCACATTTATCAAAAAGCCAGGGGTTGGAGAGGTGGCTCAGCAGCTAAGAGCACTTGCAGCTCTTGCAGAGGACCCTAGTTCAGTTCCCAGCACACACATGGTGGCTAATAACTGACCATAACTCCAGTTTCAGGTTATTTTTGATGCCCTCTTCTGGCATCAGGGGCATTGCATGACACAAGTACATTTGCATACATAGAGGCAAAACACTTATACACTTAAAATAAAAATAATAAAATATTTTTTTTTTTTTAAAAAGAAAGCCAGGCACATACCTATAATTCCAGTACTGGGGAAATGGAGATAGGAGGGTCCCTGGGGCTTTCTGGCCAGCCATTCTATTGGAATCAGTGAGCTCCTGGTTCAGTGAGAGATCCTGTCTCAAAAATAAGGTGGGAAGCAATTGAGGAAGACATCCAACATCAACCTGACCTCTACACTTTCACAAGTGCATGTGTACCAATACCTACATACCTGCACATACACAAAAAACATGAAATGGAGACATGATCAAATTTTTCTTTAAGTTGAATGTCAGATTGCAACACTGTGCTTTTCATCTGAAAATTGACATGCAGCTGGGTGAGGTGGTGCACACCTTTAATCCCAGCCCTGGGAGGCAGAGGCAGGTGGATCTCTGTGAGTTCACAGTCTGATAGTGAGTTCCGGCCAGCTGGGGCTACAGGGAAAGAAATGACACACAGCGTGTTTATGTTAACTGAAAAGGGAGTTGCAAATATACCAGTATATTTTTCTGGAGTAAATTTAATTATTTTTTTAAATTTTCAAAAAAATTTTTATTTTATTTTTATGGGCATGCATGTATTGCCTGCATGTAGGTAAGTGCACTCATGTCGTGCAATGCCCACAGAGGTCAGAAGAGGCTGTCGGATCCGCTGGGACTGGAGTTGGTTGCTGGGATTCGAACCCGAGTCTTCTGCAAGAACAGTTCTTAACCTCTGAGCCATCTCTCCAGCCCCAAGGAGTAAATTTTATTTCGTGTGCACATACGTGTCTGTGAGTGTGTGGAATATAGCACAGGTGTAGAGTCAGAGGACAACATAGGGGAATCAGTTCTTTCTTTTTACCATGTGGGGTTCTGGGTCATCAGGCTTGCTGGGAAGCACCTTTACCCCTGAGCTGTCTTGCTGGCACATTCTTGGAAATATTGAAATCTGTTTTTAAATTCTTATATCAAATCAAAAGACAAAGCTACATACTTTTTTCACTTTTCACTGGGTTGTTTTTAGCCAACATGTCAAAATCTTTGAAATTGTTTTACAGACACATAAAATAATAAATCTTAAATTGTTGAAAAAACAAAAGCTTACCTGTCAAAATTGGTTTTTCATTTTATTTAATTTTTTTGGTGTTTTTGAGACAGGGACTCCCTGTAGCCCCAGCTGACCTGGAACTCACTATGTAGACCAGGCTGGCCTTGAACTCACAGAGATCTCAAGTGCTGGGATTAAAGGTGTGGGCTACCATGCCTGGTCTGTTTTGCATTTTAAGTAATTACTTATTTTTATGCGTATGAGTGTTTTATGTGCATGTATGTATGTGCACCGTGTGTGCAAACCTGAAGAAGCCAGAGAAAGTGATGGATCCCCTAGAACTGGAGATACCAATGGTTGTTAGTCACCATGTGGGTGCTGGGATCAAACCCAGGTCCTCTGCAAGAGCAGCCAGTGCTCTAACCACTGAGCAATCTCTCCACGCCCCCACATTTATTTGTTTTTAAAAATTTGCATAAGTATGTGCATGTGCTACAGCATGTATGTGCCAAAGTGTGTGTATGGAGGTCAGAGGACAACTTGCACGTGTCAGTTCTCTCCATTAACCATTTGGGTCTTAGGGATCCAACTCAGATCTTCAGATTGGGCAGAAATTGCCTCTCTCTGCTGAGCCATCTTTCTGCCCTATTTATTTATTGTATATCTTTGTGCCCATGTGGTCAGAGAATAATAACCTTAGATGTTAGTCCTCACCTCCACATTGAGATAGGGTCTCTTGTTCACTCTTATTTACTGTTGCTTATACCAGGGTAGCTGGCCTGCAAGCTTCCAGGGATTTTCCCCGTGTGCCTCCCATCTCCTGGGAGGGGTGTGCTGGGATTTCTACTACTACTGCTGCTGCTGCTGCTGCTACTACTACTACTACTACTACTGTCTGAGTTTTACATAGGTTCTGGGGAGCCAAGCAGATCTTCAAGCCCTGTTCAGGAAGCACTTTTCCCACTGAGCCATCTCCCCAGCCCTGAGTTTTGTGGGTTTTTTTGGAGTTAGGGTCTTGCTGTGTACCCCAGAAAAGAATTGAACTTACCCTGTAATAGATGTGATCTACCATATCCAGCCTCTGTTGTTGTTTTTTTTTTTGGTCTTTTTGAGACAGGGTCTCCCTGTCCTGGAACTCACTATGTAGACCAGGTTGGCCTTGAACTCACAGAGATCTGCCTTCCTCTGCCTCCCAAGTGCTGGGATTTAAGGCATGCGCCACCGCGCCTGGCCCAGCCTCTGTTATTTTAAGGCAGGGAAATCATATGTTCAGAATTGTGTTTTAACAGGTACATTCTAGGAGCATTGTAGAGGATGGATTGCAGAGAGAATTAAGGTAACT
This sequence comes from Nannospalax galili, assembly GCF_000622305.1. NCBI lineage: Eukaryota > Metazoa > Chordata > Mammalia > Rodentia > Spalacidae > Nannospalax > Nannospalax galili. The sequence continues at coordinate 4,020,187 of NW_008333884.1, read as the reverse complement.
AGGAAATGGTTTTAGTATTCTAGATTAAGTGTATTGGCCTAATTAGGTGAACGTAGTAGGTCTAGAAATTGATGGATGAATCTCCGAGAAATTCACAGATGGAATAAGTAAGAAATGGTGGAAATTAAGAATAGAAGATCTGGGGCTGGAGAGATGGCTCAGCGGCTAAGAACACTGGTTGTTCTTGCAGAAGACCTGGGTTTGAATCCCAGCACCCACATGGCAGCAAACACCTGTCTGTAACTCCAGTTCCAGGAGATCCTATTGCATCTTCTGACCTCTTTGGGCATTGCAGTACACAGCTGTACTTACCTACATGCAGGCAATACATTCATACACATAAAATAAAAATAAATTATAAAAAAAAAAAAGAAGAGCTGGGGCCTGGAAAGATGGCTCAGCGGATAAGAGCACTGACTGATCTTGCAGAGGATCCTGGTTCGATTCCCAGTACCCACAATGCATAACAACTGTAATTCCAGTTCCAGGGGATCTGATGCCTTCTTCTGACCTCAGTGGGCATTGCATGATATGGGTGCACTTACACACATGCAGGCAATACACTCATGCACATAAAACTAAAATATTTTTAGGGACTGGAGAGATGGCTCAGTGGTTAAGAGCACTGATTACTCTTGCAGAGAACCCGGGTTTGATTCCCAGCATTCACATGGTGGCTATGAACCGTCCTAAACTGCAGTTCCAGGGGAATCCAAAGCCCTCTTCTGACCTCTGGCATTGCATGACATGGGTGCGCTCACATACATACAGGCAATACACTCATACACATAAAATAAAAATAGTAAATAAAACATTTTTAAAATAAAATATTTTTAAAAAATTAAAAAAGCACTGACTGCTCTTACAGAGGACACGGGTTTGATTCCCAGCACCCACATGGCGGCTAATAGCCGTCCGTAACTCCAGTTCCAGGGAATCCACTGCTGCCTTCTGACCTCCGTGGGCATTGCATGACATGGGTGTACTTACACACATACAGGCAATACACTCATACACATAAAATTTAAAAAATAATGATTTTAAAAAGAATAGAAGAGATGCCGGGTGTGGTGGCACACACCTTTAATCCCAGTGCTTGGGAAGTGGATCTTTGTGAGTTTGAGGCCAGCCTGGTCTACATAGTGAGTTCCCGGCCAGCTGGAGACCCTATCTCAAAAAGACCAAAAAAAAAAAAAAAAAAGATCTGGAACTGGAGAGATGGCTCTGTGGTTAAGAGCATTGGCCACTCTTGCAGAAGACCGAAGTTTGGTTCCTAGCACCCAGATGGTGGCTAAAAATCACCTGTAACTCCAATCAGGGGATCCATCGTCTGCCTCTGCCCGCATTTCATGACACAGGTGCACTTACATACATGCAGACAAAACACTCATACACATACAAGTAAACCAAAAAATCCCTCATATATTACAAAAAGAAGAGCCAAGTGTGGAGGCTCGGGTTCCACCTTAGCAAGAGGGTTGGTGATAACATTTACTAGAATATAAAACAAATATAGAGTAGGAATAAGCTGATTTTAGGGAAATATTTTCTATTTGGGGCACATTGGATCTGAGGACTTTGGAATACTTAAGTAGAATATTTCGTAGGAGTGGAAAGTAAGTCTGGAGAAAGGGATATTGCAGTGATGGTGGGATGGCTATTTATTGAAGGTTGAAGAGAAGTAAAGCCAGAATTCAATGTATAGGAAATAGACATATGTTTGGAGAACTGCATGTGAACAGAGCTGAAGTGGACATAAGAGAGCAGATTGGGGAGTAACAGAAGGTAAGACAGAAAGGAAAATAACAGATTGGAGAAATGGCTCACCAGATAAAGGTACCTGCTGCCAAGCCTGAAGACTTGCATTGGAGCAGGAGATAATACACTCACAGAATAAAATAAAAATTTTACAGCATGCCAATTAGAATAGACTTGATTCCTCATATTGAAGAACCAGAGGGGGTTGGTTGATTTGCGGTGCAGGCATCAAACACAGGGTTTCATGCTTGTGAGGCAAGCACCCTGACACTGGGTAGGGTTATTTTTAATTTTTATTTTATGTGTATGCATGTATTGGCTGCGTGTAGGTAAGTGAACCCATGTTGTGCAGTGCCCGCAGAGGTCAGAAGAGGCTTTCGGATCCCCTGGGACTGGAGTTACAGACAGTTGTTAACTGCCATGTGGGTTCTGGGATTCGAACCCAGGTCTTCTATAAGAACAACCAGTATTCTTAACCACTGAGCCATCTCTCCAGCCCCCCCCCCCCCGGGGGGGTTTTTAAAGGCGGGGTCTATAACAAAAACCAAACATAACAC